>NW_026527024.1:7729455-8213939 GCF_024362965.1 Panthera pardus
TGGCAATTTAGATTATTTACCTTCCTGACAGGTCACAGTTGCATTTCAGGGGCACAATGAAGCTCAGACACTTGACAGTCACAGAAGCGTAGCTCAGAAAAGCTAAGAGGTCAAGGTCACATAAGCAGTTTTGGAAGAGTCCAGAAGTAAAATTTAGCAAGAGAAGGATGTTTCATAAAACCTACGGTCTTTCTATATTTAAATCATGCTTTCTTTATAACTGGGAGTAAATATGTATTTCTAGCACAATCTTATTTTTGTTTTGGAAATAATAAACTTCCCTCAGAAGTAAAAAGTCACAGCTGGTTAAGTGTCCAACTTCGGCTCTGGTCACGATCTCACAGTTTGTGGGTTCGAGCCCTGTGTCGGGCTCTGTGCTGACGGCTCAGAGCCTGGAGCCTGCTTCAGATTCTGTGTCTCCCTCTCTCTGCCCTCCCCCACTCATACTCTCTCTCTGTCTCTCAAAAATGAATAAGTGTTAAAAAAATATTTTTTTAAAAAAAGAAGTAAAGAGTCAAGAAATAAAAAGAGTTTCCTTCATCAAAATAGAAGTTATGTATGTGATTCTATTTGCAGACACAACTCAAACACTTCAGAAACCCATCTGCTTACAGTGTGCCATCAAATGCCTACAAGTGCCCACAAAACTCCGTGGCTATGGCATCGTGTTAGCAGACTCCTCTTTCTCAATCCCTGCTAACCACACTAGATTCCCAAATAGTGTTACAGACCATTAAAGACACAAAGGCTGAGCACTTACACCCACATTTCCCTCCGTGCTGGGGAAATGAGGCTGAAAGACATATGGCCTCCACCCTCGAGAAAGGCCAAGAGGCCACCTATCCTGCCAGGTAAGAGCTGGGTCAGTATTCCTCACTTACAGATGACAAACTAGGTCCAGACAGGTAAGTGTGCCAGGCACTTCTGCTAATTCTGCACAAATGTAATCTTAACACGCCTGCCCGCTGTGTGAGCAGCCTTACCTTAAAGACTTTCAGGTACTCAGGGAGCACAGAGGCAAACTTGTTAATGGTGTAAACTCTGGCTTCTTTGTTATTTTCCATACTTCTATGAATACTTTTCCAGAGAATTACAACGATTTCTAATAAACCGGCCATGGATGCAACATCACTTACAGACAGTGTTTTGTCCAGAACCTAAGATACAAATAAACTGATTGTGACAGAATCAAATCTTAACAACCATTATGATAACGGCTTTATCGTTAAAAGTACATGCCAGAATTCCAGACCTAAAGCAGAATGTGAAGTATACCAAGTCTATTTTCATTTCCTAAAAAGGACTTTGTCTTCTATTTGAAAATCTCTACTAGAGGTGAAGGTCTTTAAAAACCCATTCAAGAAGTAAATGCTAAATTAACACTATATCCTTTCAATAAACAGTTTATATGAATTAAAAATCCTTGGGGCGCCTGGGGGGCTTAGTCAGTCAAGCGTCCAGCCTCAGCTCAGGTCATCTTCTCACGGTTCAGGGGTTCGAGCTCCAAGTTGGGCTCTATGCTGACAGTGTGGAGCCTGCTTCAGATCCTCTGTCTCCCTCTCTCTCTGCTCCTCCCCAGCTTATGCTCTCTCTCTCTCTCTCTCTCTCTCTCTCTCAAAAATAAACATTAAAAAAAATCCTCTAAAAATAAAAACGTAAACTATTATCTTTAAGGACATAATACGTGAGTACAGAACATATTTTTCTTTTACTATATCTTCTAAGTCGCAAGATGTTACTTCTCGCCATGAACTTTGATGTGAACAGACTGGGAGAGGAGGGAAGAACTGTAAAATGTGATTTACTTAGATGTGATTGCTACTGAGACTCCACTACAAACTCAGCCCTATCAGATCACCCCAGGCTGTCTGCCAGGCACTCCACTCTGTGGGCCTGGTAGGTCCAGCTCCCGAACTCTGGTATAAGGGCTGATGATGACCAACTCCCACTCGATCGTGGACTTCTTCACACACCTTTCACATCTTCTGAGCTTATGCTGGCTGTAAGCAATAATCACCGCTGTGTTCCTCTGAGTGCTCCACTGAAACCACAAATGCACTCTGGGTACGTCTTCTTCTGTACGGAACACAGGCCCCACACTGCCACAACCAGCTCGGACACACACTGACGGGGTCTGCTAGCCAGCCCTAGAATGGGACTGTACCAAACACAGTCTGATAACTTGCCAACAACCACTACAGACAATTTCCAGAAAAGGGTCTACAAAAGAGGATTCATTTCAGGTACTGGTATTATGCTATCTACTCAAATGCAATGGGAAAAGATAGTTTAAAAGAAAACAAAACTTGGGGAGCCTGGCTGGCTCAGTCAAAAGAGCATGCAACTCTTAATCTCAGGGTCATGAGGTCAAGCCCCATGTTGGGTGTAGAGATTACTTAAATAAATAAATAAACTTTAAAAAAGAAAAGAAACTTAAGGAGGGTACACAGAAAAAGCAAAAGTGGCTTCTACATAAATCTAGATTTTTCATTACACACTTAACACTCCGAATAAGCTATGGCCAAATTTGAAAAGCAATCAAACTACTAAAGGCTTAGAGAAACCACTGAAAGAATGATACAAATAACAGATTGACAAAATTCCATTCTGTATTTAACTTTACTTTTTACCATTCCAATGTTTAGCATAGCAGCCTTATCATTAAAGTCTCAAGAAAAAGCCACCACTGCTTTTTCACAAAAATGTGCTAAGTTCCTAAGTAAGATTTCATTAAATAGGAAGCCAATTTTTTATTTTAGCAGAGAACATCTTTGATTGTTAGTAGTTAGCAATGAGTAAAAGAATGACTTCAAAAATTTTGCTTTTAGCTACCTAGATATTCTTAGAATGAGAATATCCACATGACAAAGTGTGCTTCTTGTCTAGCACAAACTATAACAGTCCTAAATATTTCTAAACTCTTCTGTTTTCTACTAATATAGAAACTGACCCAAAATGTTGTAAAATGCAAGCTTTCTCAGTTATACCTAGGTTTCTAATAACAGAGGTATGGGGTTCCTTCAATATTTAAAAAACTTAATAGTCTCAGGGCGCCTGGGTGGCTCAGTTGATTAAGCGTCCTACTTCAGCTCACGTCATGATCTCACAGTCCATGAGTTCGAGTCCTACGTCGGGCTCTGTGCTGACAGCTCAGAGCCTGGAGCCTGCTTTGGATTCTGTGTCTGCCTCTCCCCCAACTCGTGCTCGCTCTCTCTCTCTCTCTCTCTCAAAAATATAAATAAATAAATAAAATGTAAAAAAAAAAAAAAAATGGAATAGTCTCTCAACTAATACATCACAAACATGTTTTTTCTCTTCTGCAAAACCATTTCCACCATCAGAGTGAGTTTGCGAGGGTGGCCCACAGAGAGGCTGTGCTTGCTCCATGGCCAGGACACTCAGCTCCCTGTGCATCACTGCATCCACTTCCCATCCTGTGACCCCACGTGCCCTGCAAAAGTGGAGTGAGGCCACCATGCTGGCATCTCCAGCTGAGGGTTCTGAAGATGTAGGAGCAGACATGGGATCACTTTCCTGAAAAGTTCTGCCCAATCTGTATATTGAGGGAAAAGCTCTGAAGCCAGGAACTCCAATTCCACCGAACATAAAAGCAGAACCAACTCCAATGCCCTGGGCTGAAGGTTTCCCAAATCCAGGCCATGAAGGCCTGTGAGTGGCTGGAACTGCTAGTCAGGGCCCACTGCCAGGATAAAAGCCAGTCCCACTCTTTTCTGCTCTTTTCTCCTTTATTCCACATCTGCCTCCCTGACTGGGACTGAGGACGACTTGCTTAAGCAGGGACTGGGCTGCTGGAGTGCTGGGCCTCCAGCTGCATGGGCTCAGGAGGCCCCAGGGAGCATCCGGGAGATATTAGGCCAGCGAACAGGCCAGGCTGCAGCTATAGCCCCAAGCAAACCTGTCAGCCTCTCCTAGAAAAAGGCCTGTCTCAGAGGTGGTGAGACACAGGATGGGAGTGTGGCAGGGTCAGACCAATGCACGGACCTCTCCTCGCGGCCTATATGCAGTACCATGTTTCAGCAAAAGGGCAGATTGTCTTTTAGGACTTCCTGTTTTTAAGTATGCTCCACACTCAATGTGGGGCTTAGAACTCACAACCCTTAGGGGCGCCTGGGTGGCTCAGTCGGTTAAAGTGTCGGACTTCAGCTCAAGTCATGATCTCACAGTTTGTGAGTTTGAGCCCCGCGTCAGGCTCTGTACTGACAGCTCAGAGCCTGGAACCTGTTTCGGATTCTGTGTCTCCCTCTCTCTCTCTGCCCCTCCCCTGCTCACACTCTGTCTGTCTGTCTCTCTCTCTCAAAAATAAATAAATGTTAAAAGAAGAAGAAGAAAAAAAAAAAAACTCACAACCTGAGATCAAGAGTCACATGCTCACCTAACTGAGCCAGCCAGAGGCCCCTTTTGGGACTTTTATTTATTTTATTTCATTATTATTTTTTAAAGTTTATTATTTTTGAGAGGGAGAGAGAACATGAGCGGGGAAGCCAGGGAGGGGCAGAGAGAGGAGGGAGATAGGATCTGAAGCAGGCTCCATGCTGCCAGCACAAAGGCCCACGTGGGGCTCAAACCCATGAACCCTGAGATCATGCATGACCTGAGCCGAAGTTGGACAGCCGACGGAGCCACCCAGGTGCCTGTGACTTTTTTTAAAGACCAGTTTCTCACCTATGTGGGTACTATAAAACTACCTCCAAATTTTACTTTAGATGTACCTAAGCATGAAAGTTGTTTATAAGCTTAAGATACTGCTTATAAGTAATGCATGTCTAAGTCTTAAATTTCTTTTATCGGGTCACTCTGGATTCTGAGTAAATAGCAGCTAACGAGTCCCTTTGATTAATTACTGTTTAAAAGACAATTCTAAATAAAGATTGTTCCTAGAAATTCAACCCCAAGATGTTTCTAGTAGACTGTTACAGCAATGGCTAGCAGTAAACCCTTAAGAACACTACTACCCATTAATTATAAAATATGGTAACATCCGGAATCCAATCCAGGTGTATGTTACACCTACATTGAATTAAAATATACAGAGAACCTTAAGGCAAAGAAAATGTGGGATAGGGTGTTACCAGTAATAAACTTCCCTGTGTATTAAATACTACCCAAATCCCACAACAAACTACAAAGGATACAGAGCAATTCTTTCAAAAACATTAATTATGACCTTCCAAAATAATTAGTTGAACTATCAATAGTAAAGGAATAAATGGAAAATAAAATATTGTTAACATGACACTCCATGGGAATGCCAGCTTTGATCCAGTGTTCTGCCTCTCTCTGAGCATGGGTCCCGGGGCCTAGTCTTCACCGAGATAACTCGGCCGCAGCTGTGGCTGGGCCTGGGCAAGCTGACTGCACTCACGTTCTCCTTCTCCCTCTCCTCGTGGCCCTCGTGGCCCTCTTGTGCTGCCCTCCGGATGCAGGCATTCAAGCAATGGCGAATCACATGAATCAGCTTTGCTAAAATGTTTAAGATAATCAATAATTAATTTGTGTTTCTTCAACAAAACCATCTTTCTAATAGTAAAATTATAATCCCAAACAATCAAAAGTATTATTGTAACGGAAATCATTAAGAAATGCATTCAAGCGTGAAGCTCGTTAAAATGACCAACACTGAAGACAAGTAACACTAACTATGCTTCAGGCAGACAACATAACAAGTACTGAGAAGTGAATGTCCAGCACCTATATTAGTGCAGGCCGTGTGCTCGTGGGCGTGCTGATAGAACTTCCTGGCAGCTGCGTGGTTCATCTGGACCAGTGTGACGCAGCGCTCGCACCATACCTCCTCGGGCTGGTTCACAGGCAGGAAAGAGTTGAAGATGAGGTTCACCAGGCGTCGAGACACAGGCCGGGAATCTGACTCCAGACGAACCAAAATATGCTCCATGGGGCATATTTTCCAAAACTATATATAAAGCATACACAGAAGGAAAATGGTCAATTGTCCCTATAATCTTGAAAATACTTTAAGCAAAATTTCCTGAGCAAAATCAAAAAGGAACTAATTTTTCTATTCCAAAAAAACTCATTTCAAATGACTACACCAGAATCTGTGACTCTTCTGTACAGAAATTAGAATAAACCAATATTTTAAAAAGCACTGACAGGAACACCTGGGCAGCTCAGATGGTTAAGCATCTGACTCTTGATTTCAGTTTAGGTTAGTTTGAGCTCCACATCAAGCTCTCTGCTGTCAGCACAGAGTCTGCTTTGGATCTTCTGTCCCCCCACCCTTCCCCCACTAGCACTCTCTCAAAAATAAACAAACATTAAAAAAAAAAAAAAAAAAAGCACTGACAAGGGCACCTGGGTGGCTTAGTCAGTTGAGTGTCCAACTCTTGATTTCCACTCAGGTCATGATCTCACGGTTTGTGAGTTTGAGCCCCACGTGGAGCCTGCTTGGGATTCTGTCTCTCCCTCTCTACTCCTCCTCCCCCCCCACCCGGCCCCCGCTCGCTCTCTCCCCCTCTCTCAAAATAAATACTTAAAAAAATATAAAAAGAAGCACTGACATACAAGGTGCCAAGTAGAACACTGTTGAGAGGGTTAATCATAACTAATCAGTATCATGCTCGGTATAAACTCTCAAATGATAGCTATGACTATCGGTCTAATAATTTAAAAATTTCCTAAAACACCATAACTTTTAGCCCATTAATGTGAAAAGTGTATAGAAAAATTTACAACAGTCTTGACACAGAAAGCTGAAGTGGACACCCCATTCCGTACCGTGGAGAACAGAGGCATCACCCCTGAACCCCAGCGGTACCTGGTCCACTGCCCACAGGGGGCAGCACCCTCTGGCGCATCCCTGCCTCCCTCTGCAGTGCCAGCTCGCCTAGATGACCACCGGCCTCCTCCAGCCCACCTTACAGCTGCTGCACAGCCACAACTGTCCCATAGCCCTCCAGTCAAAAGCCTCAAAGTTGTCCAACGCCTACAGAAAAGGGCCAAACTTGTAAGCAAGACACTCCAGACAAGAGAAAAACTAGTAGACAGAAAATAGATTCTCATGGTGAAATGTTCAAATCCTGTCCCAGTCACTTCTCAGCTGGCATCTGGTGGTCTCCTCACCTGTCTAGTGGGGACACCATGACATGCATGCTCCTCGAAGACCTGCCTCCAACAGCCAGTCCCTCTTTCCAGTATTTTCAGCTAGATCTTTCTCATCAGCATTTAAGTATTTTTCAACTCATTCCAAACCCTAAAACAAAAAGCCTCCCCATGAAACTCTGCTTGAATTTCCTGTCTTCTTGCAGCTCACTTTACCTCCCACCCTGGAACCCGCCTCTACCTACCCACTACACCTCAACCCACAGAAACATGGCTTCTACCCTCACTGAACTTGTTCTTGCCAAGATCATAATGACCTCCTATTAAAAATCCAGATGAACATATTCACGCCTCCCCTTACAGGAAACCTCTGAGCATCTGACGCTACTGATCACTTCTCCCAGAAATGTCCGAGGACACTTCTGCTCAGACACCTCATGGTACTTCTGAAAAAGTTTTTGGAGTAAAGACAATAACTAAGCCCAAGCCCTACACCAAACACTTCTACTCACGCTGGTACCGGGGGAAGCAAATAGCACCCCCGTGCTTCCAGCAGTAAGCCACACAGAGACGACAGTGTTCTCAGCCCTTGTCCTGCCAGGGGCAGGCATCTTCACAGAAGAGAGCCCACTGCCAGCTAACTCCAGCACTGACTCAGAGAGTGACTGGAGACTCTTACTCAAAAGTGAAAGGCAGTGCTTTCGAGGTTCAAGAGAAGAAGGTGGCAATGAGTCCAAGGATCTGACAGCTTTGACCACCTCCCCTGCTCCCTTCCTGCCTGAGTGTCAGTCCAGATGGATCACTGGTTTTGAGTGCGAATGTACTGAGGTGCAGCCCTAAACAGCACATCTGTGGGTAACAATGACACCAGTAAAAAACACTTCCCAAAACATTCAAGTGCACGTAACTATCCGGCGCAATTTCACAACCATGCAAAAGCAGATTCAACCCAAGACTAAAATAACCAATGAATGGACTGACAGTTCACCTGCTCTACTAAGCCGCCTGCAACATCACAGGAAGGTAGGCGAGAGTGGTGTGCAGGCCATACACTGATGCAGAATGGAAGCAGATAGCCTAAGGGACAGAGCGGATACCTCCAGATTGCTGACTTCCTCTGGGCAACAGTACCCTCAGCAGGAGCATCACACTTTCCCCACGTGAGAACTTGCGGGTCAAGATAATTCTGCCATTAGTAAATGTCAACTTCAGAACGTGCACAGCAACACAGTTCCCAAGAGGGGAAACCCAAGAGGAAAGAGGAAGTCCTCACCTTGAGAACTCAGGTAAGCAGGGGCTCTTCAAGACTCAAAACCTCAGAGCTCCAACCCGGCTACAAGGAATACAACCAAGAAACATCCCAGAGCCCAGCACAACAGCCCAGCCACAGAGCCAGTACCTGAGAGGTCTTTCATGACTGTCCCCATTCACATTAAAAAGTTGACTCCTGGGCCGTCATGGAGACTAGACCATCTTGAATGGGAACTAGCCATCAGCACTTTTACCAAATGTCAAGGTTCCAGGTGTGACTCTTAAAACTAACATTTCCCGCAAGTCTGCCTTTCCAGAAACTCCCCATATTCGCTTGTTTTTCTCTGATTCACTTTTCTCAAATAAAATGCAGAGCAGGGGTACCTGGATGGCTCAGTTGGTTAAGTGTCTGGCTCTTGATTTCAGCCCAGGCTCTGTGCTAAGCATGGAGCCTGCTTTGGTCCTCTCTCTCTGCCCCTCCCCTGTTCGTGCTCTGTCTCTCTTTCTCAAAATAAATAAAAAATAAACATTAAAAAAAAATAAAATGCAGAACAATTCTGATTAGCCTAGGATTCTGATTCATTTTGTTTCGATTACCTGAGGTTTTATTTTATGCAAACATATCACCAGCAGGCTGATATCTGCAACAGACACGAAAGCAAGCAAATCCGTAACTGGTCTTTCGCTTCTAAAATGCTAATTGTGTCCATTACTAACACCAGGCATGACCAGTGTCTGACAGAGTAGAACAGACCCCGGTCATCCTGACATGGTGGACGATCAGCCACTTCCGCTTCCTGTTAGCTGCGTCTCCACATGCTTACCGACTGGTGGCCTTGATCTTCCAGGAGTCCTAGCATGGACACCCCACAAACCCTTCCAGAGACCTCACAGCTGTGGCACTCCCTGCCTGGCTTTTGCAGAGCTAAGGATCAAGATGGAAGAGGCATCTCAATAAAACATTATGCTTTCTTTCTCTGCTCTTCCCACTCTCCTAAAAATTCAAACTCCCCGGTCAAAGAACTTTTGTCTTCATCTTACTTGGTCTCTACGATATTCTCTTGGGTAGACCCAGTAATCAAGAAAAACCAGCTATTCTCTCCATTTCCTCACCAGTCACTACCTCAACACTCCTCTGCAAACAAGTCTGCACTTCAAACAACACTAGGCCAAACAACACTTCAAACAACACGAGGCCAACAACACTAGGCCAAACGTTAAAGATTCAGAACTACTCAGTTTTATTAAGCTGTTATAACAAACAGGGTAAAAACTGCAGCCAGCATTTTTGCTGAAACAGACATGCTGACTCTTAAATACATATGGAAATGCAAAGGACCTAAACCAGCCAAAAACCTCTGAAAGAAGAACAAAGCTGGAGGACACGCTCCAAGACGTCATGGGAACTGTTAGCAGTACAGCAGTGTGTCCCAGGGCCACGGATGTGCAAACAGATGAAAGGGCCAGAGCGGAGTCAGAAACAGCACACACAGATGGGCGACTGGGTAGGACATGGGGGAGTCGTGCTATGGAGGTCATGTAAAACAGTCTTTGGTTTTTGGTGCCTTTTTCTTTTGAACAACAGAAATTCAGAATTCAAAATTCACGAAACATAAAGCCGTAAGTATCCTGGCCTCTCCAGTGCCCCATCCCTGGACATCCAATCCCCCTCACCTCAAGCAACCATTATTAATTCCTTATTTTCCTCTAGGAAGATTTTCCTGTCTGAACAAATACATATGTATGTTTCCCATTTTATACAGCTGGCGGCACACTACACACACACCTACACTTGCTTTTCCTCGTGTCTCAGTGGTATTTCCATGTGAGCTCATCCCTTGTCATGGCCACAGGACACTCTCCCATCGCATGAGCACACCACACGTCTGTGTGGTCAGGTTGTTCCCAAATTCTGTGCTGTGACAACAGCACTTTAAAGTAAATTTCAGACAAGTATTACATGGAGAAGAAAAGCCACAGTGTTACCAAAGGAAGTTAAAAAGCTGCTAACTGAAATTTTTAGCCAAAAACTGAGTAGGACTCAAGCTAAAGGAAAACAACCTCCCTTCAAAGTTCACACGTCACAACATGCATCATGACACAATGCTCACTTCTTTGCTTCTTCCTATAAAATGTGAAGGGGGGAAGCCTCACATTCATCATTTTCCCAGGAATATTTAAGTAGTTACTATGGGGGCGCCTGGGTGGCTCAGTCGGTTAAGCGTCCGACTTCGGCTCAGGTCATGATCTCACGGTCCGTGAGTTCGAGCCCTGCGTCGAGCTCTGTGCTGACAGTGCAGAGCCTGGAGCCTGTTTCAGATTCTGTGTCTCCCTCCCTCTCTCTGACCCTCCCCCACTCATGCTCTCTCTCTGTCTCAAAAATAAATAAACGTTAAAAAAATAAAAATAAAAAAAAAATAAGTAGTTACTATGTGGCAAGTATTTCAGTATTTGAACAAAAGCTTTCATGTATATGATAAAAATATCATTTAAGGTAGCAGCTGCTTGCACTAATGTCTTTCAAAAAGAAAACACACATTAATGGTATTTCTAGAAACTTCAGTGAAAATCACAAAACAAATAAAATTTTATGACACAAATTGGTAGAACATATCAGATATCGAGTAGTTTAAATGTGATTACTGAAACTCTCAGAATTAAAACTGCTTTGTCTTTCTGCTGACGAAAGCGAAGTACTTATTTATGTCACACCCTCAATGATAAAATCCTGCCTGTCCTACCTTAGCAGCCCGCACGGCTTTGACTTTCAGCAGCATATCAACAAAAGCCACTCTCACTTTCTCGGAATTGTCATGGAGACTGTATTTTAGTGCAGGCAGAAGCTGTTCTAATAACGGATGGCTTAATTTGTTATCCAAAATTATTGGCAGACACTACAAAAAAGGAGAAATATAAACAGTTCAAATTTAGAACATAAACAGTGAAAAGTACAGTTAAAACAATATTCAGTTCCATCCTTACTAATGAACTACTAG
Source organism: Panthera pardus (assembly GCF_024362965.1). Classification (NCBI taxonomy): domain Eukaryota; kingdom Metazoa; phylum Chordata; class Mammalia; order Carnivora; family Felidae; genus Panthera; species Panthera pardus. The sequence continues at coordinate 7,740,783 of NW_026527024.1, forward strand.
TGAAATAAATAAATATACCTACAGATAGTAACACTTTTCTAAAACAATTTCGTATAAAAAGCATGTTTCTGGGGTGCCTGAGTGGTTCAGTCAGTTAAGTGTCCGAATTTGGCTCAGGTCATGATCTCACAGTTCATGGCTTCGAGCCCCGCGTTGGGCTGAGTGCTGACAGCTCAGAGCCTAGAGCCTGCTTCGGATTCTGTGTCTCCCTCTCTCTCCGCCCCTACCCTGTTCGCGCTGTCTCTCTCTCAAAAATAAACAAACATAGAAAAAAATAAAATAAAAACAAAATAAAATAAATGAAAAGCATACTTCTAATGAATTAGTATAATTTCTTCAGATTTAAAGCAGTTATGAAATAATTCTTCAATGTTTCTCTTAGCTAAATTTTAAAAGATTTTTAGAACTGAAAGAAACACAGAACAATTGGTGGTAGCGAAGGCTCCGGAGTCAATTTGTGTCCAAAGCTGGGACCTAACAATCCTTTCACGTTTTTTTAATAGCCCATGAATTCTCAGATTTCTTGACTCAATACTGCACAGAAAACAGAGCCCCCCATCTGGGAGACTCACGACACATGGCGACAGTCACACATACCTCAGATGGGTGGTCCAGTGACCTGCCCAACCTCAGACCAGGTACCAGTCTAAAGATCTGATATGCTCCACCTTTACTTTCCAGTTATTAGGAAAAAGGATTTTTTAAGGAGACCTCTTTTCTTTTTTATTGGAATTAGAGTAGACATACGATATCCTATTCGTTTCAGATGTACGACACAGTGGTTCGACAATTCCATACATCAGGCTGTGTTCGCCAGAAGTGCAGTTACCATCTGTCACCACACGATATTATTACAGTATTATTGCGATTAACTATAAAGAGACCTTATGTTTTCACCATCACACTGAAATATTTACAGATGAGCTGATATGCAGTCCTGGATTTGCTTCAAATTAATCGACAGTGGGAGACAATGGACTGTAAAGACGAGCAAGACCAATGTGTCCTGATTAACTGCTGAAACTGGATGATGGGAGAAAGGACAGTTTTGTAGGTTCTTGTTAAAAGTACATATGGTATACCAAAAAAGTCAGTTTTAATATAATTTTAAAAACTTGGGGGCACATGGGTGGCTCAGTCAGTTAAGTGTCTGACAGCTCGGAGCCTGGAGCTGCTTCGGATTCTGTGTCTCCCTCTCTCTCTGCCCCTCCCTCTTTCACACTCTGTCTCCCTCTCTCCCTCTCTCTCCCTCTCTCTCTCTCTCTCTCTCTCCCCCTCCCTCCCTCTCTCTCAAAAATGAATAAACATTAAAAGAAATTAAAATAAAAAATTAAGTACTATATATAGTTCCTCCTTTAAAAAAAAATGTGCACCACCCACCCTGGCCATACACTAAAATCAGTATTATTTCAAGTAAGACTTTTTTGTAGAAAACACTTTCAATTTGGTTTTTAAAAATGTTACTTTGGATGTACAACAAAAATGTCCGTGGTGCTTTATCAATTGGGAAGAATTATGGGTTATTTAAAAATTGTTCTTTCTCTGTATTTTCTAATTATTCTGTAAGTAAATATTGCTTATATAATTTTAAATCCTACCTTAAAGACAGAACAGCGCACGTCAGCTGAGCTTGTGTCAAATGCCAATTCCCCAGTTACTTTCTTGAGGAGATCAATAAGAATGGTCGGAGGCATCATTTCCCAGTATTTGGAAGTTATTTTACAAACACCAAGGATCCCTGTAGAACGGACCATCGGATAAGGATCTTCTAAAAGGCTCTGTAAATTGGAGGGGGGAAAAAAGACTTAAAAATCTTAGATCAGCTGCCTTTATATCAATATTTGCTTTATACATCAGCCCTCTCAGCATTCACAACAGACATTTTAAGTCCTAGAAATACTGGTCATATACAGACTTACACATCTCTTACTATTTATCATTTCTATAATTGTGCATTTAAAGAAGACAACCCAGACACATGGGTACCATAGCTGCCAATCCTATCTACAGGACTCTGTGACAGTAGAGCCTCAAACACCAGCCCCACCTTCAGCGAGGTATGCAGATGTGAGTCGATCCTACAGACACAGCCTATGTAAACCACTCTCTTGAATTTCCAAAAGGCTGAAAGACCAGAATAAAGTAATTCTACTCGTTAAAAATTTTTTTTCTAACATTTTTATTCATTTTCAAGAGACAGAGAGAGACAGAGCACGAGCAGGGGAGAGGCAGAGAGAGGGGGAGACACAGAATCCCAAGGAGGCTCCAGGCTCTGAGCTGTCAGCACAGAGCCCGACGCGGGGCTCAAACTCACCTGAACCGTGAGATTATGACCTAGCCAAAATGGTTATCAGTCGTTCTGAATACAGAAAGAAACAAGATGTCATCTCTGGATGGAGTACACAACAGCACCACTAAGAACCTGAAACAACTGGGGCACCTGGGTGGCTCAGTTGGTTGAGCATCCAACTTCGGCTCAGGTCATGATCTCACGGTTTGTGGGTTCAAGCCTCGCATCGGGTTCTCTGCTCTCAGCCCAGAGCCTGTAGACTGCTTTAGGTTCTGTGTCTTCCTCTCTCTCTGCCCCTTCCCCACTCGTGCTTTGTCTCTCTTCCTCTCTCAAAAATAAATAAACACTAAAAACAAACAAACAAAACCACCTGATACAACAAACAAAAACCCCCACAAAAGTAACTGATCAACTCTGCACCTAATGATACTCAGGATATACAGGAGGCAAAGGAACATAACAATTATGCCACAGGGATATGTCCCCAGGCTTCAGGAAATAAAAGAATAATTTGGCTTCTTCAACAACTAGCAAGCAAAAATGAGAGACTGAGGTTACTGGACAGGGTCTTATCAATCTATTGGCCGATCACATGCATGGGTCTTATTCAGACACAGATTCAAACAAAACTGTTAAAAGGGTCATTGAAATGTTACCCAAGGGGTGCGGGATGGCTCAGTCAGTTGAGGATCAGACTCTTGATTTCGCCTCAGGTCATGATCCCAGGGTCGTGGGATTGAGTCCCACGTCGGGCTCTGCACTGAGCATGGAGCCTGCTTGGGATTCTCTTGCTTTCCCTCTGCCCCTCTCCCCAACTCACACTCTCTAAAATAATTTTTTAAAAAATTGAAAAACAATAAGATAGAAAAGTCAAGATGACAGGTCATCAGGGAAAAAACAAACAGCAAAATAAAGAAATAAGAGAACTTTTGGAATCTGAAGAACTATTCACAAGTTTTATAGATTTTGTTTTCTGTGAATTACTTTCAGTATCATTCTTCAAAGATATATTCTGGATAATCAACTTATAAGGACACAGTCTCATACGAGTCCAGAGCCCAGATCCGGATTTCCAATCAATCGCCGTGACGACAAAGTCACTCAAAGCAATGGCACATAACTCATGATGCTCCTTCCAAAGGAAAATCACTCCATTTCGACATCCACAGACACTCACAGGAGGCCTCCATGTTTTACCTCCAAAAGAAAGTCTCCACACTACTCAAGTTCGAGAATCACAAACATAACAAGAGTATGAAAGAACAGGTGAGGCACAAGGAGGACACCAGGATATAACCATTACTCTTATTTATTGGATTATCTCCTTTATCAACCCCCATGAAAACTCATTCTCATTTACTCAGTACCTGGTCCAACAGGGTCATGAACTCTGAGCCGACCTGCAGACCAAATCTGGCCCAGGCTCATCTGTGTGTGGCCCACAATGCCTAAGAATGGTTTTTCATTTCTAAATGCTTGGAAAAAACCAAAAGAATAATATTTTGTGACATGTGAACATTCCATGAAATTCAAATTTTGGTGTCCTCAAATGCAGTTTTACTGGAACAAACCACACTCTCATTTCTGTGCAGTCCATGACTGCTTCTGTTCCACAATGGCAGAGGAGAATAGCTGTGACCATGTGGCCCACGGACTTAAATTCATTATCATCTGGCCTGTTGCAGGGACAGTTTTCTGACTGCTCTTTATTATACTGCACTGCCTCCTAAAAGGCGTTAGGAAAGAACAGGCATTGAGAAAAAGCAAATTCAAACTAACAGACTGAATATCTTGGTAAACCAGCAGGGGTGGGGAAAATCAAGGCATAGAAAAAATCCTTAAAAGTTTCAAAAGCACTTCATGCTAGAAAACACTGCACAATATTTTAGCAGTCCTGGGAAAAAAAATTACTTTGAACATACAATTCTTCTACCTGGCCAAACTATAAATTAGGTGCCAGGGGAAAAAAAATAACACTTTGGGATTCAAACACTCAGAGACACATACCACCCCAAAAATGCCCTGCAAACAAAGAAGGATGGACGGAAACTATTTCATAGGCTTTGATGATTTCCCATGAGTTCATTTCACCCCCAAAAGGGAGTCACGGCCTCCACAGGATATGGTGCTTACATACAAGCCTTTCCCTATTAGAGCTGAAACTCTTATTGTTTTTAATTTTTAAAGTATTCTTTTAAAACTCCATTTAGACACTGACATCTCACTTTTATGAGACTGGTAAGTTTTGATCCTTGAAAAACATAAACCTATCTCCACTAATACATAATCTTAAGCAACTATAACATCAATGTTTTCTACAATCTTTTTTTAATGTATTTAAAGTTTATTTATTTTGAGAGAGACAGAGAAAGCACAAGTTGCGGGGGGAGGGACAGACAGAGACAGAGGGGGTGGGGGGAGAGAGAGAATCCCAAGCAGGCTCCAGGCTGCCAGCGCAGAGCCCAATGCAGAGCTTGAACCCACGAAACCATGAGATCGTGACCTGAGCCGACACCAGGAGCCAGTCACTTAACTGACTGAGCCACCCAGGTGACCCTACAATCCACTATTTTCTAGAGGAATGATGTAGAATGTAATTATTGTTCTGAAAAAACATTTAACTTCAATAATTAATATTCAAATAAAATATTACTTAATAATTTTTTTAAAGATCTCATTTTTTGGTAAACTTTACACCATAGGGCTCAAACTCACAACCCTGAGATCAAAAGTCACATGCTCCAGACGCCCCTATCATTTAATAATTTTTATTTTTAATAAGTTAATAAAGTAAAAACAAAATTTACAATGATTAATCTGAATATAGATTACTCTGCATTCCAGTCTCTTTTTTTTTAACGTTTATTTATTTTGAGAGAGGGAGAGAGAATGTACGAGCATGGGAGGGGCAGAGAGAGGGGGAGAGAAAATCCCAAGCAGGCTCCGCACTGTCGGCATACAACCCGACAAACCCACAAACTCTGAGATCATGACCTGAGCAGAGATCAAGAGTCGACGCTTAACCGACTGAGCCACCCAGGTGCCCCTCTGTGTTCTAGTCTTCATATGGTCTATTAGCTCGAGTCTAACAAAGGTTTGGCATCTCTTATAGGTATTTTCTCTAATAAGAATTTGCCATTCCTATGCATAATTTATTTTTCACCATAATTTATTTTCACCTTATTTCATAAGGTCCTGCTTCTTAAACTTATTAACATGTACATATTACACAACTGCTAAAATTACACTAAACTTTGTAGCTTGTAAACATATTTATTCATATAGTATTTCTACCAAGTGTGATATCCTCACAGTAAGACTCATTCAATTTATAATACAAAGGATTTTTTTTTTTTAATGTTTTGTATTTATTTTTGAGACAGAGAGAGACAGAGCATGAACGGGGGAGGGGCAGAGAGAGAGGGAGACACAGAACTGGAAGCAGGCTCCAGGCTCTGAGCCATCAGCCCAGAGCCCGACGCGGGGCTCGAACTCACGGACCGCGAGATTGTGACCTGAGCCGAAGCCGGACGCCCAACCGACTGAGCCACCCAGGCGCCCCTAATACAAAGGATTTTTAATGGAATAGAGATACAGTTACACCACTCATTAGCCAATATTCTAAGAATATCCAAGCCACCAAGCCATTGATAGCATCTCCATCTCCAAGAGACCAACAGCTCTCTACACACCTTTCACCTTGTAAATGAGTACTAAACTCATCTCCAGAAATTCACTTCAGTTTCTAGTGCAAGAGACACAGGATTCACCAATATGTTCCTAATATTGTATTAGGTGATCACATCACTTTACCTATTTTTAATGTTCCTATGGAGAATAATAGCCAGTTATTTTTTCTACGTGTTTTTAAAATTTTAATTCCATTGTAGTTAACATACAGTGTTAAATTAATTTCAAGTGCACAATATGCGTTTCAACAATTTTACATTAGCACTTATTCTACTCAGTACTTCTCGAGATAAGTGCACTTTCAATCTCACCTATAACCACTGTCATGGTAATGCTAAATGCTTTATATTTAATTTTTCATTGAAACCTTATCACAATCCTACTGAGTATTATTCCCAGTTTTAAAGAAGAAATGGGACTCAAGAGAAATTAAGTAATTTGGTCAAGCCCAGACTTATGAAGGGGGAAGTGGAATCCGAAACAAAATGTGACTGCACGCTCTCAGTTGCTATGTATGCTGACGCCCAGCACAAGGCCTCAGGAGGTCCCCGTCAGGCTGTCCGCGGCGGCCTGCTCGTACGTTCCACTCAGGAGCAGGAGGGCCACGTGTACTCCGTGAGGTACAATAGGAGACATGTGCCGGCTGGACTGGCAGCACCCTGTTGGTCACCACGTCCAAGGCAGACACACACATTTCAGGTAAAAACAACAGTTCATAGATTTGGACACCAGAGTTAAAAAGAGCAAAAGTTTTTCATAGTTTTTTGGCTAAAAGTACCAAAATCTAATTTTGATTTGCCCATTATTCCCACAAAAGTAATGATTCTCAAAGGGAATTTTAGGCAAATATACGTGGATAAATACTACTAACTGTCCATTGTAGGCATGCGTGTGTCTGTATGTAAGTGCGTATGCCTGTGTGTGTGGGTGTGTATGTGTGTGTGTGTATACACATGCACGTGTGTGTATTTGCATACAAAGAGCCGAATCTACACATATTCTTTACACTACTGTTTCAACTTTCTGCATGCCTGAGATTTTTCATTAAGTTAAAAAATAAAGTGCCATGGGTAACCATCATTATCAGAACACTTTTGCTATCACTTTCTAAAATTTTATTCTACTGACCAGGAAGCACTTTTTAGCTTGTGTTAGGAAGCCCTGGAAATGTAAGGCAATGTACAGAAATAAGCAGAAGCCAGCACATTCCAGCCACCTGAAAAAGACCCGCAGCATCCTTGGAAATAAACGTGGCATCCTAATGTTCTCATGTCTCATCTGAAAAAGCAGTCATGTGAAAATTCCATTGCAACAAGCATTATTTATAGACTCGCCTTAAAACATCACCAGGTTTGTTCATGCACACGACCCCACCACTTAGAGCAGGCAATATCAGCATCCCCAATTTGCAAAGACACAGAAAAGTTAGTGATCTGCCCAAAATTACACAACTCTTAACTGTGAAGTGGAATCAAATCTGGGGATCTTTAACCACATGTCATACTGCCTCTATGCTGGGGAGACAAGAATACACAAAAAACATTTAAAACTATATACAGAATAAATAATTAGACGTTCCACAGGAGACAAAGAGAAAAAGAAAAGAACGCCATCGGGTCCAAGCTGTCACAGAAGGCACCAGGGAGAAAATGGGTTTCTCAGAAGAAGGTGAAGATCTGGAAACCTTGCCATCCGAGGGCAGCACACAGGCAGGACAGGAGAAGCCAGGATGCATACTGGGCGCAGACAGAGCTGACCTCATAGGGGGCTCAGCCACATGCAATACGTACATAGAGTTCTTCAAACTGTTTCTGGATTTCGCTATCCATTTCAATGGCATTGAAGTTTGGGTCTCTGATAGGAAATGTTTCAATGAACAACAGGGCAGCATTGGACCGGACTTCAGAATTTCGGGCCTGGAATAAGGAAACAGTGTTTCAGAATCCAAAGAGCAAGCATTCAAAGGCTTCAGTGTGGATTTCTTAAATGCTTCTAAGTATCTCAGTATAGACTTACTTACAAATTAAAGACAATTACAGTATTTAAAACTGGCCAAACCTAGAAGACCTTCCGTGAGCTAAACCAAACTCTTGGCTCAGTACTGACAGATATTAAAAGACTCAATGTCCACTTTATGTCACTAAGAAACAGTGACTATATCCCTCCCAAGACCAGATTTACCATGTTGAAAAGTACTAGTGTTCTCTCCCTGGAAGGGTGTCATCCTGTCTCCCAGTCATCAACAGAAGGGCCAGGATGGCCAAGCTCAGCTCTGCAGACTCCCAACGCCTCTGCTGGTTTACACAGCATGACAAACCCCTTCCTACTGTGTAGTCAGCACTTAACCAATTCAGATCTTCTTAATAAAAAAATAAAAAACATATGTCCCCAAATTTCACAAAGCTTCCAGTTTTCGTTACTACGTCATCACAATTCTGAACTAGAGCATGATACGTTCGACAGCATAATTAGCACGTTCTAAACATGGACAGACTAACAGTACCTTTAGTCCTCTCCAAAGGATGGGTTTATATAATCTATAAAGCATCTCTTCCACTCCCTGACGAACCTTCTTTTGATGATGAAAATAGCTCAGCACCTAAGAGTCAAGAAAAGAAGAAAAGAAAGGTAATGTTTTTAAAAAGAGCACTTAAGATCCTATTTTCAACACAGAGGACAGATTGTTCTCTCCACCAAAATTGTCCTTCCTGCTTCACAAGTCTGGATAATTCTTTCCTAAGAGGAGAAGATACAGTGATACATATGCTATTGGTTCTCAACGCGTAAAGGTGATCACGTGAAAGAAACCAGTGGCAGAAACAAAGATCAATGATCTTGGGCTACAAAAAGGTTTCGGTTGTAGTTTCTACTCTTCTAGCAATAACCAAATAACCTCAGAAAAAGTTCACAGAGACCTCAGCCCTTTGGGGTGAAGTGGAAAAAGAGTGTGTGGAAGAGTCAGTCTACATGGCTTCTACAGCCTGTTTCTGGTCCCACATCTGTGGTTCCAAAAACCTATAATGAGCCTCCGAAACAGGCACACATCTCACAGTGGGTGTCACTGTTCAGTGGCCCCTCACCAGGTCAGCTTAATTTGGATGGCAAGTCCTTCCCAAACTGAGGAACAATCAGAGAAGGGGCTGTGCACTCAGCTTCCACTGCTTTGTCCCTTTTCTACTGCCCTTTTCACCAGCCAGAATCTCTCTGCAACTCTTCAGACTCATCCCCAGCAACTATCAGCTTTGCCTTACTTCCTTAATTCACCACTCTTGGAACTAAAACTATATTAGTGAAAAGTGGAAAATAAAAATTAAAACAGACTATCAAACAAGAGATTATACTTTAAGTGAACCTGAATCAATTTCACACAGTCTAGGGATTATTTTTTCTGACTTCTAGTTATTTAGGAATTTTTACTGATGGTGATAAGTGATATTAGTGTATAGGTTGTTTTTTTTTTTTTTAACTTTATTTATTTTTGAGAGAGAAAGGGAGAACAAGCAGAGGAGAGGCAGAGAGACAGGGGGACAGAGGATCCCAGGCGGGCTCCACACTGACAGTGGAGAGCCCGATGCAGGGCTTGAACGCACGAACCGCAAGATCATGACCTGAGCAGAAGTTGGATGCTTAACTGACTGAGCCACACAAGCATCCCTATAGTTTTTTTGAGTATAGTATTATCAAGTCTTGATATCAATGCTATACACAGAAAGATTTTTAAGTAGCTTTATCAGGTTGTATATCATGTACCATAAAATCTGCTCTTTTAAAGTATATAATTCAATGGACTGTAATATATTTACAGAGTTGGGCAACCATTACAACTACCTAATGTTAGAAGATTTTCAACAACAATATGGGAATTTTTACTTCCTTTCTTTTTTTTTTTTTTTTAAGTTTATTTATTTATTTAGAGGGAAAGAGAGCACTCGTAAGCAGGTGAGGGGTAGAGAGAGAGGGAGAGAGAGAATCCCAAGCAGGCTCCATGCTGTCAGCACAGAGCCTGATGTGGATCCCACACACTGTGAGATCATGACCTGAGCTGAAACCAAGAGTCAGACACTTACTTAACCGACTGAGCCACCAAGGCACCCTGGGGATTTTTACTTTCAAATGACATATGAAGCATTTCCTAAAGCTTCTTTCAACATATCAGTAAAATAATTTATCATATAAATGTGATGTTTACCAAAAAAGCAGATTTGAGGAAGAAGCTATAATGTATTATAAGCAATGATAAGAATTAAAGGCCAGGAATATACTGCATTCAAAAAGTGAAATTAAAAAAAGTGAAATTTAATGTTCTTCCTTTTAACTGTGTATTTTGACATAGTTTATCAAATAGTGGTATCTATACATATAATATCTTAATTACTCAGACTACCAGAGCAGAAATCAAATATGAAAAAAAAGTCTTTATTTTCTACCAAAAAGGAAGCAATTATGTCACAAATTTATAAACATGCTACCATTCCTTATGATGTATCTGAAATACAAATCATATACGTAGAATAAACGACCCAAACTGACCTACAATTTAATGAAACCACACTAGGATTAAGTGTCGTTGGGGCAGGAGGCAGGAGATAATTGGATATATTCATCTCTGGGTATTTTACCTATGGATAATTCAAACTAACATACCAATAATGTAAAGATGTTTTTGTATCCTTTCAAGCTTGATATATTTACACTCCACAAATAATAGTAATACCTTACACAAAAAAGGAAAGAGATAGTCTTTGTTCATTTAGCTTCTTGACATGCAGTTGCCAAAATGAAGCACACAAGGCATTATTCCTGGTTTAGGACAGTGATCTTGGGTCCTAAACAGACCACATTTTCCAATTCCTCCTGCCAAGATCGTCATGATTATCAAACACCTATCAGTGTCATCATGACACTGATAATAAAATAAAGCCTTATTTATTATTTAGTCAGCTCATTTACAATATAAGTATAAAATTCACATCTAAATTCTAAAATTAGCATTTTAAAAAAGTTTCTTTTAAGTAAACTCTGTGCCACATGTGGGGCCCTAACTCATGAACCTGCAACCAAGAGTTGCATGCCCTACTGACTGAGCCAGCCAGCCACCCCTAGAATTAGCTTTTAAAAACAAATCTTGGGGCTCCTGGGTGGTCAGTCAGTTAAGTATCAGACTTCAGCTCAGGTCACGATCTTGAGGTTTGCGAGTTCAAGACCCACATCGGACTCTCTATTGTCAGCACAGAGCCTGCTTCGGATCCTCTGGCTCCACTTCTCTCTCTGCCCCTCCCCCGCCTGCACAAACGTTCTCTCTCTCTCTCTCTCAAAATAAAATAAAATAAAATAATAATAAAAATAAATAGGGGCACCTGGGTGGCTCAGTCGGTTAAACGTCTGGCTTCGGCTCGGGTCATGATCTCGTGGTTTGCGAGTTCGAGCCCCATGTCAGGGCTCTGTGCTGACACTCAGAGCCTGGAGCCTGCTTCGGATTCTGTGTCTCCCTCTCTCTCAGCCCCTCCCCCACTCACACTCTCTCTCTCTCTCAAAAATAAATAAAACATTTTTAAAAATTTTAATAAAATTTAAAAAATAAAAACAAAATTGATCAAAAGAAACTATCAAAACATTTATTCCATTTGTTTACAGAATATCAAAATGCATGAAAGTAAATAATAAAAATAATCCCAAATATCCATTTTTGAGAAAAGTGGTAGTGGTACTTAGAAAGTAAGGATTCTGGATATTTTTATGTCAAAGAATTTAAAAAAATTTGGGGGTAAGGTTTGGTTCTCTTAACATACCTTTCTTTTCCTAGTTAAAACTGCCAGGTACCGAATATCAAGATTCTAAGAAAGCTCCTTTAAGCTGATGCCTGTGGGGGATTAACTTAATTCTTAGTGATAAAAACATCACCAAGAAAGGCGCACGCCTCGCTCACCTCGCGCACCCTGGAATGCACTGGAGACTTGCGAGGGAGGTGAATCCCATGGTGCATGAAGTCCTGGATGCACCCGTGCTCGATTGTCTGGAACGGCAAACACAACGTGAGTTACCACCTGGCACCGGCGTGTGGTCTGACAGATGACAGGGCAGGAGGTGCAGTCACTGGAGTCGGCTCTGTCCTCTTCAAGTTCACGGGGGAAAGCACCAAGGTCCTCTGTTGACAGCTTTTCTTTGAGTCCACACCTCTTAGCATCCCTTCAGCTTTGATACTCCGTTACTTCTTTCTCTGGTGAAATACCAAGCCTGTGCTAGATGGCGGAGCAAGCTTCTACCTACCCCTTGAGGCCGGTTCAAGCCAGATGGTTCAGGGACTGAGTGTGGCCTGGGGGCCCCTCTTCTGAGTCTTCCTGACCCAGATGATCTCAGACTGCATCTGTCCCAGAACTGATACTGAACCACCTGAAAGATGGGGGCTGGGACTCCAAAGTGACCAAAAGAAGATCTTCCAGGACTTCCATGGAGAGGACAAGGTGGGGCTGTGGGTGTGGGAAACTCTTCAGTTAGCCCATGCCACCTACGGACCTTCAGAGTTGGGCAACGGAAGCAGAGCCAACCACCAGGGGCAGCCCGAATCCCCAACGACTCTGTTGTGTTGCCCTGCACTGTGTCCCCACACCTGGGGCTCCACGGCTTTAGGGAAGGACATAAGAAAGCTACTACTATCAGCCTCCTTCGTTATCTCCGAAAATACCTCCTTCACCTGAAGCCACTAATACATCTTGGCATCCTGTATGTGGGGACCCACACACCGACTTGTGACGAAATGCAATATGGGGTGCTACCTATGGAGTGTTTGTGCCACAACAGCTGGAGCTGGAGAGCTAACTACCAGAATGTGGGCATCCTACAGGATAGCTGACCCAGGCTCTTCAACACACCCATGCACGGCACAGGTTTTGAAAACGGAAAAGGAGAGAGGGAGGAATGCTCTGAGAAATTTAAATGAGTTAACAAGCAAATGCCACGGGAGACTTAATGGATCCTGATTCCAAAGAAAGGTGTAAAAAGACATTTTGAGACAAAACAGAGAAATGTAAATATTTTCAAAAATACCCAGAAATCGTTAATTTTGTTAAGTATGTTACTGGCATTGTATACCTACATTCCTTAGAGATACACACTGCAGTACGTGGACATGAGATGTCACATTTGGTGGCTTTAAAAAGCTGAATGGAGGGAGGAAGCGAGGGAGGGCAGAGAGCCTGAGAAGTAAAAAGCTGGCACTCATTTGGTACAGATTCAATCAAACAATCATGTTTTTAACTACAAACACCTATTTTTTTTTTTTTTTAATGTGGATTGACTGATTGAGATCTCTATACCCAACATAGGGCTGGAACTCACGTCTGGAGATGGAAGAGTCGCACATTCTACCAACTAAGCCAGCCAGGCGCCCCTACAAACACCTGTTTTTAAAACCACTACTGGAAAAAGGGGGAACAAATATTCTTTCCTGTGAACAAGTGTTATGCAATAATAAAACAATGCAAAAATGAATACCAATGTCCTGGTTTTGCCTTTTCCTCAAAAAAAATAATACACTGTAGGGGCACCTGGGTGGCTCAGTCGGTTGAGCCTCCGACTTCGGCTCAGGTCGTGATCTCACGGTTTGTGAGTTTGAGCCCCACGTCGGGCTCTGTGCTGACAGCTCAGAGCCTGGAGCCTGCTTTGGATTCTGTGTCTCCCTCTCTCTCTGACCCTCCTCCATTCATGCTCTGTTTGTCTCTGTCTCAAAAATAAATAAATATTAAAAAAATAATAATAATACACTGTAAAATGACTGTGGATATTGTCGGCAGGGGAATGTAAGCGGTAAGTTTTTATCTTCCAGAAGTCAGTGACAAACCCTAGTAATATAAACCAAGCTTAAGCTGCACAGGAGCAGAGTGGATAGAAAGCAGCCCAGGGCGCCTGGGTGGCGCAGTCGGTTAAGCGTCCGACTTCAGCCAGGTCACGATCTCGCGGTCCGTGAGTTCGAGCCCCGCGTCAGGCTCTGGGCTGATGGCTCGGAACCTGGAGCCTGCTTCCGATTCTGTGTCTCCCTCTCTCTCTGCCCCTCCCCCGTTCATGCTCTGTCTCTCTCTGTCCCAAAAATGAATAAAAAAAAAAAAAAGTTGAAAAAAAAAAATTTAAAAAAAAAAAAAAAAGAAAGAAAGCAGCCCAAACATCAGTAAACACCTTCCCTACCCACCAGCTCAGGGCCTGCTCCCCAAAAAGCAAAGACCCCTCTTCGACTCAAGAGTAAAAATTTTATTCTCAGAAGGAAAAAAAACACATTTAAGAACCCAGTATGAGAAAAATATAAGGGATATCAGCCAAAAACACTTTCTTTTGATATTTTTTCAAAAAGGCCTTTGAATGTCTTATTGTAATTGTGAATTACACAGCCACATCTTCACAATGCAGATATTATGTCGTCATTAAAGGGAAGCCATATTCAAAACAAATGTCTTTAAATTCTCAAAAACAGTGTAACTAAAAGCTATGAGGTAGTCTGAGATAGGCACAGAAATGGGAACCCTAACCACAAACACAATTTTAAATTTTCTAGTGGCAACATTAAAAACAGAAAAACAAAACAAAACAACCCAGGTATAATTATTTTAGCAATATATTTTGTGCAGCCCAATATATTTAAAACACTATCATTTCGGGGCGCCTGGGTGGCTCAGTCGGTTGAGCATCCAACTTCGGCTCAGGTCATGATCTCACGCTCCATGAGTACGAGCCCCACATCGGGCTCTGTGCTGACAGCTCGGAGCCTGGAGCCTGGAGCCTGCTTCGGATTCTGTGTCTCCCTCTCTCTCTGGCCCTCCCCCCGTTCATGCTCTGTCTCTGTCTCAAAAATAGATAAATGTTAAAAAAAATTTTTTTTTAAATAAATAAATAAAACACTATCATTTCAACCTGCAAACAATGTTTCAAAAACACATTCATGAGATATTTCATGTCCTTCTTTCCCCACTACATCTTCAGAACCTGACACTCACAGCACGTCTCCGTTTGGACTGGACACATTCCCAGTGCATGGCAGCCACAGGTGGCTGGACAGCACAGACCTAACAAAGCTACCAAAATGCTACTCGGCAAATCTTGACTTCACTCAAACTGCACATCCCAGTGGGTGGCGAGAGTCCTGGGTCTGTGGCTGAGCACGAAAATTTATAGGAATGAGAGTGAATCCCCATCACATAAAGTCTCATTATCTGCCTTTATTTTGACAAAGAGCATCAACACAGATATTAAATGACTATCTGTGATGACTTATTTGGTAACTAGAATACGACAAAAATAAATGTTAACATTTAATAAAATGGAAAGAAAATACCTCCAATATTTTCCCTGAAGCCTTTTTCCAAGCTCTGAAATAAATTTCTGCAATGTGTACCATCAAAGATCTATTTAAAAAAAAAAAAAAAAGTTAGTGAAAGTTCAAACTTTTTTTTTAAGTTTATTTCTTTTTTTTTAGTAGTCTCTACACCCAAAGTGGGGCTTGAACTCACGAGCCCGAAATGGGGAGTCACATGCTCTTCCACCTGAGCCAGCCAGGCGCCCCCCAAACAATCACACTTTTAACGTATCATTTCAGGTCCCCTCCTATCCTAGAACAGGAGGAACCCCACCACAGACTAGTGCTCTGCAAAGTACCTGCAGGAACAGGTTATCTACCTGCAGTAGAGAGAAGAAAAGGGAAGGGATTTTGAGAAGGGGAATTGAAGTATCAATTTTCTTCCTTCTCAGTCAAGGTTGGTAAAGAATGTTTAAATATAAATAAAATTTCGACTTGGGAGTCAATTTTGGACTTTCCAGACTACTAATTCCCTCAAGTTTAGGGAGCCCTAAAATACCAGAGTTGATTTTAGAATCACAGTTTAGAAATCTACTGTTCAACCCAAATATTTTGCCAGTGAGGAAACAGGAGGAAACAGCATTCTTGCGAACATCAGGGGCTTTGTGATAGGGATTCAGAGTCAAAGCTCAGCTCAGTACTTGCACACGCTGCCTGACAGAGGGAAACTCAGTAACCAAGCCCACCTCAAGGGTTTAAGAATTCAGTTTTAAAACGCACACTAAGTATTCAGTTGCAGAGAAGATTAAGCACTGAGCTCTTTACCTGCCACACAGCAAACATTCAAACATTTGCCGTGACAGTTTCGACTGCTGTTAGTTTCCAAGATGTTGGGCACTCAGGCTCGTGCACGTATGCCTAGACTCTTACCCTGCAGGACCCTTCCCACCAAACTACAAAGCTCAATCACGGTAAACTGGGGAGCAGATGTTACACTCATGGTGTCAGAAGTGCAAGTGACGTGGAATTTACTGCGAATGAGGCTAAGATTTAACTGGCAAATAATTTACTAAAGAATGAACACAAATTAAAATCTTAATTTCAGGGGCGCCTGGGTGGCTCAGTCGGTTAAGCGTCCGACTTTGGCTCAGGTCATGATCTCATGGTCCATGGGTTCAAGCCCCACGTCGGGCTCTGTGCTGACAGCTCAGAGCCTGGAGCCTGCTTCAGATTCTGTGTCTCCCTCTCTCTCTGATCCTCCCCCGTTCATGCTCTGTCTCTCTCTATCTCAAAAATAAGTAAACATTAAAAAAAAAAAATCTTAATTTCAACGTCATTACTGAAAAAGAATGATTTCCCATAGCAAGGAAAAAACTATCCAGTGATACCACAGTACATAATGAACACATAATTAAAATAACAATACAGGGTCACCTGGCTGACCCAGTCAGCTGAGCATCTGTCTGACTCTTGATTTCGGCTCAGACCATGATCTCACAGTTCGTGAGTTTGAGTCCCACATCAAGCTCTGCACTGGCAACATGGGACCTGCTTAGGATCCTCTGTCTCCCTCTCTCTTCCCCTCTCCCCACTCACACTGTGCACTCTCTCCCCCCCCCCAAAAGTAAATAAACATTAAAAAAAATAACAGTACACAATAAAAACAGTACATAATAAATAAGAGATAGTTTCTAAAGTTTCCAATACAGTACTATAACTTAAAAAGTCAGGCCAGGGGCACCTGGGTGGCTCAGTCGGTTAAGCGTCCGACTTCAGCTCAGGTCACAATCTCATGGTCCGTGAGTTCGAGCCCCGCGTCAGGCCCTAGGCTGATGGCTCAGAGCCTGGAGCCTGTTTCCAATTCTGTGTCTCCCTCTCTCTCTCTGCCCCTTCCCCGTTCATGCTCGGTCTCTCTCTGTCTCAAAAATAAATAAAAAACGTTAAAAAAAAAAAAAAAAGTCAGGCCAAATTGACGATTTCATAATCAGATTAAGACAGCACAAAATATTGGGGCGCCTGGGTGGCTCAGTCGGTTGGGCGTCTGACTTCAGCTCAGGTCATGATCTCACGTTTCATGAGTTCAAGCCCCGCATCGGGCTCTGTGCTGACAGCTCGGAGCTTGGGGCCTGCTTCAAATTCTGTGTCTCCCTCTCTCTCTGCCCCTCCCCTGCTCACGCTCTCCGTCACTCTTAAAAATAAACACAAAAAAATTTAAAAAAAAAAAAGACAGCACAAAATATTAATTACCTTTCATACTTACTTTGGTAATCCCTGTAACTGGTTTTTAATGGTCTCATGGATCATTTTAATAAAATGTATATTCCAACTGAAGAGAGAACTAAGAAATCTTCTTCCCTGTAAATGATAAAAAAGATACAATGTTGAAATTGCAACCAAAAGACATAATGTTGAAATAGCAACCAAGTAAAAATTTTGCAGTAACTAAAAAACAAATAATTCTTTGGATGTTTAGTAACACTAACAAAGGAAGCATCCATAACTGTAACTCAGGACAGCAGTGGAAGCCCCTGGAGTGAAGCAGCTGAGCAGCAGGGCAAGAGCCAGAAGACACCCTTGAGCTCCTTTGCTGGACCACAGGATTCCGCGTTTACCATGCTGCCCAGTAGCTAATTAGCCCACAAACATTTCATTCTGGCTCTGGCACGGATGTCTGCATAACGTAAAATCAAAGTACGCTTGAAATCTAGCATTTGGAGATGGGAGGGAATTGAACATCAGTTGCTATCACCTTCTATAAATGAGAAAAGTGAGGATCTGTAAAGTTAAGAGGCTAAGTATCTACCAAACTAGAATTTTCAAATACACACATTGCCCATGTTAATTTATACACATACTACTAAATTACACGTAGACCCAAAAAGCAGTAATGATACTTGTACTCCATAGAGCACAAAAAATACATCCTCCAAGAATTTTCCCAGTGAACAGCACCATCATCTCTTCACTGCTTACCAGTCTACCACTACTGTCTCTGGAATCCTATGGCAATGCAACACACTTTGATATAAATGGCAGGGGACCATGCTTGCAACAGGCAAGTTAAAAACAAAAAGTATTTACCGGAAGTAATTTGCCATTATAGCACAAGATATTTGTCATTTACTGAGAATGACAAAACTGACCTAACTAAAGCAATGACTGATTAAGAAACTAAGTTTGGATATTGTAAATCCAAAAGACATCAATTTAAATAAAAGAGGAGCATTAACATACACAAAAATTTACGTCTATACTACCTACGTGCACTTACACACACATAAGCTGATGTGCAGGTCACCGTGTACTGTATACAAGTCACTCTAAATAGAGTTTACTTGTCTGAACCCACTCTCAGCTGCTTTACTGTCCTTAACTTTAACCACAGTCCTGGAGATGCTGAGGGCACAGGCCTCAGGTCTAGTGCCTTTTCCAACAACGATGATGCAGTAAAAGCAGTAAGCACAGTCAGGGAACCTCCCAAGTGCTCAGTCCCTGCCAGCACCTGTGCTAAAGGTTCTATGCACATCACCTCGTGTGCTCCTCAGGAATCCTGAGAGAGAAACACCCTTGTTCCTATTTTACAGAAGGAAACACGAGGTTCCAGGTAGTCTGATCAACCACCTAGTAAGTGAACAAACAGGGATCTAAAAACAGCCTTTCTGACCCTTGGTCAGTACAGTCAGTAATCACATATGGTCCTTTAACCTAGCTGACGGGAGAGGGTGTCCTGGAGTGGGCAAATCGGGTCAGACCGTGTCTTTGCCCCTGACTAGCTGCAAGACCGTGAAAAAAATTGTTCACTTAAGGGCCTCAGAACTGGTACTCGTCCTCCTCTGAGAGTCCCTCCCCACCTACTTCAGGGAGTAGTGAGGACTCCCTCCTTCTGCCTCATATACGTCTGCAAGCAACAAGCAAACAGAAACAAAGGCTATACTCTGCAACAAAAACAATATTCTTCTCTGCACCTCTGGCATGGGAATATAGTCAATGTTTAATAAAATAAGACGACAGAAGAATACTAAGATAACAAATCAGAACTGTCCAATAAAACCATGCAAGCCTCTCTGTAACTTTTAATCTTCTAATAGCCACATTAATAAAAGTAAAAAAGGCTAAAGTAATTTTTTTTTAAATATTTTTGAGAGAGAGAGAGAGCATGAGTGTGGAGGGAGGGGCTGAGAGAGAGAGAGAGAGCGTGCGCACGCACGCACAAGAAACAAAGAATCCAAATGGGCTCTGCTCTGTCAGTACAGAGCCTGATGCATCTCAAACTCATGAACCATGAGATCATGACCTGAAGTCTGATGCTTAAGCAACTGAGCCACCCAGGTGCCCCTATTATTGATTTTAATAATGTATTTATGGAAACCAGTACAACCAAAACATTAGCATTTAAATATATAATAAATATATAAAAATTATTAATGAGCTATTTTACATTCTTTCTTCATACTAAGTTTTGAATCCACATATTTTTCACTTAATGCCACAATCTGCCTGTATTTCATGTGCTCAGTAGTGACATAGGGGAATGGCCACCAAAATGGACAGTGCAGCAGTGAACAGAAGCCTCTCTTTGGATTTACTGGATGGCTAGAAAGAAGAAATCAAGAATACCACTTGACAACAGTTCTCAGTATGTGCCAATAACCTGGAATTAGGGCAGAGGGTCGGGTCTGATGCACCAGGAAGTGTATTCTCAAACTTGTTTTTAATCATTCGTGACTTAAACTATAACCATGGTTCCCCCACGATTCACACAGCCACCTATCACCGTCTCATTTAATGATGAAATAAGCAATGATTTGTAAAGTGTTTGCATCATACTGCTATGCAGTAAAAATGTGCAATAAATAAAGTAACTCTTGATGGCTAGGCTGACTCCTTCATTAAAACACTGAGCATGGTACATCATCAACTACATGAACTTAGGAAAAACATCCATTAAAAAGCAGTTCACAAAACACCAAAAAAGAAAAACCCAGTTACCTCTTCTTTCTTGATATACTTAACACTTATGAAACACTCAAGCAGCATATCTTTAATTTCTTTACTTTCCTCTAAATCATAATCAAAGCAATACAAAGCTTGATGAATACGCCAAAGCCGACATATGTCTACACCCTAGGAATGACATAAAAAACAAAAACGTTAGTTTTTAATAAATAAAGTCACATTTCAAATATGTCATAAGAATCCCTTATATTATAAATTATTACAACTCTGGATTGTTCATCAAAAAGGGAAAAATGGCAAAAGCAAACGGAAGCACTGACAGGCAGTGCCGTCCAGTTTCTGCGCTGTGCACGCCCTAGTCTGTAGCGAGCACTGCGGCGACCACCAGCCCCATTGGGCTTCGGAGCACAGAACCATGACTGGTGAGGGACCAAGCTGGTGAGGGACCCAGCTTTTAGTTTCTTCACTACAAGTTAAATTGAAATAGCCCCATATTGGGCACCTGGCTCGCTCAGTTGGTAGAGCGTGTGACTCTTGGATCTTGGGGTTATGAGTTTGAGCCCCACATTGGGTGTATAGATTACTTTAAAATCTTTAAATAAATGAATCAACAAATAAATTTTTTTTATTAAAAAGATAAAAAGGCAGTGAAAATGGATCTTTTTTAAAACAGATTTTAAAAAGATAAAGCGACAACGGCTTAAGGATAAATCCTGATGCAAACAAGCATTCTTCAATCCTATGGCAAGCTGAGGGCACAACCACAAAGGGTCTTTTCTGTCACCAAACTGGTGGATCCTTGGAGGCCATGGTGGGACAGACACAAGGACAGGGAGAGTGTGATTAAGTGCAAGCTTTCTACAAAGCTGTTGGCAATGTGTACCAAGAGCTCCAAATGTACATCAAGCTCAAATCCATTGACCTATGAATTACATTTCTAGAAATCTGTCATAAGAAAGTAAAAATATGAGGGAGAGAAAGACAAAGAGAAATTCCTAAATATCCCTCAAATAGCAATGATCACCTTAGGTAGTGGAATTATGGGTGATTTTTATCTTCCTCATTTTCCCTTTTATTCACTTGCCCAACTGTCTTAAGATGAACCTAAGTATCTGTTGTTCTGATCAGGGGAAAAAACTGTTCTTTTTCTAGATTTCTTAAGTGCACACCAAAGATTAAAGGCTGAGAAGTGGACCAAGTTAAATTCAATCCTCAGTTGGTGGAGTGGGCAGGGGATGGGCTAGATGGTGACAGACATAAGGAGGGCAGTTGTTATGAGGAGCACTGGGTGCTGTATGGAAGTTCTACTCAGTCAATCCAATCCTCAACCCTGCTCTCCCTTGGCGTTCCCAAAACCTCTTCAGGCCTAGGTTGCAGTCTGACACCCCACCTCCCACAGGTGTGGCACCTGCACCTAAGCCTGAAGGCTTTCCCTACCACTCCTGCCCCCTTCCTCCTTCACTGCGTACATGCAGTCCTGGGCAGTCCGTGGTGGGGTCTGCCTCTCAGGGGACCGCACTGACACAGGCAGCCACTCCCACTCACCTATCTGTCATCCCATCCCTTCTTCACTACTAAAAATATCTCTACTTTTAACATTGGCAATGTATCCCTTCAAAAACCCCATCTGCAGCAGAGATGTGGCCATGTGACCAGGTTCTGTATGCTGGATACAAGCTGAGAGTTTCTGAGAAGATCTCGCCTTGCTGCTTCCCTGCCTCTTCTTCCTGCCTGGAACTCACACCAGAAAGTGGAGGTGCAGCAGCCACCTTGCAACCATGCAGTGGTAAGAGGAAGGATGGGGGCCATACACCCCAGAAGATGGACAAAGCCTGCATGAGACCGATATGTGGAGCCACCACCCCTGCCCACCCTTGACTGCCCACCTCTGAACATCCTAAGTTAAAAAGACAGTATCTGGGGTGGGGGGCACCTGAGTGGTTCAGTGGGTTGGGTGTCTGACTTCAGCTCAGATCATGATCTCACGATTCGTGGGTTTAAGCCCCGCGTCAGGCTCTGTGCTGAAAGCTCAGAGCCTGGAGCCTGCTTCGGATTCTGTATCTCCCTCTCTCCCTGCCCCTCCCCTGCTCATGCTCTGTCTCTATTGCTCTTAAAAATAAACATAAAAAAAATGAAAAATTAAAAAAAAAAAAAAAAAAAAAGACCAAGACCCTAACTGGGAAGGACCTGCAGTCAGGCCACTTACAAGCAAACATAATTCCTAACTGATATGAACACATGTGCTTTTAAAGAAAGGTATGTTTGTTTTTTTTTAATGTTTATTTTTGAGAGAGAGACTGCGTGCGAGCGGGGGTGGGGCAGAAAGAGAGAGAGAGAATCTGAAGCAGGCTCCAGGCTGTGAGCTGACAGCACAGAGCCCGATGTGGGGCTCGAACTCACCAACTGTGAGATCATGACCTGAGCCAAAGTCAGACGCCTAACCAACTGAGTCACCCAGGCACCCCAGGAAGGTATGCATTTTAAAAAGTAAACATACTGTTTTAGTCTCCAGACTCTTCTTTAATAGCATGATAAAAGCAGTCTTTCCCATATCTTCCTTGGCAGGCAGGCCTTTCTCCCACCACATGACACACAAATCCTGAATGGCGTTCTGCAGCTTTCTTTCAGATTCAGGTAACGCATATAAAATACCTAACACAGAGCACAGGATATGTCCAGTTAGTACAGCAAACCAGTATTTGTGTAAAGTACTACGTAAAGTATCATGTACTTTAAATTGTAAGGTACTATGACTTACAAATGTTCACTAAGCAAGTATCAGTTTATCTTTAAGTTGCCAAAATTTATAAACATTATTTATAGAAGACAAATGATGTTAACTTAAAAAAACTGTTTACTACTGTTGTGAGAGCAGACCCAACAGAATACAGAATTTTAGAACTGGAAGACTCAGGTCACACTGCCCCAAACCGTAATTTAAGAGAAACTTGTACTAAAACTACCCGAACCTAAGTGCAACGACACCCACGGTTATTAACACTCGACACTGAAGCCAGGTCAGGGGTAGTGACCACGAATGCACTACAACTGTCCCTCGATAGGCTGGCCTCAAATTCTGGCTCACTGGTGAAAAACAGTAAAAGCAATTAGTATAATGAACATAAAAACTTCAGTGCTTTTAGTAAAAGAAAAGCTCAAGAATAAAATTAAAATACTAATATTACGCTCATAATTATAATCCATAGATATCTGAATGCCATTACATCCATGTACAATCCCTGAATTAATGGGAAGTTAGGAGAAACTACAATACTAGTGCTACTCATTTTATACAACAATTATTTGGGAACTGAAAATAAACTGTAGTAACGTTCACAAAATTTCGGATCTAGTTATATACTGATTAGGGGTAACTTCTTTTCTTTCTTTTTTTTTTTTTAAACATTTATTCATTTTTTGAGAGACGGAAAGAGACACTGTGAGTGGGGGAGGGGCAGAGAGAGAGGGAGACACAGAATCCAAAGCAGGCTCCAGGCTCCGAAGTGACATCACAGAGCCCGACGCTCGAACTCACAAACCTTGAGATCATGACCTGAGCCGAAGTCAGATGCCCAACTGACTGAGCCGCCCAGGCGCCCCAGGAGGGAACTTCTTAGTAAGACCTTGTATGTCATGCAAGAATTCTGGATAAAACAGATACATAAATCCAAGAGACACTAAGAATGAACAGTCTGATAGGAAAGTGTCACGTGTCACTAATTTATTCACAGAGTGAGGGTGAGGGCACTTGGGTGATTTGTCTTAAAACTCATTAATTAAAATTATTTTTGCGGGGCGCCTGGGTGGCTCAGTCGGTTGAGCATCCGACTTCAGCTCAGGTCACGATCTCGCGGTCCGTGAGTTCGAGCCCCGCGTCGGGCTCTGGGCTGACGGCTCAGAGCCTGGAGCCTGCTTCAGATTCTGTGTCTCCCTCTCTCTCTCTGACCCTCCCCCGTTCATGCTCTGTCTCTCTCTGTCTCAAAAATAAATAAACGTTAAAAAAAAATTTTTTTTTTAAAAAGAGTACTTCTTTGCTCCTTATCTAGCTAAATAAAAGAGCTTGAATGCAAAGTTATGCCTTAACACCTTCTGCTTCTACACGATGACCAACTTCCTTTTACCGAGAATCATTTGATACCCACTTCTAAATATGCCACATTATCAAAAATGCAACTTACCATTTAACACGACTGCACATTCCAATAAGTCTTCGTAGTTCTCACTTTCATTTATTACAGATACAGATGCAAGAATCACAGATGTAATTGCATGAATTATTTCTAGGTTTTTCTTCTACAAATGAGAAAATTCAAATTTCAAGTGAATTAAAATCAACTTAAAATACAATTTTTAGGGGCACCTGGGTGGCTCAGTCGGTTGAGTGTCTGACTCCTGATTTCAGCTCAGGTCATGATCCCAGGGTCATGGTAACAAGCCCTGCATCAGGCCTTTCACTGAGCATGGAGCCTGATTAAGATTCTCTCCATCTCTCTCCTCTCTCTCTCTCTCTGTCCCTTTGCCCCTCCCCTGTGCGTGCAGTCTCTCTCTGTCTCTCTCTCTCTCTCTCTCTAACAAAAAATATCATTTTTTTTAAATGTTACTAATTTTATAAAAATTAGTTACTAATTTTATAAAAAGGTTACTAATTTTATAAAAATCAACCCACACTTCTAGCTTACTCTAAAAAGTGAATTAAAATTGAATACAGGTCACTTGTCCAAAAAGAACACCCAACACTGAATGGCAGATTAATAATGGTAAGATTGGAAAAGGTAAAACTATAATAAACAGACTTCTAGCTTTAAATTTTTTAACTTAAAATTATATACAATAACTATTTTTTAACAAAGAAAAGGTAACAAATTATATATCTGAAAGACCAATACTACCATTTTTGAATCCTGCTCTGTTTCCATATTGTCTTCACCCTGGACTTCCACCATCCGCCATCCAGCCACCGGGCTTTCCAATAGCACATCTGTTAATAAATTCTTGAGCCTTTGCCATAACTCTTCTTTCTGTTTCCTTGATAATTCATCTAGCAATTCACTTAGGCTGAAAGGGTCAGAAGCATCTTTCTGAAAAATAAATAGCAACTGTTATATTTCAAATACAAAATTTTAGTTTCATCCTTTTTAAAAACAGGCATCAAAAAAAGTTTAGGGGCGCGTGGGTGGCTCAGTCTGTCAAGCAACCGATTTCAGCTCAGGTTACGATCTTGTGGTCCATGAGTTGGAACCCCACGTCAGCTCAGTGCTGACAAAGCTCAGAGCCTGAAGCCTGCTTCAGATTCTGCATCTCCCTCTCTCTCTCTCTGTCCCTCCCTCACTCATACTTTGTCTCTCAAAAATGAATAAATGTTTAAAAAAAAAAAAAAAAAGGTTAAGTGCTAATTATTATTTCAAGAGCTGGGTTTAGTTTGTGAAATACATTCCTAAAGGGAAAAGTATAGGAATCATGAGACAAAAAGTAACAGATTCCTCCTCTACCTATTCCACCCTAGTATCCTAGTCTTCGGAGTTTAAAATTTCACCCACTTAGCAAAATCCTCTCTGAAATCAATCCATCCAGATGTTCACCATCTCCACGCCTATAATCAGGTTACAAAAGTATGCTATACAATAACAACGACAACAACAATAATAATGCAGCCAAGCCAACTGAGTGCACTTGAAGTTTCTGGTCTCTAACCTGACTTGGGCCCTCAACCTCTTATTCGTCTCTAGACATCATCCTCCCATTAGCCGATGAGACTACATCAGATCCTCTCAACTATCCTTAAAACCCCTGAGCCAACCACTTCGTCTCACTTTGAGCAGATGACCTCACCAACTCTTTGATACAGCAAATAGAAACCACTATCAAAAGGGTAGAGGATCCATCTGAAAGGAACTCCCTGTAGCCAATGTGATCACCAAAACAGTCAAATGTTACCAACATTGTGGTGATAATTGATCCAGGCAAGAATCATCAACAGATACTAAAACCAGTGGGTAGAAGTCTGATGAGGAGAAGTTTGACTATTTCCCTAATTACAACTTATTTCCCAAGTTACGATTACTTATTACGAAGGTACAACAGCAGCTTCACAACAGAGAAATGTGGCAGACACCCGACCTGAGCGAGTGGCTGATTAAAACTAACTTCACCAATAACAGGACCAACTGACACCATGTGCCTCCACTGAGGAAGACAGAACACCACTTATGCAGCTCCTGCCAAGATGCATAAGGTGTATCAAGTGTATCTAACTATCAAGTAAGGGCAAACTGAAGGATATGTCACAAAATAGCTGCCTACACTCTTCAAAACCATCGATGTCATGAAAAGTAAACTAAGCCTGAGAAACTCTCTAGATTAAAGAAGCTAACAAGTCATGACAACTCAATGTAATGTGTGACCATGAACAGGGTCCTGGATCAGGGAAAAAACACAAACGTGTACTGTAGGTAACAGTATCATTGTGCCAATGTCAAATAGCCTTGTAGGATTTTTGCTGTGATTACGTAAGAGGGTATCTTTGTCTAGGCAAACCACGCTGAAATATTCAGGGATGAGACAAATGCCTGCAATGGACTCTCAAATGACTCAAAAAGAAGAGGCAAAAGTGGGGCATGATAAAGAAAATGTGGCAGGTGACAAGTGGCAAGTCTAAGTGCAGGAGATTCAGGATTCTTATTCTTCCCGTAACCTTCCTTTAACTCTGCAGTCATTTCAGCAGCAAAGAGGAGAGCAGGTAGCCCCTCCAGGGCCCCCCCCCACAAGGCTACCTCCCCACCCTAACTCCTACCACCTTCCCTCCTCTCCCAGGAAAGCCCCACCTGGGCTGTCCAGGTGTGCACCTGCCTCAGGGCCTCCCCGTCCCCATCCCTCTTGTCCAGAGTTCTCCTCCCTCAGTCTCCACAGGGCCCATTCCAATCTCTGACCAAAATCACACCTGGACACCCATCCCCTACCCTGCTTCCTCCTCTCCCTCCACCACCAAAAACCAACTCCCTCTGGGCAGAAACTTGGTATATGCTGTGTCCCAAGGCCAAGAGCAGAGCCTGGCATCCAGACGGCACTCAGGACAAACTCCTTAAACGCTGACCCTCCAATCTCAAAGAACTACTGACAGCACAGACAGTGCTGCTCCACAATGCTTATTTTGAAATGCAGATTTGTCCCAATGCAATTAATACATAAGGGAACAATTTGAGCAAAAGGAAATTTCTGGCTTGCCTATGTGGGATTTCATCACTAGGTGAATGCAGAAAGTCGCACCTGCTGAGCAGAGCTTGAGTCACGCAAAACACACCTCAGACACCAGCCAGCTCCTGGGAACCCACATGTGCTGCAACCCTCCGACCAGTTCTCTGTCCACCTGGCCTCTCTTCAACCTTTCCAGTCCTCCCAGCCTGGACTGTACTTTTCTCCTCTGTTCTCTTCCTCTCACACAGGGTCAGCAGGCCAGCCCCGGGGAGCACAGGAACTCACTTCCACCCGCAAACTCGGGCTCTTTTTCAAGGCAAATGTCATGTTTACTCCCATATTTATGTATTTCTTAGTGATTTGACTTGCATAAAATGCTGTTTTTTTATTAGGTCACTATCTCTTTTTTTAAATGTGTCACTGGTGAGGTTTTTGAGTGTTCTGCCCTTACCCCCATTTTTCCCATAATCCTTCTGTTTATTGCCCATTCGGCAGAGTACGTGATTTTTAGCAATGTGTGATACTGCATTATAGCAGAACTGAGATTATAGCAGAATTGATGGGAGGTCCACCTAGCAGGCTTCCAACAGACTTAACTGCTTGGTTGACCATGTGAAACCTACAGAATGGCTCTTTGTATCATTCAACTTGAAGAAAACAAGTGATGTACAATCCTGCATATTTTCATTTTTTTGTTTAACTAAGAGCTACGTGGTGATTGACATACTAAATTACTGTGAATAAGGTGTGCTATTCATGAACTAAAACTAATGGCTATTAATACGAGGACTAACTCGGCATCCTACTGAGATGTCCGCTGCTGAGCGACAATTCAAGGCTCTCCAGCACGTGACGGGGACAGCCGGAGGGAAGCACCTCAGAGAGTGCTCTGTGACCCTGCATGGACTGTGCCACCCAAATGTTGCTGGCTTTGCCTTTTGATTTCAGATCATTATCATTTAGCTTCATCACCATCAATTTAGTGATTTTAGTTAACACTACGATACTAGTTTGCAACAAGTCTTACGAACTTTAAACTATATGTGTGCTGCACATCTAATATAATACAAATCACCCACACTCCTACTAAAGCAGACATTAATGTAACATCTAAATAGTTGGCTCTCACAGACACTTCTGTGATGTGCTGCTCGTGAACGTGTGCTGGTTATGTGTAAGTTTACAGGGTACCATTTTACAATACAAAATCACCTCATAAGCTCATTTCTCTCCTATAAAGAAAAATAACTTCATGAATGTTGCTAGCAACAAATTTACTGTTAGGTTCCTCTCTACTTCTCAGTGACTACTAACTTAATCTTCACTGCATGAGGTATGTGTCTCCTGCCCCAACGTCACGAGCATTTTAGAGGTGGTGCCTCAAGTGTTGGGTTCCTCAGAGTTCTGTCCAAGGCTTCTCTCATTACACTACAGATGATCCCGTGTGTTCCCATGACTGAAGCTTCCAAGTGCCACTGGGGACACCCAAATCTGTCTCTCCCCAGGCCTCTTTCCTGGGCCTCAGATACTATCCATCCACCTGCTGGACACCAACTTGTGCCTGTCCCCCCGACAGTCATCCAGAACGTCCCAAACTGAGCCTATCTTCCCACTCAAACCTGCCTTCCTCCCACATCCAAGATCTCACTGGAAGGCACCACAAGTCAAAACCTGGGATCTGCCTTCACCCTTTCCTTGGCGCACATCCAGTCAACAGCACCCCCCCAACTGACAGCTCGCGCAGGGCACGGCCTCTTCATTCCTCTCCAGGCTTTCATGTGGCCCTCTTCCATCTATTCTTCGGATACAAACCCACACTCCTCTCAGGATAAAGTCTCAGCTCCTTAAAATGATAAAGAAAGTCTGACGTAATTCAAGTGTCAGCCCTTGTGTCTTCCTGACCTGGCTTTCTGCACCCTAGCCCTACCGAACGCCTTCAAGTTCAAACACAACGTGCCTTCTCCGGTCCGTAAAGTTATCCCCTTCACTCTGAGACCCTTCCCCACATCCCTCCTTGACTGGCTGACTTCTGTTTACTCCATAGCCTTTCCACTGGGACAGGAAAGAGTCCATGGCTGGATGTGGGCACCCTCCCATGCCCTTGCCCCAGCTGAGTCTTTACTCTGCTGTATTTCCAGACCTGAATCCACAACAACACTGTAAATAACTTGAGGACCAAAAGAATATGTCTTCCTCACTATGCCACCCACACAGCAAGAGATCTCTAAATATTTAAGTGTATAGAAACACACTGTGTTACATCACTCAGCATTCTTACAACTCTCCTAAAAGAAGCGGGAAATACCATTTGTGAGTACCTGCCGTCAGCAGGTCTATTTGAGTAGAGTCCTGTTTTTTTTAAATAAATCCTGGTTCCTAAGGATTCACTGAGACTACGAGATTTCATTTGTGTACTGATTTTAAAAAAAGTCTTATGTTAACAGCCGAATTACAATGAAGCTAAACATAAAACTTACATCAAGTTGAATAAACTGCAAAAATTCTCCAATCAGCTCCTTAGACACTGCTTGTACAAATGTCTCTCGTTTTTCCATGACAGATGAAACTGCTTTTCATATGGCATTTATTCTGTAACCCTAAGCAGAAAACACAGTCATACTGAAACTTGAATTTGCAAATATATCTTTTCCTACGCGACATAATTTGGCACTAACATCCAAAACTGCAAAAAAACAAAACAAAAAACAAAAACCTGTGCCATCTATGGTAGACAGTTTTTAACAATATTCGGACGTAAAACAAGTTACATCTACAAAATAATTCCCTTACTTTCTTTACTGAGGACAGTACCAACATAACACTATGTTATTACCAATTGTCAATGAAGTTAC
This sequence comes from Panthera pardus, assembly GCF_024362965.1. Classification (NCBI taxonomy): domain Eukaryota; kingdom Metazoa; phylum Chordata; class Mammalia; order Carnivora; family Felidae; genus Panthera; species Panthera pardus. The sequence continues at coordinate 7,771,042 of NW_026527024.1, forward strand.
CAACAAAGGAAAGAAATCCAAACGGCTCGAGGAGGCTCGCCTCCTCTCCCTTTAGTGCCTTAGCAAGATGCTCAGGCAGGTCTGAGTCAGTTCAACAAAAGGCTGATCCCATGAAAACATGGGGCAAAGTGCCTTGGGAACAATCAAAGAAAGTACTGAAGAAAAAGAATGAAAGCGGAGCCCCGCCGCTAGATCCTGAAGACTGTGCCTCTCCGAAGTGCCATTCCGCAAAAACAACGCAGTCGCAGCCGCCCGTTGCTGGGCGAGGCGCTGGGCCCCCCCGGGAGCCTGGAGGGAGAGCAGACCGTTAGGCGCCCAATCACAGGAGCCCGCTCCCACCCGCGCCGGGACCAGAGCTCCAGGGAGTGCGTGCAACCGCCCTGCCCGCGGCGGCTCCCCCGGGAAACCCTACTTCCCATTCGCACCCCGGGGCCGAAAGCCAGCAGCCAACGGGCAAGGTAAGTGATGGAGCACACATGCAAGCAGACCCTTCGCTCCAGAAACCAATGAGAACCTCCCGGGCCTTACAGACAGAGCAATCTGGAAAGTCACTGGCACCAATGACAACACTTTCGGGGACAGAAAGTCCTCGCAAACCTCGGGTTCCAGGTCTTAACGTCTAAGCTGAACCCACAAAAATGGAAATAACGTGTGCCCAGTGCGTACCACTGGGGCCTGGCCACCTCACTCCTCGGCTCTGCGGGCTGAGCTAGAGAACAGAACTTCCGATTGGCCCGGCAGCAGGCAGGGTGGCCGGCGACAAGCTTGACGACTAATAATGGCCAGCAGCAGCCCATGGGTTTAAAAACAAACACTCCGAAAAGGTGCGCTCGCGACACGGACTCACACGTCCTGCGCGCGGGTCTCTGAACTCTGCCCCTCCCGTGGACCCGTGGGAACGCCCCTGGCGTGCTCCGCCCCCAAGGGCACCCGCGGCACCTCAGCCTCAAGTACGGCAATCTACGTGTCCTGACCGCGTTCACCACCAAACGCCCCATCTCCTGACACTCGTGACTGCAGCTGCTTCCAACTCCCAGGCTACTCCCCCCCCCCCCCCCCCCCCCCCCCGCAGGGGCCACCTTCGGCTTCTCGTACTATTCGTGCCCGCGTCCGCGCCCGTCCGGCCAGATGCTGCCTGCAGGCTGAGGCGTCATCGCACACGCAGTTATCCGTCCCCACGGCGGCAGGGCGCTCTTCACACAGGAGCCTGGACCGAATTAGGAGGAGCGTTCAAAGGAGGCGCCTGTCGCCTTGTCACCACCTGTGGGGCTGCGCTCCAGCCCCCCCCACGAACAAGCCCCCGCCCGGAGCAAAGCACTCCCGTCAGAACGACGACATACGCTTGGGGACAGGTTCCCGGGCAGCCTGGGTCCAGGGCCGGGGTCCTCTGTGAACTCGGCCCCGGAGTCGGGGCGTCGGCGCGCTCAGGCCCCGGTGCCCGCCGCCCCAGGACCGCCGCAGAGCCACCGGCCGGGCCGTGGAGCCCACGCGGAGGCTGTGCGACTGGGGGCTCCACCTGACCGACCCCCGCCGCTTCCCGGTCCCTGCCCCCGCCCGGAGCCCTTCGCCTGCCGGCACCGCGGCGCTCACCTCGTCCCGGAAACCCGCCGTTTCCCGCGCTCGGACCAGATTCAAACCCGCCCGCCCGCGCCCGCGACGCGCTCCGCCCGCCTGCGCGTCATCACGCGCCGCTCTCGCGAGAGCCGGGCACACCTGGGCGGGGCCGCCGGAGGGCACGCTGCACGCCCCGCCCCGCCCCGCCCAGCGGCGTCCCGACCACGCCCTACGCTGCATACCCCGCCCCGCCCTGCCTTGCTCTGAGCCCGGGCCCCGCCCCAGGCCCCTCCCGCTCTCCCGGTCCCGCCCTGCGTTTTCTTGCTCCGAGCTCGGGTCCAGGCCTTGGAAGGCCACTGCCCGCCCGGGCCACGCCCCTCCCACGGGAGAGCAGATCTGGCTTGTTTTTATATTTATTTACTTTTTAAAGTTTATTTTGAGAGAGAGCGTGAGCCGGGTAGGGACAGAGAGAGAGGGAGAGAGAGCGAGAATCCAGAGTAGGCTCCTCACTGTCAGCGCAGAGCCCCCACACAGGGCTGGGACTCAGGAACCGTGAGATCATGACCTGAGCTGAGATCAAGAACCAGACACTTAACTGACTGAGCCACCCAGGCGCCTCTCTGTATGCTAATTTTTAAAAAGTGTTTATTTTGAGAGAGAAACTCCCAAGCAGACTCTGCACTGTCAGCACGGAGCCAGCCCAATGTGGGGCTCAGGAACCGTGAGATCATGACCTGAGAAGAAATCAAGAGTCCAACTCTAAACAGAATGAGCCACCCAGGCACCCCTGGCTTTTTTTAGTCTGAAAAATAAATGTGGCCTAAATGGCTGAAATGACTGCAATATCAACATAATTATAAAGATTGACTTTTAGAAACGGTCACATCACTATAAATATCCAATGGAATCAATACTATAGCAACTGGTCACCTGGTCTTCCTGAAGTGTTTACAGCCAGTCTCCCAAATTAGGCAATCCTAGCATAAATCTGTTTTTGCTAGAAGTTTCTGTGGGTCACATCTCCAGCAAGATACAGATTTCTTAAATATTTTGTGGCCATAAAGCTCTAGATTTTAAAACTTTTACATTTATTAGGGATACAAAGAGATCAAAACCATATAAAAAATTATAAAAGTTTTGACAAGTACTTGTAAAACTATACAATTTTGTTGAAACACATCTTAATGCTATGGTTAAGACTTTTTTCAGTTAACTCATGTTTCCAAGGATGAATATTCTATTCTGATTTTTTGTGTTTATAGACATAAATATTGAGAAAATGTGTTCACATAAACAAATGAAAAAAAAATGGGATGAATGGGTTGCTCGGTCAGTTAAGTGTCCAACTCTTGGTGTTAGCTCAGGTCATCATCTTGTAGTTTGTGGGTTTGAGCCCCTTGTTGGGCTGTGTACTGACAGTTCAGAGCCTGCTTGGGATTCTCTCTCTCTCTCTCTCTCTCTCTCTGCTCCCCTCCTGCTCTCTCTCAAAATAAATAAATAAACTTAAAAAAATGAAAAAAATTAATAGTAATGACACTCTATTCCTTGAACATATTTTAGTTAAATGCCAAAAGTCACATACTGATCACAAACATATCATCAATTTTTTTCTTTACATTTTATATCTATGTATTTTTTAAAAATCCATCCGTGAAAAAGGAGCCAGGTGTTGGTTTCCTACAGGGGGAATGTTCTCATGGAGGAACCTAAGGCTAAGCTGGCCGACGTCATTTCTTGTTCTTTAATGGATTCTGCGGTGCCACGCTTGTCCTGTCAGGTCCAGGAACCTCATTCAGTGAACGCAAAGTCCTCTTCGGACCACCCGGCTCGTTGCTGAGCATCGTCAATCAAATCAAGGCCCTGCCATCCCTCTGGACCTCGCTGTCCACTCCCCGGAAGCTTTGATTTTGTCAGATCCGCACAGACCCAGAGCTCTACCCCCATCAATTCTTTTATTTTAATTTGTATCAGCTAATAAGTTGATTGGGCTTTCCTTCAATTTTTGGTGAAAGCAAAGACTTTCAACACCTGAAATTCAAAATACGTTTTTATCCAGTCACTTGGAGTCATTCACTTTCTTAGTTTCTAGAAAGTTTGCCAAAAATCTTTGCCCACGTACATTCAGTCACTATTCATTACAGTGTATTGTTTACTCTTTCATTTTAAAGGCGTTTTTGTTGATATTATTTTTTAACATAAAAGCTTTTATCTCCTGATTTACATATTTTTCCCTTGGAGTTTCCTCATCCATACAATGGGGGCTGGGATGGTCTGAGTGAGTGAAGTGCTGGGAGGCCATTCCCACAATGCATGAACGTGCCTTTCCTCAACAGAATGAATCCCAGGCCTCCTCCAAACCCCGTACAACTTCACTCTGTCTTCAACCCTGTCGTGTGACGCAGCCTCTGAACCCTCCTCTCCACCAGCCCTGTCTGCGTCTCCGTGTCAAGACTATGCCCTGTTCAGCCCTACGTCCTAAGTCTGGCACTTTGTTTGTTTGTTTGTTTGTTTGTTTGTAAGCTCCACGCCCAACATGGGGCTTGAACTCACAACCTCAAGACCAATAGTCCCATGTTCTGCCTGAGATAGCCAGGCTGCCCCTGGCACATTTTAGATGTTTGAAGAAAATGTTTTCTGAATAAATGAACGAATGAGGTGTGAGGGTGATCTCCCTTCCCACGTGGTAAGGTTCTAAGGCCCCATGGCAAGGCAATATAAACTAAGCCTGAAGCCGTTTGGGACGGAACATATAGGCTAAAATAATATTTCAATAAAGGACCAGCTGTAAAATTCAGGGTTTTTTTTTTTTTTTAATTTTGTATTGGGCAAATAACACAAATCGCATTGTTCAAATTCAAAGGAAACCACTCTTACCACTTTCCTGAGTATCCTTCCAGAATATTTCTGGAAGAAAACACAAAATTTGTCACTTCATTATAATATTTATAACCAGGAAAATAACCTAAACAAGAGGACATCACTGGCTAGGAACTTGAACATGGGGCTGATGAGAAGGAGCATTTCACGGTTGTTCTGGGTGGAGCAGAGCACAGGGCCAGCCCTCAGAGCTGGACGCCCTCCAGCCCCTGAGTCACTGATTCCAAGAAAGAGGGAGGGTTCATGACTAATCAAGAGGCAGCTGCAGAAACATTTCCTTCCTTTTTGTGGTTTTATACTATAGCGTCTCTAAAAGTAAAAGTTGAACTTGGGAAATGTGGATGTGGATATTCGAACAACAATTAAAGAAAAAGCAGAAGTCATTGGAAGCTCAGGGCCCACCCTTGCCCTCTACCCGTGGGAACTGGGCCAACAGGCCCCACAGGGCACCTGCCGGGCCTGGATTGAGTGACCCCTTAGGGGAGCCCTAGGGGTGGCAGGGGACAGCTGGCTGCCCCTATGCGTGCTGTGAAAGCTCCTGGGTGCACATACAAAAAGAAGTATGAACCCCACCTCATACCATTCACAGAAATTCACTCAAAGTCGATCAGAGAGCCCCATTAAAGCTAAAACCATAAAATGTCTATAGAGGGCGCCTGCGTGGCTCTGTCCTTTGGTCTCCCACTCTGGATCTCAGCTCAGGTCTTGATCTCAGGGGCGTGACTTCAAGCCCCACATTGGGCTCCGTGCTGGGCCTGAAGCACGTGCTGGGCCTGTTGTTAAAAAACGACAAACAAAAACTAAAGTGTCTATATATGTCTTTCCTCTTCCTTCTCCTTCTAAACAATGTCCCTGGAACAATTTGCTCTTCAGGAGACCCTGACCATCACCAAACCTTTCCTTGCAAGCCTTCAGTGCTTTCTCCTTGCTTTAGGAAAAACACCAGGGTGCCCGGCCCTTGCCTGCCTCCTCAGCCTGGGCTGCGCCCCTTTCTGACTTGTCCGTTCCTGGGGACCCCGCAGGGTCCCTCACTCAGTGCCTTCACCCCACCTGCCTGAACCCTCCCTTCCCCCTCACTGCCCATGGCTCACACGCCCTGCAGAGCTCAGCTAGTGTAATTTCCTCCTAGACACAGAACTCCGCCCACGGCACACAGCATACAGTAGGCGCTCACTGAATGCATGGAAGAATGTGTGTCCACAGGGCTTGGCGGTGACCCTACTGAGGCCCCTTGTGGAGCTGAAAGAGAAATCAGACACAGCCGGTGTCCAATTCGCAGGAGGAAAGGTGTCATCATGAGCAGGGCCCACCCTTTTGAGTGTCCCCAGGATGTCATTCACATTTGGCAACTTCTATTAAACATGTGGCCCCTGGGGCACCTGGGTGGCTCATTCGGTTGAGCGGCCGACTTCGGCTCAGGTCATGATCTCACGGTCCGTGAGTTCGAGCCCCGCGTCAGGCTCTGTGCTGACCGCTTAGAGCCTGGATCCTGTTTCAGATTCTGTGTCTCCCTCTCTCTCTGACCCTCCCCCGTTCATGCTCTCTCTCTGTCTCAAAAATAAATAAATGTCAAAAAAAAAAAACAAAAAAACAAAACATGTGGCCCCTGACCCCTTAGTCAGGAACCAATGCCCTTTCCTTTCTTTCTTTCCTTTTAATATTTACTTATTTATTCAGTGAGAGAGAGAGAGCATGAGCAGGGGTGGGGCAGAGAGAGAGGGAGAGAGAGAAGCTGAAGCAGGTTCCTCGCTGTCAGCGGGGCTCGATCTCAGGAACCGTGAGATCATGACCTGAGCCGAAACCAAGAGTCGGGCACTTAACTGACTGAGCCACGCAGGCGCCCCAATACATTTAATCTTTTTTTTTTTTAATGTTTATTTTTGAGAGGGGGGAAGGCAGAGAGAGAGGGAGACACAGAACCCGAAGCAGGCTCCAGGCTCCACACGGACAGCACAGAGTGGGACACGGGGCTCGAACTCACAAACCTCCAGATCGTGACCTGGGCCTCAGGCTCAACCAACTGAGCCACCCAGGCACCCCACATTTAACCTTAATAACAATGGTTTAAAAGTAATTATTTTGCTGTATTAATTAATTAATTTATTTATTTTAATTTGCTCATTTTTGAGAGAGGGGGGAGAGAGCAGGCACACGCCTGTGCATGTGCTCAGGCAGGGAAGGGGCAGAAAGAGGAGGGCAGACGGAGGGTCTGAAGCAGGCTCTGCGCTGACAGCAGACAGCCCAACGGCCCGACATGGGGCTCAAACCCACAAACTGCAAGATCATGACCCGAGCCGAGGTCGGACACCAACCGACTGAGCCGCCCAGGCGCCCCTATTTTGCTGTCTTTACATTTAACTGTGCTGGTTTAGAAATCACCTCAGTCCTTTCCTCATCCTGAGAAGTCTGTAGAACATGCTGGTGGGATCTGCCTATATTCCTGCCACCCCGGCTTCATAACCAGCCCTGAGACCGTGGGTAAATCATTTTCTCTGAGAGCCTGGTTCTTCTCCTGCGGGAGAGGTAGCGCTAAGGTCGCTAGTGGCTCCTTCCAGCTCTAAACTTGTACAAGATGTGCCGAAACGAAGGAAACGGCACATCAAACCTCTAAAAGCCTCAGCGTGTTGCCGTGGCTACGGTGCCGCCCGGTGGGACTGAGGCCCCTGAGGTGAGAAAAGGCGTCAGTCAGCCTGCTGTCCAAGGACTGGCCAGGTGACCCCTAGCGGATTCTCATGTCATATTTCCTTTCTCACATGAAGACACACACTTGAAGGGCAATTTTGGTCACAACGCGTGCTTCCACTCACTTCCTCCACTCCACACAGCTCTGAAAGATGAGATTTAAAGAGGAAACAAAGAATGCATAGCTGTGCCCCACGGAGCATATGTGGAACAGGATCCTGAGGACATGGGTTTGCAGTCAGCAGACAGGCAGGTGCGTCCAGAGGGCAAAAGGGCTATTCGTGCACCACAGAGAACAGAGACCAGGTCTGGGCTCACTGCCCACAGCCAAGGGCCAGCTGGACCTGTTTGTCCAGGAAAAGACGCTGACAAGCTCAGAAAGCTGGTACCTATGGCACAGTTAATAGGGAGCCACGGGCCAAGACGTAAGCTTGGGACCAGCAGCTACAGCAAGTCCCCTCTCACTTGGATACAGGAGCCGTTGTCTCAGATCTCAAGTATCACCAAGGAGTGGGGTCTCGGAATGTCCTTTAAGACCTGCTCCGGACCAGGGATTAGGAGGGCAAAGATTGGGGAGGGGGTAGGATGAGCTTAGTTGCCCCCCAAATAATCAATATTCTGTAGACCATCTTCTCTGGCCTCAGTGCATTTAAATTAGTAACCAACAGCAAAAAGGTAAGGGAAAACATTCTTGGACACTTAAAAATGTCCTGAAAAACTCGTGGAATAGAGTCGGTCCCAGTGGAGATTAGAACACACTTGGATCTAAACGGCAGGGAAGGTACTTAACACACTTGGGAAGTGAAGCTACAGCAGGTGTTGCTCGCTTCACTGAATAAATATAAACCTTTTAAAAGAAATACTGAAAATAAGTTCGATGTTGACTCTAGGAGCTAGGAAAAGAGCAGCTCAGGAAACCTGAGGTAGATAGAAAGGAAGCAAGCAGATTCTGATACAAAAATGAGAAACAGTTGGTGTAATAAACTAAAAAGTAGGGTCTTTACAAAACCAATAAAGTAAACTGACTTCTAGTAGGGTTCCATAATCAAGAAAAAATAGAGGATACAAATAAATAATATTAGGGGCGCATGGTGGCTCATTCAGTTAAGCGTCTGACTTCAGTTCGGGTCATGATCTCACAGTTTGTGGGTTCGAGCTCCGTGTCGGGCTCTGTGCTGACAGCTCGGATCCTGGAGCCTGCTTCGGGTTCCGTGTCTCCCTCTCTCTCTGCCCCTCTCCCACTCATGCTCTGTTTCTGTCTCTGAAAAATAAATTCATGTTAAAAAAATGTTAGTAAAAAAACCAAATAAACAATATTAGGAAATTAAAAGAAAATGCAGCTATGATATAATAGAAATATTAAATTCATAAGAAATATTTTTGCAATAAATTTGAAAGCATAAAGTGGATACTCTTCAAAACTGATTTGGTAAGAAATAAACACATAAACTAATACAAAATTTTGAAACAAATTTTAATCGAAATCTCCCTATTCAAAGGGTAATGGTTCAGAAAATTTTATAGGCAAGTTTCACCAGCTTTTCAAGAAACAGATGATCGCTATCTATACAAATTGTTTCCGAGAACAGAACAAAAGGAAAAAAAGACTCACCTCACGGGACCACAATCCCAAATAAACCATGTGCACGCAAGCCTTGCCTCAGGCTCTGCTTTCAGGGGAACCTAGGCTCAAACTCAGTTTGAGAAGATGATCTTGGAAGATCTAAACGTACCCACACATGCACATCCACACGTGGGTATGCAGACACATACGCACACATGTGTGTGACATGACACACAAACACGCAAGTGCACCCACACACAATACACGTGTATGCAGACACACGTACGCACATGCACGTGGCATGCACATACAAACACGTGTGTGCACACATAATACACATGTGTATGCACATGCGACATGTACATACAAACGCGTGTGTGCATGTGCACACATAATACACAGGCGTACGCACACACACGACGTAGATACAAATGTGTGTGCATGCGCACACGCATAGCACACATATGTATGCACACACATGCATGTGACAGGCACATGCAAACACACGGGCACACACATAATACACATGTGTGTGCAGATACACGTGCATGGCATGCACATACAAACACGCATGCTCAAAATAATACACGTGTGCAGAAACACGTACACACATGCATGTGAAATGCACATACAAACACACATGGGCGCACACATAATACACATGTGTGTAAAGATACGTGTGTGTGGCATGCGCAAACACGCGTGTGCACACACAATACACATATGTATGCACACACGTGCGGTACATACAAACACGTGTGTGCATGCGCACACACAGTACCACGTGTATGCAGACACATGCAGACACATGCACATGACACACAAACACGCATGTGTGCACATACATAATACCACATGTGTGTGCAGACATGTGTATACATGTGCATGTGGCATGCACATACAAACACACGTGTGTGCACACACCCACATCATACACATATCGGCACCTCACACGCACGCACACACATCACTCACAACCACACATATATGTGCATACATGCTCACAATCACACAGAACATAAATGCATGTGTGCATACACAAAACATACACGCATGCATCTGCACATGTGTGTACACACGTACATATATATACACAACACACATGGATATATGCACACACTCACACGCACACGTGTCAAGTAATAGACATACCTGCACACACAACACGCACATACACCCATGTGCCCATGTACTCCCAGTGTACACACAACACACATGTGTGCCCACTCACATGTGCATGCACGCACACTTTTGCACACATACTCGCACACACACTCGTGCAGGCGCTGGCATACGTATACGTTTGGCCGCTTCCTCACTGGCCTGCATACCGCCTTATACATAGTGTGTGTGTACATAAACGTCGCTGGCTGGAGAGCATTATCACAGCCTGGCCTTCCTTTGTATTTGGAGAAAGTCAACAAGATGCTGCATAGGTTTACATTCTCAAAGAAGAGGAGTATACGAGTGTACAACAAAAAGTTCCCCAAAGCTATTTCCTACACTTGACCAGAAAGAACGAGCAGACTTTACTAGCTCCTGTGGCCCGGGAGCTCTCCTTTGCCGGGTCCAGACCCTCACGTTCAGGGTGTGGAACCAAACAAATGCAGTCACTTGTGTCCGGGACGAGATGGCGACGGTCAAGGCCCATAAAGGAAATGAAACCTAAGCTTACAAGAGTTGACAGCCCTTCTCAGAAATCAGAAGACATTACCAGTTCCCGAAGGCCAAGTCTGTCCACACCATCTCTGGGCTTCCTTGCCCCCCGACTGAGCTCCCCTAATACAAATAAGAAAGAAGGCCACTAGGCAACTGCAGAAAAAGCCTAATCAGTGGCCCGTTTACCTCGTCAAAACCCCCGTGTCCGTGAGCAACTTGAGACTCACTGCTCCCGGGTCCTTGAGGTCCCCAGCTTGCAGGTCGAAAGCCTGGCGAAAGCTCTCCTCCCTGCCTTGTTTTATTCAGTACGCAGAGTTTGGTTTTCGACAAGGGTGTCCACACGTTAGGGGCGGTGTGACGGACACTTCACCACACCGTCTCCGGGCAAGGTTTTGGAAGAACCGTTGCATAGAAAGCGACCCAAGAAGCTTCTGGTGTTATGTTTTCTTTAAGTTACGCGTAGAGTTGAGGCTCATAACTGAGAGTCGAAGCAGCCTGTGCAGAACTGGACAAGCAAAAGGGAACCTTGGCCAAAGCGGAGAGGTGTCTTCGTATTGAGTATTTGTAAGAAAGAGGAAAGAGAATTCGACACGAGAGAAGCCAGTCTCCATCACCCTGAGATGAGGTTACACAGGGGGCTGCAGTTTTGGTTTTTTTGTTTTGCTGTGGTTTCTTTTTGTCTTATTTTGTGTGTGTTTTAGTTAGAGAACCGCCATTAAAACCTCTTTCATTGGACACAAACCCCACATTGCTGGCGAAGCGATCCCCAGCACGATAGGATTGACCCTCCCCGTTTCATCCAGCGGGGTGTAGGTTCTAGGAAAGTGTGTGTTCTTACAAGACGGGACACTGAGGCCAGCCTGCACGGTGTGGCCCTTGACCCCGTCATCACGTTCGAGGAAAGCCCACGCTGGGACGGCTCTGGGGTGACCTGGCTGGTCTGCGGTGTCCTCGGGTGCCATCATTTAAAGCAGAGCGAGCCAGGCTTCAGAAAACGTGAGTGGCGGGTGCTGGTGGAGAGCAACCGGGGGGATCAGAGGTTCCCTCTGGGAAGAGTCGTGGAGGGAGGGAGGGTGGCTCTTTGGACCTAGAAGCCCCTCGCACCCGCAGGCCGGGACCCTCAGGCAGAAGGTGCCGGTCGCAGACACATCTGTGGCGGGGCTGTGAGCGGGCTCCCACAGGCCGCGTGGGAAGCTCCCGGCCGACCGAGTGCTCGCCCACTCTGTGTGTGACCTTCCAGTCCCCAAGGCCTGACCAAACCGTCGTAAGAGACGTCGCATCGTCTTTCACAAACATAACGCGGAGTGGGAGAAGCCGGATGCGCCCACACGCCCACCGCGAGCTCTGAACCGACTGAGCCGATCTGTAGGCCAGGCCTCGGGTGGAGCCGCCTCGCGGGTGTGGCCGCATCGCGGGGGGGGGGGGGGGGGGGGGGGGCCGGGGCGATGCTCGTCTTTGCTGCGGCTCGGCTCACACAGGACTCCGCTTGTGAACAGTCCAGGCAGGACGGCGAGGGTTTGCGCACGTTTCTGTACGTATTTTATACCATGATGAACAAAAGTGAGAGCAAACCGTGTTGGGCTGTGGAGGCTGCGAATCCTCAGCGAGGCTGGGGGCGGGGGAGGGGGGTTGCTGGAAGTGACCCCCGGAGGAAGGCCGGGCAGACGCACGGCCGCAGGCAGGGCAGGCAGCGGCCCGCATACCAGCCCCCTCCCCAGGCGTGTGGGGAAGGCGTTGGCGCTCTTGTCCTTGGACAGACCGGGAGGGACGCCACACCAGGAACTCAGGAAAGTCAGGCCGGTGGGGGCCGTGCCTTGGGAACGCGTGTGACCAGACAGCGTAAGGCTGTGGCAGGCCTAAATGGGGTGGCGCCCATGCAGGCAGCAACCCTGGGGGACAGAGCGGCTACGGCGACACGTGCTTGCTGCCTGTCACGCGCCGGCCTCCATGCTTGGCGGGTCCCGTCTCCTTTTTTCCTCTACACCACCTTCCACACAAGTACTGTGGCCGTGCCTACTTTGCAGATGGGAAGCTGGAGGCACAGAGACCTCTCTGACTTGCCCTAGTGTAAGGGCTAACGCTTAGCTTAAAAGATAACAACTTTGTTCTGACACTGAAGGTCAAAAGATAACCTTGCTTTTACTCTTGTAAATCATACTTCATACTCTTGTGAATCAGGCTTTACCAATGAAGGAAACAAAAGCTCAAAAAAGAGCATCGGAGACAAGGGCAAGGAGATCCACTGGTTGCAACTTAGCGGCAGAAAGTCTAAAATAATCACCTCATTCGATAACTGTTTCTGACTCATCTGGCAATTGTTTCTAACTCATCTGGGAACTGTTTATCTGTTCTGTTCCCAGATAATGACAAAACGATGTGATCGGCTTTAAAAACTCTGTACCCCGGCTGTTCAGGGCCACACTCTTATCAAGAGTGTCGGTCCCGATCGGTCGGCCTTGCCTCTCATTGTAATAAACTTTGTTGCAACTGTCACTGGTGCCCGTAGCATTCTGTTTCAGGAGTCGTGTGGATGCAACACTAGGTCACACAGGGCCAGGAGTGGGGTCTGAACGTGGGCAGTCTCTGAGCCATGTTCCCAACCACTGGGCCGCATTCCTTTCCAGACTCAAGATACTTCGAGTACAGGGAGCAGGGATTATCCAAAGAAATCCATAAAATTACAGAGCGGTCGTAAATAAATGCATGCAAACACGAAAAAGTGACATTAACTCCTTCAGTGCTTCTCGGAGGGCAGGCAGGCTAGCGACAATTTTTTTTTTTATTTTAAATCTGGGAGTACCTGTTTTTCCAACATCTTTGAAGGACTGTTTTGTCCGACAGGGGACACTTGACTGCCAGGCTCCCTTCCAGCCTCTGTGTCTGTCGTCCCCCCCCTCCCCCCCACCCCGGCCTGCACGGCCTGTGGTGAGGACCAGCGGTTATCTTACAGAGGAGTCCTGCACGAGAAGGGTCTCTCTCGCTCTCAGACTGTCCTGGCCAGTTTGACCATGAAGTGCCTCGGCCAGACCCCCTCACGTGGATCTTACGTGGCGTGCGTGTGTCGCCGTCCGGTTTGGGCAGGATCTCCCAAGCGTTCTATCTGGCCCTGCTCGCCACCCCCCACCCCGAGACTCCCTCCTGCGGGCGTCTCTGTTCCCCATACATGGTCTGTTGGCCTGCCTCCAATCTGTTGATTGCTCAGATCTACGGTTGAGTTCCTTTAGTAAGTTTGTATTTCATTTATTATAAACTCCAGAATTTCTATTTAGTCCTTTTAATAATTTCTCTCTTTCCTGATACTCTTTATTATTCTCACACTTGCCTTGACTTTGTTTCTTTGAGCATATTTGTAAGCTCATTCAAGGTCTCTGTCCACTTGGGCCCAACATCTGGGCTTCCCGAGGGACGGTTTCCACGGACCGCTCTCCCCCAGTACAGCCCATCCTTTACCACTGCTTTTACACGTCTTACGGCTTTCTGTTGAAAACCGGACATCTAAAATAATAATAGTGTGACAACTCTGTAAACGAGATCCCTCTCCTTCGACTTTGTCTGGCTTAGCAACTTTCTTGGGCTAAGTTTCCGAAAGCTGCCTTGTCACGTGCTGCCTCCGAGGTCTCTGCGCAGCTGGCCGTGTAGCTCAGCTAAGCACTTGGGGACAGATTTCCTCAGATGCGTAGGGACCGGGCCTTCTCCGTGCACAGCTCTGCAGATGCCCACCCCCTCCTGGTGCCCCAGGGATGCCGGGTTCTTCAAAACCCTCTGTGCACATCTCATTTCCTAGACTTCTCTTTCAACTGTCTCGCCAACCTGGTACACTGCCCCCAGCAGCCGCCATGGTGCGGAACTGCCACTGATGGGTTTTGATACGGTTTTCCCAGGAGCCAGACGGGCCAACCGGCTCCCTGACGATGCGGCTTTCAGGGGCAGCTCTAAACTCACTCTGTGCCCTCCCTGCTTGGCCGCAGTTCCCACTGCTATTGTAGCCCCCAGGCCGCTGCGTGACTTTTCCTCATTATATTTCCCTTTTTAAAGTGATCTCCACACCCAGTTTGGGGTTCGAACTCACGACCTGAGATCAGGAGTCATACACGCCGCCGACTGAGCCAGCCGGGCGCCCCTCATTACATTTTCTAGGAGCTACTAATCGTGTATGAGACACAGAGATTTATGTTTTTATGACTGGCCTCTTATTAAATACTTGCTGGTAAGTTTTCAGGTTATTTTCTTAGGTTTTACAGGCAGACAATCTTGTATTTGCAAATGACCTCTGGGGCGCTTAGGTGGCTCAGTCGATTTGGGTGTCTGACTTTGGATCAGGTTATGATCTCACGGTTTGTGAGTTCGAGCCCCGCGTCCGGCTCTGTGCTGACTGCTCAGAGCCTGGAGCCTGCTTTGGATTCTGTCTCCCTCTCTCTCTGCCTCTCCCATACTTGTGCTCTTTCTCTCAAAAATAAAGTGTTAAAAAAAAAAAAGAAAGAAAAAAGACTTCCTCCATACAAAATGTAACCTCTCTTTTCTTTTCATATCACATTGCCCAGGGTTTCCAGAATAACACCAAAAAAGGTAGACCTCCTGGCTCCTTCCCTACGTTTGTGCTCAACTGTTGCTCAGATGATTATACTGTTGGCTTTTTGTTGCAGTATTTTTCTTTTCCACGTTTGTCAGTACCTTTCTCTTTAGACTTTACTAAAAACTGTCAATAGGTGTTTGTCTTTAAGTGGAAACTTAAGACAAATTAATGTTAAGGTTGTGCCAGACTTTAGCCTTAGTTTATTCAGCATCTGATCGTTCACAGTGATAAGCAACTAGAAAAAGATTTAGGTGACACCCTTACGATCTGTGCCCTTGAGAGCTGACAGCGCAGCCAGAAATGGTTTTCAATAAAGCAGAACCACGGGCGCCTGGGTGGCTCAGCGGGTTAAGCGTCAGTCTTTTGAGTTCGGCTCCGGTCGTGATCTCACCTTCGTGTCGGGCTCTTCGTTGACAACATGGAGCCTGCTTGGGATTCTCTCTCTGCCCCTCTCCCATCCTTTCTACCTCTCAAAAATACGCTGTAAAAAAGATAAAGCAAAGCACTGCAGTGATGCTAAGTCTATGACTGGAAGCAGCACAGTGCTGAGAGGCCTTGTAACGGGGGCAGGGGGTGTTGGTTCGGGACACCCGGGGAAATCCACTCCAAGCCAGGAAGTGAAGGGCAGTGGGAGTCAGCTAGGCCAGGGGCAGGGGAAAGGCAGGTTTGGGGTACTGATGGGAAGGAGGGTGGGAAGTCTGTGGAACCGAGAGGAAGCGTCAGGGGTGGGCGGCACCGTGGAAGGAAATACGGCTGGGAAGGCCTCAGGGCATGGTATGCTGGGGGGGGGGGGGGCTTTATTCCAAGAGCAAGGGAGAGCGGTAGTGAGTTAGAGACGTGTTTTCAAAGACGGCCCGGCCTGCGGCATGGAGGGTGCAGGGGGAGGGGCCACAGCTCCAGCGCTGGGGGTGGCAGGCAGCACGGGCAGGGCCGTGGGCTCCTAGCAAAGCGGACGTCTTCTCGACTTGAACCGAAGGGCCTGGGGTCTGCACGTGGGAGGGAGGCAGAGGGACGGCCGAGGTCGCCACCTCAAGCTCCCGGACAGACACCGGCAGCCGGACAGAAACACCGCGGGCCCCTCAGTGCAGAGGGCTAACAAGGAGGCGCCGGGTTAGCGGGTGTTGAGCCCAGCGGCAGAGTCTGCGTTGCAGACATCAACGTGGACACCAAGTTGTCGAGGGCTGTCAAGCAGAATGCAGAGTAAACATTAAAAGAGGGACTGGGACTAAAACTTGCGTCCGTCCGCATTTACGGTCTGGCTGGAGAACCGGAGGGCCAGGCGTGTGGCCGCGGGCGCCCCGCGGCGGGGGGGGCTCCTCCCGGGCTCCCCCTCCTGCCTCAGCCAGCCTCTCGTCCGCTCTTCTCAGGACTCCGCTCACAAAGCGCACAAAAAGACCGTTGTTTTCTACTCGCGATGGCCTTTCAGACGAGTGTTTCCAAGCCTCCGAGTCCAAGGCAGGCAGAGAAGAGCCAAGATGGGAACAAGAGGACGAGTATCAGCGACCTGATGTTCCTTTGAAAATGAAAGAACTCACAAATAGCGTGTATAAAGAATCTACTTACTACTTTTCAAGTTATTTGACCACACGTTAAAAATTTCATTTCAGGGGCGCCTGGGTAGCTTGGTCGGTTAAGCGTCTGACTTCGGCTCAGGTCATGATCTCACGGTCCGTGAGTTCGAGCCCCGCGTCGGGCTCTGTGCTGACAGCTCAGAGCCTGGAGCCTGCTTCCGATTCTGTGTCTCCCTCTCTCTCTGACCCTCCCCCATTCATGCTCTGTCTCTCTCTGTCTCAAAAATAAAAAATAAACGTTAAAAAAAAAAAAATTAAAAAAAAAAAAATTTCATTTCAAAAGACAAAGGAAAAACAAATCACAAGTGAGCTAACGTAAGAGTTTATTGAATAAATACATGCACTGTCATGTAAAATTAGTTGATCAAAAAGGACATTCTCTAATAACAATTAAAAAAAGCCCTCCGCCGTTTTCCATCTGCAGTGGCGGACAGCCCGAGTATAAACGCGCATATACGCTGGTCTCCACTGAGCTTCGGTTCCTGAAGAAAAAGGGCTGACCTCCTGACGAACACTATCTCGTAGCACAGAACAGAGTTGCCGTGAGTACAGCAACGATCTGGAACTTGGAAACACCGGCGTCACACTTCCATACGCTAAGGCACAGGAGAAGCAACCCACATGGACAAACAGAACTCAAATCTGTGTAAGTTAATTTTCCTCCCGTTGATTCAGCTCAATACAGAGAAGTTAACGTTCCCTTTTCCTAGACGAATCGGTCATTAAGGAGCAGGGATGCCGATCTGGGGACCCTGGAGTGCGGAGTCCGGCCGTGAGCAGAATTCTCAGTCCTTCCCACGGAATACCACAGCTTCCCACTGACCGCTCACTTGGCCGTGAAGGACAGAATCACACCTGGAAAGGTTTGTTTGTTTTACGTCCTCAGAATCGTCCCTTTCCTTCTAAAGAGAAGGAAGCCCGCTGCCAAGGTCCATCTCCAGGCTCCTCCGTCCCCGCGGCACAAGGCGGGTGTCACGCTGCCACTGGCTTTATACTCTTCCTTGTACTTATTTTGCCTAATTGCTTAGAGCGCTGCATAAGGTGAATACATACCGCAAGGTGAGCACAAGGCAAAACCCAGATGTTCAGGATGTTGGTAAAAATTACTGGTATTGTAAATCCCAGTGAGCGGTCGTTCCCTTTTTATAGATTATGCCAGAGGCCCTTCAACAGACTCAACTGAAAAAAAATCTTCAATAAATCTAATACCATGGACCGACGACTAGGTTTATTAAGTAATTACCTGCCTTTATCGCGCTGCTAAAACACCACCGCAGTTAAATGTTTTGTGGGCACCAGTATATTCATCCATTTCCTCCTGTACATTAACATGGGAAATGGTTTATAATGAGGCTTTATAGTGAAGTTCCATCAAGTAGGAAGCAGGGAGATTACACTGGTCTTTATGATTACATGAACTGTGTTGTGAGGCTATAGGCTCCATTATATATAAACCTCCGGTTTAAAGTGTGAACTAAAAGAAGGGTAAGATCTGTTGGCAGGCAGAAGTACGCAAGGTAACAACCAGCATCCACCACAGGCACTTTGGTGTGTTTGGTCACACGGGCCGCCCATGAGTCCGTGGAGGGATTCATGGTAAGATCCCCAGTTTCAACCACAAAGCTCGATTTCCCCAATGTCCTCACACATGATTTCAGAATGTTCTGATAGCTAAGGACTCATTTGCACCATACAGCTTAACATACTGAAAACTCTTTCTGTGTCCGTGCGTGTTTCTCACAGGCGAGCACGGCTTAGACACTGCCACGGAGCCTCAACCCCCAAGAGGTCTGGGACTCGAGGATGTAAAACATGCTTTTAGTAATCTAAACAGGAAAACATATTCCAAAACAGAAACTGTATAACAATATCCCAATACTGAGGTCAGTCACGGCATAAAGTGAGGAAACCCCGGAAACGGTTAATTACAATCACCAGCCGCCGTGCTGGAACCCTGTGGCCCCAAGAGTGGCCTCTGTGTTGGGCAAAAGGAAGCCAAGGCCACCTCAGGGGTTCTGTCAACCTATGATGTCACACTGACAGGTGAATGAATGAGCTGTTGGTTTAAAACAACTTCCTCCTTACCCAGATCCACCCCACAAACTCTGTGGTGACCACGTGAGCCTGTCTCTGTCTTCACAGGCTGGGAAAACACTGAAAACTAACAAACCTTATGACCGACTATTTCACAATAGCCTAACTGCTAACACTGAAAATTTGGGTTGTATTTTAGGAAGTATAACTGTGTATCTGTGTACTATTTCATGAATACATTCTATCAAGCAATTAAGACATTTCATGGAAGAAACTTCAAGTTAGTGCACCATGATGACATGACATCCTCTTAGTATTATGTATTACTCAGTTACACATTTTTCCTTAGAAGCACTTCATCTGACTTCTCAAAAATACATATTTATATTTATAAAAGTGGTAATATTTTGAATATTTTCGTCATTCGTGATGGGCAGAACTATACTTATTTAATATTTAATCTTTCAGCTTTTCTTTTTAAAAAGAAAAATACCACAAAATTGGTCACTGAGAACTTTTCCTGCAAAGACAAAATGATTATGTGTCATAAGAATTTAATAAGTCTTAGAAAAAAAATATATTTCCTTAATCCATGTTCTTCAGAGTTCAAACCAGCAGGTAGAGATTATAAAAAATAGTCTATTTACATGGCAGAGTGTACCTCAGCGATGTACAAAACAAGGCAACAGTAAAGCATATACACAGATCTGCTTCCTCGTCGATACAACGGACATACAGCCTTACGCGACACGGTAACTAACTACTACCCTATTATACGCTAGAATAACCGGCAAATACTACAGGAAATTAAACATATAAAATTTAATGATAATATTGGCCAAATATGCCTAAAACGTCAACATGTTTTATAAAACTATTAAGATATGTATAACTAAATACATTGAAATTATAAAAACAATATTGGTACGTCTGTGGGAGGGTGCGCTGCGAGCGCACGAAGGTGGTTGGCACACCGGGGGGGGGGGCTCCTCGTGCCCGGCAGGGACTACGTCACCACGTGTGGTCTCGTGCCATCTTCTGTGAGGTCGTACCTAGGGGTGCATGGGGACATGACAAGAGACATGTGGTCAACCGGGGAAAGTGTTGTGGAATAGACACACGGGGCTCGTTCGTGCTGGGACACTCACCACTGGGTCCAGCCCTTGGCCAGTTCTTCGGACGCCAGACCGACCAACACCTGTGGGTTAAACGACACCTGTAACAGCGGGTGGAGCCCCGATCTCTCTGACCTCCTGCTGCCTCAGTATGGAACCCACTGTGTTATTTTGAGTCTCTCCCTGTCAATGTTTTTGACCCTGATGACCCCCCATGAATGATATGGCGATCACATCCAAGAGCTCTGCCCTGTATCCAGGACTCTCAAAGTTCGGTTATGAAGAAGGATCAGTGCTGATAATTTACAGGGATATCGGCTCACGCTCCATTAGTGCCAGCACAGTGGATCCGGATTATCTGCAAGCGGGACATAATTCAAAACTCCTCTTCCCTAACTCAGCCTCTGTGTACATTTAATGTTAAAGAATATATAATCTTATGCAAGAGTTACATGTGAATTCTGACAAAGACCAGAATAAATTCAGAGAAATAAAGGCACTAATTTGTTAGAAAAAGAATAGTTGGTTAGTGGAGGAGGCGGAACTGCAAGAGAATATTTTCCTTCATGTTTTCTTTCAATGTGACTCAACATTTCTTTAATTAAAAAATTAATCTTTTCTTCAACTCTACGTTCACAGCATTTGTGTGAGTAACATGCCCAATAATATGATTATGTAAAAACAATGAAAATAAAGTAATTTTCAAAATGTACTCATATTTTAGATGCCATGGTCTTTCATGGTCCACTATTTTATAAATAAGCATTAATCAGAGAGGAAGTCCCCCCCCCTTTCCATTGATTTAAGTATGGTCTAAAACAATGCCCTTTGGGTACGTGCTTAATGTTTATAAGATATAGGAACCGATCACGGTTATTTTTTAAACTTACTTTGCCAAGAAGCCCTTTGTCTTTGGACAGGAAGCCACCACTGTTCTTTACTGCTACATCCAGCGTCCTCCTCTGTACTTCTGGTAATGAAACGCTGAAATCAAAGCTGACACGGGAAAAAGAGGACCGCCCTTAAATTTCTCCATAATGTTGTTGTATTCTCATTATAACCAAAAAACAACCTTTCTGCTTACAAGACAGTTCTAAATGTTATGCTGTTTTTTATTATAAAATTGAGTTCTGTTCAATGTTTGGATCTGGCATTTCATGAAGACTCAAAAACAATTTTTGTTTCCCTTATTTTGCAAACATAACCGAAGACTCTGGCCTCCTAAGTATGTGAAAGGCCGTATGTAAGTGATGAATTACCAAATTCTACCCCTGAAACCAACACTGCATTAATATTACTAATTACTAACATATTAGTAACAAACATGTCAACTAAAATTTAACTAAAAATTAAAAAAAAAAAATCAAATAAAACAACACTAAGTATGCGAAAGACCCTACTGCCTGTGGCTCCCTCATGTATGGGGACGGGTGTTCTTTGAATGTCTGCCCTGGGGGACTGTGGATGTAGGTAGGACCCACTGGTTTTCTCATCCAGGCCAAAAGACTAAACAGCAGTGATTACAAAGCCGGGGTGAGTGAAATAAAGAAAAGTAGTATGTGATACAGCTTCATGGAAGGGAAAAGATACGCAGTGCACTTTTTAATGGCCGAAGTCAGATGCTACAAACAAAAATGCCTCCAGGGAACCAAGTCCTCAAAGCTGGCTGGAGTTCAGCCACTGTGAGTCAGGGTCTCTGGCAAACCAGAGGGCAGAGGGCCTAAGGCCTGGGAGGGATGTGGCTGGGATGTGGCTGGAATGTGACCAGCCTTCAGGGAGCTTCAGCAGCTAGAATCCCAGACTTGCAGGGGGCGCGGAGGGGCGTTTCTGAATCCTTAACTTTGGCTGCGGCTAAGTGAGAACACTGTCAAAATGTGCTCACGCCAGGGACTGGTGCACACCTCCTGTCAGTTTCTGTCTGTGATTTAAAAAGAGTTGCTGGCGTGAACATATGAGAAACAACCAGTCCATTTAAAGATAAATGTAAACAAAAGTGACACCATTTGACTATGTGATTTCCCAAAATGCTGTTGGTTTTTTTTAGCTGTAGACACTGTAACGTAAGGTAACGAGTTTGCAGACTGAAGCTCTTAAGGGTGGCGCAAGGCCCCCGGAGGTCCTCGAGGTGCTCTCTGGAGATCAGCACCGATGGCAGAAGCAGATATGACCTCTACTAAGACAGCCCATTAAAGGGATCTGCGAAAATGTTAGACAATAATGCCGTTCTTTTCACTTTTTTATTGTTTTGGAAACTAGTTGTTTTTCAGAAGAATGTTGTATTTTAAGATGTCATAGACTTATTGTTATTTAAAATAAACTTAAAATATACTTATTGTTGAATTCTTAGTTTTTATTTATAAGTCAGAAAAATCAATAGATACAACCGCCCAGGATGGAAGTTCCGCGAGGTCCACAATCACCAGTTTCCCTTCCACAGTGTGTACAGCCTGAACTTACTATGTTTAGCCACTTCTAGACCAAGTTCAAAATGTTCATTTATTTATGTTAACAAGTCCGTGTGTGCTAATCTGGAGTTTTTTCACTGATACTTCCCAACAGTGTGTTGGTTGAAATGCATTAGTCATTCAAAGGTATTTGATCAAGGCTTTTTTAATTTCTGAATTCGACAGCCTACCCATCTTGAGTGAGCACCATACCTCTGGTCAAACACGGGGTTCAGTGTTTTCTTTGACACGTGTGTTTTTCTCCTTCCTGACCTCCTCTTGTCTGGTAACAAATACATGCGGACATAGGGGTCAGAGCCATCTTCAGAGAAGGCAATGAGATTTCTTACGACACAAACCAGAGAACACTCGATATTAGAATCTAGGAAAACGACCGTTAGCATCACGTTCAAACTTCCTACTTCGATTTATATTTATCTACACCACTGAGAAGCAGAAAGGAACAAAGTGAGTTTCTGTCCTCACCCTGTGCTAGCTTGTTGGCGGACGCAACTTTCACCTCCGTTTCTTGAGCCCAGAGTTTGGGGGACATCCTGATACTTGCTCTGCTTTGAAAACGGAAGCTGTTGTTTCTAATGTCCAGCTTCTCCCAGTGGGAGGGGATGTGGTTGGCCTCACACCAAGGGAAACCCCATCCTCAGTGCTGCCAGGCTGCTCCCCCAACTCTGTGCCCTTCGTTCACCTAAACCTTTCACCTCCTTTGTGCAACCCACGCTGCTCTTCTCCTCGGACACCTGGTCTGAGCCAAACAGAGTCTGGGAGTTAATTATATGCAACCACTTCAAATTATTCACTTACCGATCAACCTGAAAATCTAGTTAGGGGACTATTTGCTGAGAGTCCTCTACAACAGTAATTATCTCACAGCAAGAATGTATAAGGTGCTCAATAAATAGGTTCAGAACTGAAGTCTACATTTATATAATTTCCTATGTTTCTAACAGCCTTTTATTATTTTTTTTAAGTTTATTTATTTACTTTGGGAGACAGAGAGAGAGAGAGAGAGAGAGAGAGAGAGAGAGATAGAACCCACGTGCATGAGCAGGGGAGGGGCAGAGAGAGAGGGAGACACAGAATCCAAAGCAGGCTCCAGGCTTTGAGCTGTCAGCACAGAGCCCAACGTGAGGCTTGAACTCACAAACTGTGAGATCATGACCTGAGCTGAAATCAAGAGTCAAATGCTCAACCCAAGAGTCAAATGCTGAGCACCCCAGGTGCCCCTCTAACAGCCTTTAATAAGATCCAAATACTTATGCCGTACATTTATATCCTAACTACTACTGAGAGAAGTCACACAGAAGGGAAATAATTAGTCGGCTCCATAGCATCATCACTAATCAAAGACAAATTAAAGCAACGCTGCCAGCTCATGTTACACTTACTAAATCAGTACGCTGCACAATAAACTTCCTGATGGGGGCAGGAGAAGATACACCTGTACCCTGGGTACCAATGCCAGCTGGCATGTTCCAGAAATAGTCTTGAAAGACTATTGGCAATACCTGTCATGATCTCATCAACCTTTTGAGATCCTCCGAATTACTGACAAAAACTTACTCCTGGAAATTTAATCTCAAAGAGACACTTCAAGAAAAATATGTTCATTACCGTGTTACATGTAACTTGGGACAATCTAAACATCCAGCCATATGGAATGTTGTATAAACTGCAGTAGAGCAGTTCAAGATGTAGTACAGGGGCACCGGGTGGCTGAGTGGGCTAAGCATCCGACTCTTGATTTCGGCTCGGGTCATGATCTCACGGTTCGTGGGTTCCAGGCCCACCTCAGGCTCTGTGCCGACAGCGTGAAGCCTGCTTGGGACTCCGTCTCCCTCTCTCTCTGCCCTTCCCCTGCTCTCTCTCTCTCTCTCTCTCTCTCAACACAAATAAAAATAAACTTAAAAAAAGGAGTGGATTACAAAGCAACCAAAATGTTTATGAACAGAAACAATGTCAAGAACAAAAAAAGAATGCAGTACTGAATACTAAGTCTGTAGCATAACATCATTACTTTGTCCTTCAAAAATGAAATGGGTTCATCTGTTTAGTGATGTCAGAGCTAACACTGGCCTCTCATCTAAAGCCCACCTGGGGGTTCCCGGGGGCCCAGCTCACCTGCAGGAGTGCACGACCACCACAAGCTTGTTTCTCTGCGAGCTGTGTCGGATGGTCAGCTGGATCTGCCCCAGGGGCGACTGCCCCAGTGTCGTCCCACTGGGGAAACAAAGCGAGAGGTTATAGCTCTCCTCAGAACTGAATGGGAGTGAGTCAACTGGCACAGAAACAATCAAATTACCCACGGACTTGAGCATAATCTGGACTTCTATTAATCAACCAAACTCATATCTCAAATAAGGTTTCAACATAACTTAATTATCCAGAACTGACAGCTTTCCCAGTGAGGGCCCATGGTAAAAAGGAGACTCAGGAGATGTCCTCATTACAAACATCGATTCTGTGGTCTCTGCAAAGCAACGTCTAGCCTGTAAGGACCCAACTCTACGTGTGCTTCCTCAAAGCCCCACGTGCACTGCTTGCTCTGATTTTCCCGGCAGCCTCTCTCAGGAAGCTTCTCTCTCAGGGTTGAAGCGCAGACTCCCAAGCCCGCCAACGGTTGCCCTGGTGCAATGTCCCTCAAGATCATCCCGGCTACTCCCCAAATTTAGCTCCTGAGAGAAGTGCTTTCTTATTTAAAGTTCTATCTCCTCCTAGAGCAAGAGAGGAAGGGACTGATTGCTTTCTTCTGAACGCTGAACCTGAGAAAGTACGCAGGAGAGAGCATGCTGAGTGTGGGTCACACGCGTGTGACTTCCTCAACCCCCAGGAGTGCGTTTCATCTCTGCCTCCGCTTCCTATGCCTCGACACACCTCTCGGAACAACAAACAGCAAGAACAGCTTCAAAGGGCCACTTCGTTCCTTCCACTGACGGGAAGAGGTTAACGTCTGAAGCTTATGATAACTGCAAGCTGCCTTCCTCCTTCTCTGAAGAGCCCAGGAGCACAAGTATGAATCCAAAGACTAGACAACACACGACCGGTGGTAGTAAGGGGGTGCTGAGCAAACAGGACTTGTTCTTCCAACACAGACACAACCACGGCACGAAGAGCGAGCATCAGCTCTAGGTCCCGCCTCCTGGTCTGAGGACAGGCACACAGGGGCTCAGACCCTCTTCTATTCACCCCGAACCCCACTGCTTCTTGGTCCCTAGTCAGGTCCTAGAAATGGCAGGTTTATTTTAAAAGGCAAACACTCAGTGAGCAAAAGGGCAGGGACACCTCAGGCTCTTTTGGCTAACTCAAGACGACATTAGCACGAGACGTGTGCTCTGAGTGGACAAGGACAAAGGAGGGGTCTGGTTACTTCTCTAGCTGCCGCAGCCTCTGCCGAAGCTCCTGGGTGGCGATGGGCAGGGATATGTCTGAGGCTATGCTTGGAGTGGGCTCCTTAACGGAGATGTGGCTGGGGGAGCAGGTGGCACTGGTCTGGAGGCTGGAGGAGCTCCTGCCCAGGTCGCGTGGGCCTTGGGGGCTGGCCTCCACAGGCTGGGCCCCCTCTTCCACGCCAGGCTTATCGCTGCCCCCGACGACTGGTGTGCACGGGGCTGTGCTGCCATCACCGGAGCCTGGCGATGCGGACGCGTGAGATCTGACAGGTATTTCTCTCCCTTCTTTGGAGACAGAGGGTCGCTTTACTTGAGCTGAGTGTTGGTGGTCTGGGGACCTTTCTGGCTTTTCAAGGTGGAGTATCTGCAAGTGGAAACAAACACAAAATTGAAATCAGTGACACTAGAATGGCCTGGTATATGAATGGCTTTAGATGTATTCACTTGCCAATGTCTACTGAAAACTTGGCAAAAACATTATAAACAGTCTAGTCTATATGTCCAGCTACTCTGTTATTAGAGTGATGCCACATTATGTAAGTAGAAAAAGGAGGGGCACCTGGGTGGCTCAGTAGGTTGAGCACCCAACTTCAGCTCAGGTCTTGACCTCACAGCTCATGAGTTCGAGCCCCACATCTGGCTCTGTGCTGAGAGCTCGGACCCTGGAGCCTGCTTCAGATTCTGTGTCTCCCTCTCCCTCTCTGCCCCTCCCTACTTGTGCTCCTTCTCGCTCTCAAAAACAAATAAAAATGTAAAAAATTAAAAAAATGCCTTAGTTCTCATTTAAAAAAAAAAAAGAAGAGAAAGGAAAGTTTAATCAAAATTATCGCTTCCATGATGTAAACATAATTTCTCTTCGGCCTCTTCCGTTTGCGTGCATTCTTGCACAGCTGTGGGGGTGATGTCATTGTTGGGCGAGCCTGAGCCACGCGCCCCCAAGAAAGGATGAGAGGTGAGGGCCCCCTCCCCAGTGGGCTACTGCACACACCCAGCATGAACGCCGGAACGGCCTTCGTGTCCTTCGGCTTGTGTGAGCACGTGAACCTTCACTTCGCTGGCTTTTCACAGTCGGTGGTAAGGTGTGCAACATTCCACTGAACAAGAGCCCACACCCCAAAACCCTGCGCTCCAGGGTTGCTGCAACAGTGTCAAGTCTCCCTCCTTGTAAAAAATAAAGCTGCAGCAAACATCTTTATGTTCGTGGCCTCTGTGCATTCTGTCTTCTTACTGAAGGTCAGATCTCCAGAGAACGGGTTCCTGGCCCAAGGGGCTCCGTGACCCGTGGTCTGCAGACTGCAGTGCAGTCCTTTCTGCAGAAACTGCCTATCTCCAGAGTTGGAACCAAGTGCAAAGAGATCATGAACACTGAACCCTCCACAGACCGAGGTCGCTTGGAGTTTTTAAAAAGTGGGTTCTTCATTTTAATTTGCATTTTATTTTATTTTAAAACAATGTTTATTTATTGAGAAAGCACGCGTGCACATGAGTGCGGGAGAGGCAGAGAGAGACGGAGAGAGAGGGTCCAGAGAAGGCTCCGTGCTGACAGCAGCGAGCCCCGCGTGGGGCTAGAACCCACGAACCGTGAGGTCATGACCTGAGCTGAAACCAAGAGTCGACTGAGCCACCCAGGCGCCCCTTAATTTGCATTTTAAAAATTAGTGAGTTTTAGCATTTTCCAATCCATTTGCCAGTTTTATTTTGAACATTTCCTCAGGCACTCACAAGAGTCATTGTCTATTTTGTACCAAAAGTCTGTTTGTAATTTCTACCATCTTGAAGAACTGTATTAAATTTTCTCTCCTGAATGACCTTTGAGAATTTAGCCTGGCCTGCTCAAGCAATCTGGAAATACCAGCTGGGGCAGATGTCTAAGTCCAAGCCTCAATTATCTCTCCCCTGAGCGCCTATAGTTGTCAGCAGTGGTTTCCTCGATCCCAGACAAGTGCCTTCCTGGCCCCAGGCTCGCAGCTATACCGCGGTCATCCTCCATGAGGGCCCATGCCCTTCACTACACTCTGGAGCAGCACCCAGGAGTCAGCCAGTCCGCCCCCCCCCCCCCCCCCCCCCCGACCCCTGTCCACTCCTGTAATCGCTGCATGAGACTCCAGTACCCTGAGGGCGATCTTCATCTTCAGAGTGCTGTTTGGACCTGAATTACTGAGTTGAAATCGCTGGTTCATGGTCATGTCATTGCTGGTAAGCAGCTGACTGAGAGGGATCTTCAGGTGCCCCAGAGAACACTGATGCTGTTCATCTTTGACCTGCAGAACACACAGAACACATTTAGCTCTGAAGGGTCAAGACAGAAAATATAGAGGGGAGCCCGGGGGGCTCAGTCGGTTGTGCGCCGACTTGGGCTCAGGTCATGATCTCCCGGTCTGTGGGTTCGAGTCCCATGTCGGGCTCTGTGCTGACAGCTCAGAGCCTGGAGCCTGCTTCCAATTCTGGGTCTCCCTCCCTCCCTCTCTCGCTCTCTCTCTCTCTGCCCCTCCCCACCAGGCTTCCATCTCTACCTCAAAAATAAACATTAAAAGAAAAAAATACAAAAAAATGGAGAAATGTCCAAAATCAAGTCTTTTTTTTTTTTTTTTAAACTAGGCTCCATGCCCAGAGCGGAGCCTAACACGGGGCTTGAACTCACAACCCTGAGATCAAGACCTGAACTGAGATCAAGAGTTGGTTGCTTAACTGAGTGAGCCACCCAGGCTCCTCCAAAACCCAGTCTTTAAAAAATATCTCAGCCATCTCTTTCTAAGTAGTGTTCTCGTAAATGACGGACACAGTAGAAAACCTCTTAGAGACACAGAATGCTACAGTAAGTGAGGTTCCAACGAATCTCTCATTTCCTCATTGCACAGCTACAATGAGCACCAAAAAAGCACTGTGGGGTCACTTGGGGGGCCCAGCCAGTTAAGCATCTGACTTCTTTTAAAAATTTTTTTAATGTTTATTAATGTTTATTATAGGACATTAAAAAGACATTAAAGGGATATTCTAAATAATGTTGTGCCAAGAAACTCAACAATTTAGATGAAATAGATGAATTTCTTAAAAAACATAAACATCAGGGGTGCCTGGGGGCCTCAATCGGTTAAGCATCTGACTTCAGCTCAGGTCATGATACCACAGTTCATGGGTTCAAGCCCCACGTCGGGCTCTGCTGACAGCTCAGAGCCTGGAGCCTGCTTCAGATTCTGTGTCTCCCTCTCTCTCTCTGCTCCTCCCCTGCTCTCACTCTGTCTTTCTCTCAAAAAATAAACATAATTTTTTTTTTAAAAGCATAAACATCAAAAATCATGAAGAAAAAAAGAGATACCCTAGATAAATCCATATCTACGAATGGAATATAATTTGTATTTAAATGCCTTCTCATGAAGAAAAGTACAGGCCTAGATGGCTTCACTGGTGAATTCTTGAAGCACGTGAGGAGAAAGCCCAATTCTACACAACTCTTCTAGAAAAATGCAAAGAAGGGAACATTCCCCAACTCATTCTAGGAGGACAGCATTACCCTGAGAAAAAAACAAACTTACAGATTAGGATCCTTCATGACTAAGATACAAAAACTCAACAAAATGTTAGCAAGTTACATTGAATACATAAAAAGGATACTACATCATGACCAAGTGGAACTTACCCCCAAACAAAGGTCTGTAAGGTTTAACATTCGACAATCAACAATATAGTCCACCATGTTTACAAACATGAACATCATCTCAATAGTTATAGAAATAGTTATTGAAAATAGTTATAGAAATAGTTACAGAAAAGCCTTTGAGAAAATTCAACATCCATTCATGACAAAAACACGCAGCAAACTAGCAGCTGGAGTAGAAGGAAGCTTCCTAGACAACAGACCTAATGGTGAAACCTCAAGGCTTTCCCCTTGAGGTCGGAAGGGAGGGGAAGGGGTCTACTCGCTCCAGAGGCTGGAGGGCCCAGCAGGGCAAGAGGAGGCAGGAAAAGGAAGTGAAAGGCACCCAGATCGGACACACAGAAGTAGAAGTGACATAATTAGCAGACAACGTGACTACCAGGTAGAAGACAATCCTAAAGTATTCACAAAAAGCTATGAGAATAATCAAATACAATAATATAATATCCACATACAAAAATCATTTGCATTTCTAGATACTAGTAACCAAAAGTTGAAAACTGAAAAAAATTATGTATCAAAAAGTATGAAATACTTAGGGATAAATCTGACAAAGATGTATCAATTATGGTGATGAGTCCATGAACTGTACTCTTTAAATCTGGGCACCTCTTTGTATGTTGGTTATATTTCAACAAATCTATTTAAAAAATGCAAATAAAATACCTCGACTTCAAGGTCCTGGCGCTTGGGATTGTGAATGAAGAAGGTGAAGTTTTCTTCCCATACAGGTTCATTGGTTTTGTACCGAATCTGAAAGAAATAACCAAGTATCAGCTCTGTGGTATTTTCTGTGGAAAAGGGCTACCGAGACTGTGGTTATTCATTTATTGTGTTTGGAAGCTTAGGACTTTAATTAAATTCCAAGACACTTATTTGCTGAGCATGTGCTGTGTGTTAATTGTGAAAAGTGTTCAAAGATGGAGACAGTCCAAAGCTTTTAGAGTGTGTCAGGGAAATTGACAGTTATGAAATCTCAACCTCTGAGCCCATCCCAATGACAAGAGTTCATCTGCTTGGTTTGGCCTTTGTTCTACTATTTTCCCAGGGACCACATAATGCTAGAAGTCAGGAAGCTTCCTAAATTGTGAACATTTTAAAGCGAACAATGGCCTGTAACTGTAAATAATTCCTGAAATATTTTCTTTTAAATTAGGAAAGTGGAACACATTACAACAACAGCAATGTCCTCTGAATGCCACAGAATTGTGTTTGTTGAATTTTAAGGACTGCTGGTTATCTTTCAAACAAAATATTTATAGAGCATTCAAAGGAAACTTAGAAATTTATACCATGTCATTTATCCACGAAATCAAGCAAAAGCATATTATGGCATTTTTAAAATTTATTTTTTGAGAGGGAGACAATGGGGGAGAGGAGTTGGGGGGGAGAAGGGGGAGGGGGAGAGAGAAAGAGAGACAAACTGAGCTACCCAGGCACCCCCCTTTTTTTTGTTGTTGATATTTTTAAACATAAACAATACATTCGTTACCCAATAAAGAAGTTTGTTATCTGGGAACTAACTGATTTGAGAAAACGAGAGGAAGATATGGAAATCAATGCCTCACGCCTGCACTAGCAGCCCGCTGACAGTCCCCACCTAAGACCAGTAACAGTGACATCATTGGAAACCAGTCAGCACCTCACCTTGCTCTCCTGGGCCTTGTGTCCAACTGACATCTGGACAAGAGGGTTTGGATTGCTGTTTATTTTCTTCCCTGACTATCCAAAAACAAACAAACAAACAAAAAATAAGACAAAATGAGTAAACATACATCTTGAACTGGGGCTTACTAAAAATGAAATTAGTGGCTCATATGAATAGTCATTTCTAATTAATTCTGACACTTCAGTTACAGGGACTATCTGGGAACAATTTAACTGGAAAATAATTGCTGAGCATATCCAAAGCCATAATTGGGTCTACCATGAAATAAATTAAGAAAATTCCTATTTCCATATGATTTTTAAATGCTAAGGCCTTTTATTTTTAAAGCAAGCTAGTTTGGAAAAATGCAAACTTCTAAATATCTTTAATGCTAATTCCAGCTCTCAAAACTCATGTTACTAGGATAAGAAAATGAGTAAGTGCAGCAAATGGAAACAAAAGCATGAGGAAGGACAAACATCTGGAACATACACTTCTGAATAGTCCCCTGGTGGGAATAATAAACACACTACAAAGTATCAGAGACATATCTTCACATTTTTAACTTCGTACCTTCTGTGCAAACATGTAGCTATCAGATATCACTTCTTGCTTACCAGCTCCTAAGTAATTCTGACTGGAAGAATAAACATCAATCTAGAACTGCATTAAATTAAGCAGATATAAATATAATGAGAAAAACTCAGGAATAAGAAAACAAATGGTGAGAAGCATACCTGAGCAGACAGGTGAAAGAACATAGTGGGACACAACATACATGGGACATGAGGTTTATTTCTAACTTAGCCCCACAAGAAGATGCAGTTAAATATCTGTGTTAGTGGGAATTAATTAGGTCACAAAAATGTTTTGTTGTTGTTGTTGTTAAACAATTTTAGAGTCAATCCTTAACACTACAGCAATGATAGAAATAGGTGTCAAATTCATAGGATTATCGGAATATTATTAGCCCAAACATACAGTGATAATCTATTTTCTGGTTCATCTTTTTGGTGTGAATAAATTCTGCAAAACGAAATAAACACCATTAAAAAAAGAAAACATCCAAGGTTATAAACTACTGTGGCAGAGAATATGAACTCTTCACCTAAATCCTTCCTTTACCACTGGAACCCGGAGTTCTAGGTGGGCACGAGTCCTCTGCACATGAAAATTCTATTTCCCAACTTCCCTTGCAACTGGGTGTGGCCAGGACGTGGGCTGGCCTCTAGTGAGGGCGCCCTCCTTTGTGGAGCCACTTTGGCTGGAGATGCTGAGCCGCGGGGCCAAGGCCAGGGTTCTGCTACGCCGGAGGGAATGAAATCGTCCTCTGATATAGCAACTGCTTTGATACAGAAATTGCTTCTTAGCTAGGGTAGGTCACTTCATCTCTGAAAAAGCAGCTGTTTCACTCCTAAAGTTACCGTGCCTTATCAATTTTGAGACACAATTTTTCTTTTTTTACCTTTCTAACATCTCTTGAAAAATTTATGGAGCTGTTTTGGGGCGGATCCCAATTGGGACACAGTTGTTCTTGCCTTAACCAATTTATTTTGCTTCTCTCTTCCTTTTGTTGTGTGCACGACATAATAAAAATCTGTATTTATCCTGAGTCTAAGAATTCTTCCAGTAGACACAAACACTATCAAACCTTAATGGAGCTTTTTTTTCTTAGTGGCACCTAAAATAATGGTGTATTTTTAAACAAATGATGTTCCAGTTTCTATGAAAGAGGTTAAATCGTTAAGTCTTGTACCACAATGCAGTAGTCAAAATGCATCAGCCCCAGTCAGATACACAGGTATAATGAAAGTATGAGTTTTTATTTTATCTTTTAACATTTTATTTTTTAATTTTTTATATGAATTTTAAGTAGGCACCACAACCAACGTGGGGCTTGAACTCACGACCCTGAGATTAAGAGTCGCACGCTCTACTGAGCCAGCCATGCATCCCAAAAATGTGAGTTTAAGTTAGACTGTCTTGAATTAAGTTTCAGTGGTTTACAACTGATTGTTGAGACCTACATGTTTCATCTATTTGAACTTTGGTTTTCATGTTTAAATAATGGCCACAATGCCATTTCCAAGGCCTTGCCGTTACGCTTAAATGAAACGGTAAAATATCAATTAAAACGTACATATTACGCTAGCTACACTGAGCACTTTTTACACGCGTGATCTTATTTAATTTACTCGATACCCCTAAAAAGATCCTATCACTTCCAGTCTATAAGTAGCAGAGGACCGGACATCTCACTACAGGTTATCCTGAGGAGTTGGGCAAGGCTGCGGTTCAAACCCAAACAGTCTGACTTAGAGCCTTCATTGCAACCGTTTCGTCTCGCTGGTCAATGATCCCCAGACATCAAAGAAACGGTGAGGGAAGACTCGATCTAATCCCTTCCAGTGTTACTGGAGCGGTTACTTCAACTACCGTGCTAACCACTACTGCAAAGGAGTAACTCACTGCTGGGTCACACCTCATGGCCTCAGTACAGGTGAGGACTTAATAAATTTACAGCAGAAAGCAGACATCTTGTCAGTCTTCTTCACTCAAAATTTAACTTCTTTTTCTAGATGAAGCTGATTCAAAACCATTCCTTCGGACAGAATTTTCTTGAGACCATTATATTTAAATCCCCCCCCCGCCCCAATATTTGATCCTAAAATGTTCGAAAGAATCGGAAAAAAAATAATAAAACACTGTAAGTCATAGAAAACTTTTAACAATTTGGCCAGAAAATACATGTTCATGTTGTTTTAGGGAGTGGAGCTTAGTTTTCAATATACCTCATTTAATGAAACTTAAAGCTTCTCAAAAGATCTGTCACCCAAACCCAGCAGCACCAAAAGCCATGAGGTCACCGACTCAGACGGCCCTAACTCAGCATATTGGAAGAGGTGATTTCTAAATGGATAGTCACAGTGCACAAGGAATACCTTGAAATCATAATCTAAAGATTGGTTATGTTTTTAAATAGACCTTCTATTTCACCATTTTCACCAATTCAAATCCAATTAAAATGCAGAGGATTTAAAAGTACCTTAGATACTGCTGCCTGAGGCCAACAAAACAGAAGTCTAATTTACCATATTGGTACTTTATAAAATTTATCTTCAAAGCTGACTTAATTTCTTCTAACTACTAATTCTTGGGTAAACAAAAAAAGGATCCAACTAGACAATTAATTACTATATTACTATGGGAGACAGTTTGTCAATAAACCCATGTGAGTTAAAATATCATCTCTTTCAATATGTTTCAATTAAGTTTTCAAAGGGAAACTATTAGTTTACCTTTAAAGCTTTCTGAACTGCAGACTTCTTCAAGACATCAGGGTTAAATTCTAATGGGTTACTCTTTCAAGTCAGAAGAAAATGAATATACCAAGGGTTAATAAAACATGCAATGAGGAGTTTATGTAAGGTTAATAATGACACGAAAATTTATGAGAACAAACAAAAAAATCTTTAAATGAAAACCACCAACAAGAATGACACAGTAAAAATCATCTGTAGCACATACAATTCTTCTTTATGCCCAAGATTTTATCTTAGGATAAACCTTTAATCTATAAATATCAGAATACATTTCCTCTGATTACTGTGATCCTTTACGATTACTGTTCTTTCACTCCCACCCCTCTTGTCTTTGGGATTTGAAAAAATCCAGGAGTGACACTTTAAGAAAGGGTTCTGTTTACTATTCTTAACCTGAATAAACTCATGAAGACGTCACCCATGACAACACTAAAGGTTTTATCTGACGTACAAGTGGATGGGCTCAAGATGCCCATGTGGCTCTCAAGCCAAATCACACCCCATACGAGCAGCTGACCCTTCCCTCGCTTCTGAACTTTACCTTCGTGCAAAACCACAGCAGAAGTGGGCCTTTTCCACTTCACTGCCATTCTCTCCCGAGTATCGAACGCAGGGGCTGAACACTTCGTTTCAAAAGTGTATCCTGGCTTTAAAGTTCTATTATTACGGGTTTTATGTCCTAGTTTCATTGACTTTTTTTTTTTTTTTCCATATCATTACTTTCTTGCCTTCAAGAGGACGAGGCAGAGCTGTCTGTAAGCTCCTTCAAGGACTGACATTTAACATGGAAGATTTTATCATTTCGGTTGTAATTAATTTCAAATGACAAACTGCTTTTTGTTATGTTTTTATTAAACAGCAGACATCATGGTGAAGAAAGATGGACAGCCAACTTCCCAGCCTCCGGTGGCCATGGCAGGCTGGGCCAGATGAGAAGACGGAACATCCAGCCCAAAGGAATTCACGTGACATAAAGGCCAGACCACTGCGGCGGCCTGTGGAGCTCTAAACACTGGACCCACCAGATGGGCCAGGTGAGGCTGGGAACCTCCGCCCTGACATGTGAGGACCGCCAACCCTCAGGTGTCACGGAAACCTCTGCTGAAGCTCACTTTGGGTAGGTGTGATGCACATCTCATTCTAACACGCACAACGAAAGCAAAAGTGAGGAGAGAGGCGTGGTGTGGGTGGCAGAGCTAGAGAAGCGCTGTGAGATCGTGGGGGGCTGCGCAGGCTCGAAAGAGAGACGGGCCAGATCACATGGGGACACTGGGAGGGGGCCAGCGTCGGCCCGGACGTCACGGCACCTTCCAGCCTCGGGCTGCTCCCCACAACTGGAGGCAGTAATAACCTGCAGTGTAGCCGCCCGGACTTTTTAAAGATTTGTATTTTTACGTAATCCGACACCCGATGGGTGACTCGAACTCACAACCTTGAGATCAAGACTCACACACTCCACTGACTGAGCCAGCCGGGTACACCCCCTTTTGGTCTTTAAAGACCTTAAAGTAATGCCACCTGTACTTTTTACAAGTGAAATGGCACCTTGCATCATCACACCCAGTGATCTTGCTACTGTGTACCAAGTATCCAATTTTACGGATACCAAGGAGGCAACGGTGTGAACACTCATCTCAGATAAACCCCACGGACAGCTCTGTGAACTCACAAACCTGAAGTGGTAACAACCTCACTCTACACTAGCATGGGGTAGACAGGAGGGGTCACAAGGCAGAGTTCAAAGCCCAGCTCTGGTACTGACTAGCTGCGATCTTGGGTCTCTAACTTCTGTCCCTCACACTCTCTGTGCTGCCTCAGCTTCCTTATCTGAAAAGTGACGTGATGGGGAGATTAAACAGGGCGGACAGGGAGAGCCCTTGGAAGGCGTTCAGCAAATGCGTGTTACTATGTAAGTCCCAGGTTCCCAGGTTGGAAAGCTGGCCACTGGAAGCCAGAGAACACCCTCGGCGCTCCAGGGTCACATTCAGCTCCAAATCTGATCAAAACGGGAGGGCAAAGTGCCGACAGTCTGTATCGTCAAGAGACTGTTTCCACACGGGAGAAAGTCCTGTAGTGCCAAAGGTTCCCAGATGGCGGTAATGCATGCATGGGGCTGCAAATTAAGTATCCTGAGTAGGTAGAAGGTACAAGACCAACGGGGCTGGCCTTTACCAGAAATACCAACAGTCTCAGCCTTTGGGGGAAAATTGAGAAAGCAATGATTTAACCTGACGATAAAATCCAATTTTCTTTAAAAAAGAAAAAAGGCAATCAAATCTGGTCAAATTAATCTCATAAAATACTGTGCTGATGCCTATGACTGAATCACTAAGCCTACTGTATGATTTTGATAATGTGGGAGGGAAGTTGGTTTTGATAAGCTAGCAATGTCTTAGCTCAAGATCATAAAGCAATTAAAAAATCCTGACACAAGGTCAGAAATATTTCCCTTTAAAGAAAGCAATTACTGAATGAGGAAAGGTAACTTAGAAAAACCACTGCAGACTAACAGAGTTTATGCAGGAGGGTCACACTGTTGTCCACAGCAGCTTACAACCGTCACTAAGAAACACCCAAAATATAAAGTCATTTCATAACTCGAGAGTTACAGAGAATGTTTGCCAACACGTACCAGTGACCTCATCTTGACTTTGAAAACACCTCAAATAGCAACAAGCAAGGAGAGTGAGGAAGGAGACCACGGTTACCATTTCCTACCCACGTGACTCTCAACAGCTCACCTAACCCATCAGGGTCTCGATGTCCCTCACGGATAAAATGGGGCAAAATACCTATTATTCAACTTTTGCCCCACCCTTCTTTGATAAGAATACACTGAAAGTGCACGTGGAAACAGAAATGAAATCTCTTCGAGAACACAAAGCATTACTACCACTGTTAGATTCAAGGGCTGAAGAACTTTATGAATCTCACTAAGTTATTGAATTAAATCAGCCCAGAAAGAGTAACTTTCTAGACTAATGACTAAGCCATCGGTGACTTTCTTTGACCCTAAAGCAAGTAAAAACAACTGTCTGCTACAAGCACCAAGAACAGTAGTACCAGGAATCAGGGCCCCAGAGCAAGACCCCAGGAAACAGACGTAAGAAGATCAAAGTCAGCTTCCCAAATAAGTGGGTTAGAAATGCTCAGTTATCCTCTCCTGGATATTCTTTAAGTTCCTTAAAAGAAGCTGAATCATAAACTCAATGTATTTTGTTCTCCCTTAGGAGCTCTGGTTAAAAAGAGGAGAAGGCACGTTTCCAGGGCAACAGCCGGACATCCGTCTTCACTGACCATCCCCACAGGTACAGCTGGCACTTCAAGGAAGGCCAAGTTCTGACACTTCTGTGTTTCATCAGGAGGGAAAAGGA
This sequence comes from Panthera pardus, assembly GCF_024362965.1. Taxonomy (NCBI): domain Eukaryota; kingdom Metazoa; phylum Chordata; class Mammalia; order Carnivora; family Felidae; genus Panthera; species Panthera pardus. The sequence goes on from NW_026527024.1 coordinate 7,808,519, forward strand.
GATCTAAGGACGTTTTCTGAAAGCTTGCAAATAAACATTTACATCTCACATTGAGATGAACCCTCAGAAAATCGGCTTTAATTATTATGGTTTCATTTTCCCCTCAGAAGAATTTTTATCTTTATTTTTTTATGGGCCAGTAGCAGCTTAGGAATGTCAGGATTCTTCACGACTCACCAGATTTGTTCATCTCATCATCAGATGTAGTCACCAAAGTTGGTTACAGCAGTGTTACTTTTACAAAACAAGCACAAAAGAAACACACGCACAGTAACTGAAATCATGCAAGAAAATTAAAAAAGCATGCCACATCATTCCACCATTGAATAGATGGCATTAGAAGTTCCAGCCCACATTCTAGCAGTCTCCATTAAAACAAAAGGAAGAAAGAACACTGGAGAACTCACAAATAGTGCTCTATAGACTGAGGTAGTATTTTCACAAAACACTAGTCCCGACGCTCGCCTCTCTTTTAAGTAGCCACACCCAAAGTTTCCCTCGTAGATACTCTTAGGAGAGTGGAAACAGGAGGAGAAAGCAAAGAATGGTGGACCGCGGTCAGTGAACGCACAAGAAGCACTAATAAACAGGATTGCAAAAGGCAGAGTCAAAGCATCCCACAGAAACGCAGGAGAACCGGTGGGCAAACGCTGTCGTTTAACTTAAACACCCGAGAGGGCAGCGGTTTTGCAAAGATCCTTTGCCTCTGACACACAGAGCATACTTCATGCACAGAGTGCCATTTTAATAAAAGGTTAATAAATACATTTTTGCTTTTGTTTTGCTTACGTGGTATTACTCAAATTTCAATTTAATGACAAAATACACACTTCGAAAGAGGCCTAATTCTTTCTTGCCAATTCACTTAATACTATTCTCCGTATCCTAAAATATATAACAAATTCACTTCCATCAGGCATTATAAAAGACTGTAAAACAAACATTACTGTGATTAAAAACCAAAAAGTTCTACTGTATGAGAAATTCTGCAGGAAGGTTAAATAACAACAAAACAACTTTCCCCAAATTGAGATCGTTAACGGAAAAAGTCAGAGTTTGAATTGGAAGACTGGCCAAAAGGTTAAGTAACATTTTAAGAAAAATTAAGAATTTATGAAGTTAAAATTAGTCAAGAAACCTTCACTGAAAGAAAGAGTACAGTTGCATATAATTACACAGTGTTCGCTACATCTTCCCAGTATAAAAACAGATCAATTACATTTTGTCAAAAACCTTAACTAAAACACAGGGATGCACAAAGTACATTTACTTTGCTTTGAGCTAAGTGCAAGTAAAGTGCAATTTTCAGAGCTTGAAAGGCACTGGAGGAGAAGTGGGGTGTGCACTCCGTGGGCTTCCGCGGGGAGGTGAGACGAGGACAGTCTGACGTGAGACACTTGGATGCAAACTGTGAAGGGCAGTAAACACTCTGCTTTCTCGTCTGTCTCCACCACGTCGATGCCAACAAGGAGAGGACACAGGGAGACTACATGCAAATGCGCCGGGATGGATGAGCACTTATTACAGGCTTAGCAGGAAAACAGCCTGCAAACCTCAACAGAACTGGTCTGGTGTTTAACACAGTGAAAGAAGGCAGGAATGACCATCCGCTGGGTATGGGAACTGGCACTCAAAAAAAGTGATCAAAACAATGTAACATTTATATAATGATCACATTACCCTAAATAGTGGATTTAAAGTACGGTGGTGGAGGATCCCGTGAGACTTCACATGAACAGAACGGTGGGATTTTTCTTCCCCACAGCTGTGGTCATTACCTATAAAAGCTGCACTTCACAGTGTTTTCTAAGAGCAAACAGTTCTGATGCAAACAAGCAGGGGCTCTCCCTCCGGGCCGTGGGAGCCAAGCGGGACAGGGCACCAGGGGCTCCAGCCAGCGCCTGTCCTACCAGGCTGCCCACCGGCCGTCCTGCCACGCCACAGCCAGAGTGGACTCTGGGGCCGTGGACAGAGCTGCTTTGTTTTATTCCCATGCCAGAGAAGACAAGGTCCATCCCTAGGGAACTCCATTTTAATAATTAGTGATTTTCTACGGAGTATCTTCTTCCCTAACTACCAGGCACATCCTTTTCTTATGTAATGGAGATTTCTTCATAAAGCATGTCAGAGTAAAGATAACTCTGAACATTCCGGACAATCAGTAAGATGCAGAAACATAAATTACACTCATGAAGCAAATATACACTGACCCCTCCCCTTTGCTGTTCTCCTGGGAGCAATACTGGTGACACGGTGTGGCTCAACACAAGATCTACTGCCAGAAAACGGGCACCCAAGGGAGCTCCCATGGCATTACCTACCGGAAGGTTCCTTGCTGAATCCAAATACAAGATCAGCAACGAAGAGGAAAGACCATCATTGGCTTGGTCTTTGTCAGCCCTGATGTCTGTCAGCACCTACAAGGAAAGGACAAAAAGCCTCAGCAGGTGTGTTTCCAGAAGATTTTAGAGTACTTCTACCTGATTATGTCTGTAATGCTCAAGAAAATAAGAAAGGTGGTGAAATAAACCACCCAATATATGCAACACAGAGAGAATGAAAACACTAAATATATTTTAATGACAATCTACACAAATCAGGGGCGACTGAGTGAGCAGTCGGTTGAGCCTCTGACTTTGGCTCAGGTCATGATCTCACGGCTTGTGAGTTCGAGCCCCGCGTCGGGCTCTGTGCCGACAGCTCAGAGCCTGAAGCCTGTTTCAGATTCTGTGTCTCCCTCTCCCTCTGCCCCTCCCCCACTCATGCTCTGTGTCTGTCTCAGAAACATAAAAAAAATTTTAAAAAAATCTACACAAATCAATTAAATAAAGCACAGGTGATCTGCGGCTTGCCAAACCCCCAAAGTATATCAAGCACAAAATGTGAAGATCTCGTAAAGCAGGTGGGAAGGACCTATAAATCCTTCTTTTAAAACATTCCGGTACCTTTAATTTACCCCTGATGCAACTGTAGTGACTTAGAGCGCAATAATCAAAACCACTGCTGTAATTTTTGTAAGCCAAGTAGCCATGCAGTCTAGAGATTCTAATCTCAGCTGTCAGGGGAAACACTCCATCACGGCACCTTATCGAGGTTTGAAGCATTTGGCATCAACGTGAGCCACTCCAGTTTCAAGTGCAGCTTTCCTCTTGGGACCTCGTCCAGGGTGAACCACTGAAGAGAGAATGTGAACGTTCACAACAGCTCTCCTGAGTCAGACTTTCCAGTCAAGCAGTTTCCACAAGTGTTACGAGCCGCTCCCTGGGAGGCACTGACTGTTTCTGATTACTGCTGAAGGACGGAGTCCTGCCCGATCTCTAATGAGCTGACGACCCCAGAGAGCAGCCGCTGGAGCCTGGCCAGGGAGGGTGCTGAAGGCTTCACTAACATTACCTCACTGAACCCTAACAAAACCATGGTGGAGTAAACACTGTTTTCATCCCTAATGGACACACAAGGATTCCGACGTGCTCCAGTCCTGTCCAGCACCATAGGGCTTCTATGTATGGACCTGAATAGAATTTATGGGCCAAGAGATAATACAACATGGATACCGAACACTGAATTTCAATATCAAATTCACGTTTGTTTTTATTCACCACTATATACTTCTCAATAAAAGAGTATCCAGCTGTTTCAGCTTAAAGATCACAAAGCAACTAATCAAAGCTAGTCCCCAAATACTCGGCGTTAAGGGGCTGCCACAAGTGCACAGGAAGGAGAATGTGTTACTTTGGAACAGTGGATCTCAACATTTATTTGCTTCCTTATGTCCTGCTTGTCCCAATCACACCCATCTTTTAGAAGCCATCTCAAAATTTTCCTCGCTTTTAACGCTTTTCATTCTGATGGCAATGTCCTGCTTGAAAGCAGTGTCTGCTTGTGAGTTCCCACTGCGTTTGTAGGCGGCGCTCATGTGACAATTTCTCCTCGACCGCACAGTCCTAGCTGTTATACCTCCAGCGCCTTGAAAGCCCACTTTTAGGAAGCTTCTCACAGGCCTCTGCCCTGACTCCCAGAGTGTCGTGCTTGTACTCGTGAATTTCTAACATATGCTGGGCTCTCAATACATACCATCTGACTGGGCTGTCACACTTCTTTCTTTTCACTTTGCTAACACTGAAGGGCCTAAGTTCTCAGTGTTTGTGAAGTGACCGTTCGGTTCTCGGAACACAGTGGGGACGGGCAGCAGGTCTGTCACTGGCCGTGAAATGGAACAAGAACTCAGAGAAAACTTACTTCATCTAAAAGGCGCTCCTTTTCAACTTCAATAAGATCAATCATAAGACTATGGAAATAACAACACAACAACTTTAGAATATAGAAACATACTTCTTAACACTGAAATAACCTTAAACATTTGTCTACGAAAAAGTACACAGACATGCATCAAAATGCTAGAGTTTATCAACAGACAGACTTCGTTCGGAAGCTTCCTCAGGTTTATCTCAAAACTATGAAGGGAAGTAAGGGACAAGCGGGGGGTGAGTCTCTGGGAGGTCAGGACCCTCAGTCTGGCCAAGCCAGGATGACAGTTGTAAAAAATGTGGTCTTCCCTATAATGTAGCTATTTACAGAATATGAAAACGCCAAAAATGTGTGGAAATATTCAGCCTTCCTGTCCGACAAGCTTTCCTTTGGTGCTGCCATCCGTCACTACAGCCTCCCCATCCTCACTCCTCAGCTCTGGACCATCAAGTATCTGGAGCCCCACAGAGGCCTCTGGCTCAGTCATCTCCCAGAGCCCCTTCTTCCCCTAAACACCCTGCTCTACGGCAAAGTGTGGCACTCCCCCCGGAAGCCAGAGATGACGAGGGTGGGAGAAGTCCGCTCCTATTTTCGCTCGTAAGCTACCCCTCCTCCTGCCCCTACCCCAGGTCAGACCCTCACAGCTCTTTCCTGGTCTATCACCATAGTCCCCAGTCTCAGTCCCCGCCACTCTAAGCCACACGGTGGCTCTACTAAAATGCAAAATTGATCTGTTTACTGCCCTGCTTACAATATTTCAGTCGCCCCTTGTTAAACCAGCTCAGGAATGAATTCTGAAGTCACAGAATACACAGGTCCTTCTTGATGAGGCCAAGCCTGTCCAATGTCATCTATACCCGTATCTTGTTGGCCACAAGAAATTCAGCTAAATAATAAAGACTAGGTTTAGATGTATTTTTCTAAAAGCTCATTTCTTCAGCTGTACCGGTTTTCACTGTAAGCATACAAATCAGTATTTATTTTTCCAATGTGTAGGCACAATGTAAATTACTATCCCCCCTGCTCCCTAAAAAACTCGACAAACTGAAAACGTTTAAAACCTCATTTCTACACCCTAGAGGGGAGCTGCCTGTGCGGCGTGAAAGCCGGAGAGCTGCACTGGCCTTTGGGGCCACGCTCTGATGTGGTTTATGAGCACTTAAATGGCGCCGAGTACAACCACTGAAGTGAATTTCAAATTTTGTTTAGTTCTAATCAATTAATTTAAATAGCTACACACAGCTAGTGGTTGCTGTGATGGTCGTAGATCTAGAATTTTCCTTCTTATACTTAAATGCGAGAGAAATAAAACATACGTCAAGAAGTGTAAAGTGAAACAAATGTTGTATCTAAGAGCCACTTAACAATACACGTTACATACACATACACCTATTTTTCAAAGCTGCGGTAGTTTTAAGTGTGACTACTGGGAAGAGTGTTCTCCTCGCCTCAGGGTTTACCTTCCTAAGAAGTCATCCTTGTCCGGGTCTTCGTCAAAGAGCTCAATCTCTAATTCCTGTCCGGGATGTTCATAGACTAAAGCCTGAAAAAATAACGAGTGGTAGTTATCTTACATTTTTACTAACGTCGGCACCTGCTGAATATGAGGATTATGGTAAAGAGCACCGTACTAGTTTTCTCTTATTAAGTGGTTAAGCGCTTACATTTTCTCATTGTCAAACCACATACGCTTCTCCGTGGGAGATCATTTTGAAACATCTGCCCACATAGTCTACTGTGTTTCCAGTTACCTGGGATTAGTCTCACCGAGTCAAGTTCCACCGCTCAGGAAGGAGGTCACAAGACAGCACCCACAAACAGAACAGGTTAGCACACCTTACTAGCCCTGAAGTGGCTGTGTTCAAGTCCTGTTCTTGGGGTAACTACTAGTGACCCAAGTACCACCACTCAGAGATTAAGCCATCCGGCAACAGCCCGGACCGGAAGGATGGGAAGCTGGTGACGTATAAGCCACACAACTGTTCCGAAGAACAATTCTGCAAAAATGTATCACTCCTTTACTCAAATTGTACTTCATGACGCAGCAATGACACCTTGACGAGCTTCTTTGGAGAAAACTTGGTCAAGTGAAGAAAAATATATTCCTATGACATTGTTACAACAGCGGTTCTAATGCTGGAATGAATAGTCAAGATCTCTTTTGGGTGAAGAAGTGAATGGCAATCACAAATCGGGTCCATCTGTATTTACTAACATGTAGAGATGTCCAGATGTATTAAATGAGAATTTACAAAATGATACATAATTAATCTCGTATTCGTATGTTTACGTATGTTAACCACATAAAACATTTTTCACGTGAAAAATATTCTGCCAATTACGTATTGCGATGGTTTCACGTCATCAAGGTTTAAAATTTATGTGTCGTTTATGTGTTGGCATGACAACAATATTGTGAGGAAGGGACGGAAAGGGGCAATTCTTTTTAAAGATGGGAAATTAAAGCAAAAAGGATTTAAATTACCCTCTACACCAACCACACGCCTGTGTTAACAGGAGCGGACTCAGAATTTGGAGAAGCCAGGCGACACCACTGGGCACATCTTACCTCGTATACCTCGTTCCACTTCGGACTGAGGTTCTCTTTGATGACTTTGCTTTGGAAGATCTGGTTGCCGACTCGAATGATCCCATAGGGGTCCGACTTTCCCTTGACGAGTCCCTTAAGGTAAGTATCTTTCCCCTGAAGGTCCTGAGCTTCGATAAAATGTATCCTTAGGACACCCTGAGAGAAAAGGAGAACCCGTGGACTGTTCACTGGTTCACGTGACAGGGAACAACGCTGTGTACACTCACCGTCCTAAAAACAGGACGGAAGGGAACAAAACAAAGACCCTCTTGTCGTGCGGCAAAGCAGAAAGTAAACCTGGAGCACGCAGGTGGCAGCGCTGAGGAGAAACTAAAGCAGCACCAGATGACGGCACTGGAGTGGTACTATTTTCAGTCAGGAGACCAGACCAGGGAGAACGAGGTGGGAGTCGGTGGCCCCACGGTGACACTGTGCTCCAGGAGCCTGAGGAGCCCGAGTTACAGAGCCTTACGGGTCACCAACACAGCCCTATGGCTCGGTGCTACAGTAACTGGTAACTAACATAGGATGTCTCAGACGTGGTACTAAGCCCTTCATATGCAATGATTACTTCCAGTTTTAGAACAATCCTATGAAATACAGTCGGCCTTGGAACCACATAGGTTTGAACTGTGTAGATCCACTCAAACGTGCATTTTTTTTTTTTTTTTTTTTTGAGAGAGAAAGAGGGTGCAAGTGACCAAGGGGCAGAGAGAAAGGGAGAGAGAGGGAGGGAGGGAGGGGAAGAGGGAGACAGAGAGAGAAAAGAGGGGCTCGAGCTCACCCAAAGCGGGACTGGAACTCACAGACTGTGAGATCATGACCTCAGGCAAAATCAGATGCTTAACCAACTGAGCCACGAGGCACCCAGGATTTTTTTCACTAAATACAGTAAAATGCTATGAATGTATTTTCTTTTCCTTATAGTTTTCTTAGTAACACTTTCTTTTCTCTAGCTTACTTCATTATAAGAAAACAGAGTAAAATACATAGAACATATAAAATACGTGTTAAATGCTCATGTTATCAGTACGGTATCTGGTCAACAGCAGGCTGTTGGTGCAGTTCTGGGGGAGTCAGAAATCATGCCGACTTTCTGCACAGGGGTCGGGGCCCACACCCATGCTGTTCAAGGGTCAGCTGTATGTCATTAAATGTAGTTTACAGAGAAGAAACTGAAAGTTTGAAACACACACTTACTCACAGACTTTAAACACAGTTTTCTTTTCCTAAAATGTTGTTTAATAGGTAAAATAAAAAATATCCATTCACACTTCTTTCAAGGCAAACAATGGTGGTAAAGTTAACAAGGAGCAGCATTCTCCTCTCTTTAAACAACAATTTTTTTTTAATAGAATTTTTTGAATGTTTATTTATTTTTGAGAGAGAGACAGAGAGAACGAGCAGGGGAGGGGCAGAGAGAGAGGGAGACGCAGAATCCGAAGCAGGCTCCAGGCTCCGAGCTGTCAGCACAGAGCTCAACATGGGGTTTGAACCCATGAACCATGAGATCATGACCTGAGCCAAAGTCGGACGCTTAACTGACTGAGCCACCCAGGCGCCCCTTAAACAAACGCTTTTAAAATCACTGGGCAATATTCCTGACCCCATCAGCTAGGAAGACATGCATTTTTACAGATAAATACACTTTTAAAACTTAGAGAATTTTCTGTTTACATTTTCCTGTGTGTAAAGTTTAGAAACTCTGGCAACATGTTTAAGCAGTGCTGGCTCTTAAACCCAAGGTTAAGGAAGGCTGGGTCTGGGCGCGGCTTCAGTACTCACCGTGCTCAGAGAATAAAAAGTATAAGACGCAAAGGAGCATGAGGATTTCTACATGGAAAAGAATTCTTGCATTTTCAGAGATGAAAATCGTAAATTAAAGAAAAACGACATTTCTCATATGTAGTGTTCCATTAAACCTGAATGCCCATGTTAGAACTAGTTTGGGCACCAATTAGCTGGGGTGTTGGTACTTTTAAAAATATAAGAAAGCTTATAGGTGTTTGAGGATTTGTGCACTGTTACAGAGATCCAGCTTAACTACAAAAATGTAACAAACATCAGGGAAAGGCTGTCTCCGTCCACTTCAGGAAGAACACTGAACACAACACCTCCACTGAAAGAGGACCAATCCCACACCTTCTGTTGAGTAAAATCAACTTGGGGTGCCTGGGCGGCTCAGTCAAGTGTCTGACTTTGGTTCAGGTCACGATCTCACAGTTCTGGGTTCGAGCCCTGCATCGGGCTCTGTGCTGACAGCTCGGAGCCTGGAGCCTGCTTCAGATTGTGTCTCCCTCTCTCTCTGCCCCTCCCCTGCTCATGTTCTGGGTCTCTCTCTCTCTCAAAAATAAGTAAACATTAAAAAAAAAAAATCAGCTGTCCTGTGTGCATCAGTATCACACTCATTACAGACAGGAGTGCAGACAGACTACATGGGTGGGGGTAAGGACCAAGCAGGAAAAGCTCTGTGAAAATTAATTAAAGGAAACCTTTAGAATGGGGTCAGGAGGCCAGCCCTGGGGGGGCTCAGGCACCACCACTCCACTGTCCACTGCAGACCCGACGGGAAGAGATGCACCTTGCACGTGATACTATTTTGCCAGCCCGGCAGGAGGAAGGGAGGTCTCCTCCTGCCCTGGCGACAGCTCAGCTCATGAGCCGCCACCACACTTTGGGCTCCCAGTTCACCCCAATGGGCTTTTAGGTTATAGCGGCCCCTCTCGGCTCCCCCTTTCGTCTGTGAAAGAGCCTCCTCTCCCTGTTCTGCAGAATCACCTGTGGTTTTGCCACAGCTTAATTGTCCCAGGCTGCAATTCTCTGCCGTTCCTGAAGAAACCCATTTTTGTTGGTAAAATAACTGGGGGTTTTACCTTTAAGATTAACAGTTCTCACTAACCTGTGAGGGCCTATCCACTCCAAGCACGTGTCTGACCATTAGAGGGAATTCTAGGTCCTTGACCGGCAAGTTCTCAGTTGTGGGATGAGGCTGCTTAGTCTACTCAAATGAAGGTGACTCCAATATCTGTGACCTAACTCTGTGCTAGGCACCATCCCCAATTTATAGTTGAAGAAACGAGGTCCACACATGCCAAGTAATATACCCCAAGACCAAAGCTGCTATTAAGCCCGAGGGCTGTGCTCTGAGACCCAGGCCTGCCTTCCCATTTCATCCAGGGCAGTTGGTAACAGCAGCACTGCTTCTGCCACGTTAACTTATTCAAGGATTCGAGATGACCATATTCTCATCTCTGAGAGAAAACGTGTACCAGTCATTACACAAAGTTCCCATCGCGTACTAAGCTCTTAGATTCTGTTATTACAAATAGTATATGCTTTCTGAGATGACAACTAAGTTGTCACAGCTGTCCTTTAGGACTTGCAGAATAGCATTTGCAGGATTAAATCCCTATAGGCACCTTGGATGTTCACGGCTGAGGATTAAGAATTGCCCTGAAGTTTCTGTGATGTACCTTAGCCAATCCCTCAAGAACTGTGACAGGCCAAACTATCACATCCAGATCCATGTGGCAAGGTCACTGCTAAGAGAACCACAGCAAGTTACAACACCCAAATATGCGATAGGCCGTCCCATATCTACACCTAAGTGCTAACAGGGGCGCAGGCATACTTACCTTTGGTATAGGAAACCGCAACTGTGCTATTTGAACTTCACTGACAAGAGGAACGGTGATCCGATTGGGAAGCACCAGATAGTTTGATATTATATCCAGAATGATGGTATCTGACAGACCACTATTAGGAGGGCAATAAAAAAGAACAACTATCAGGCACATCAATAGTAGGTCTTGCCTTTAATAGCAAACTTAAGCACAAACATGATCTAATATCCCATTTACAGGGTTGGAGTTGTCGAATTTCTCCAACACAGTATTTAAAACAAGCATTTTAAGGCAGTAGCTGTGATATGGCTATGGTGACCATTATGTGGGATGTATATGTGTATGTACACAAACACGCACACACACACACACACGTGTGTGTGTGTGTGCGTGTGCATGTATAGTTGAGATATATAGTTGAGTAGAGCTGAAAACACAAGGTAATATATTCTGGCTACATTTCATAATATTCTAAATGTTTCATACATTCTATGTAACTTTATCATTGACCTAATACTAAGATACATTAAATTTTTTTTTAGCATATTTCAAACATCCACAAAAGTGCAGAGAATACCATAACAAACATCCATCTACTCATTCCATGTTTCTAACATTAAATTTCTCTCTCATTATATGTCCATAGGTCCCAATGAAGTAGAAGAATTTACAGTTTCTTCTCTTCACACTGTATTTGGGTACTCACCACTGTAATAATTTTGAATTAACTACTGCCCAGAGAACTCAGTAATATGTATAAAGCTGTGGAGGATAAAGAAACAAATGTACTTTTGATATATTTTTGCCTACTCTTTGGGATAAATTTGAGAATTAAGCAGTATGTATGTGACAACATTTTTGAAAGCGCATGTAAATGAAGTTGCATTGCTATGGAAGAACACCTTTAACCAGAACTGAAAAGTTTTTAAGAGAGTTTTACTTCTTGCGAGGACTTTTCAGATGTTACGATTATTAACATAAATGTGTAAAGTAACCGTACATATAAAAACAACCACTGGGACAGAGTGGAAGTCACTGTTGTTCGGTGAGTAATAAAAACTGAATGTTCACTGCAAGCTGGGCATCCAAATACAACGACGAGGCACAGGGCTTACCTTACTTAGAACGTTTCCATTCATGATGGAAAAAGGACTGAAAACCCACAACCCCACAGACAACACGGACAACAACTCTCTGAAAAGGTCGGCTAATCAGACGTTAACACGCCACAGAGACTCAGAGGGTTTCAGGCGGCAGACACCGGATACGTGTTTGCTACGCAGCGGTGTGAGGCGGTCCTCGGGGCTTGGATGCCGGAGCACTTCTTACTTCAGGCATCCCCCGCCCCCTCCAAAATACTGGTTTTGTTTCTACTGAGAAAAATCTGCTGAAGCAGAGAGCCCTTTGATGACGACTTGCTTTCAAGAATCCCCTAGCTGCTATGGTGGCAGGACGACTGCTCACCAGCCGCCCAGCTGTGCAGACTCCGGCCCAGCACCCAGGAAAGCAGCAGAAGGCCCACCCTGGTGCCTCACCCCTGCTCTCCTTTCTATCCCCCAGTGCACATGTCCAGGCTCTTCCAGAATTTCCGGAGCTGCGGTGCTGCTCCCGGCTGCCCCTCTGCTTGTCCCAGCTGCTGTCACAATCTTGTCACACTGGAAGGGCTTCCTATCGTGTCCAGTCCTCTTTGTCCTTTGGAACTGCTGCCTCTTTACCTCACTTTTGTTTCTATCCTAATTCTCATTCCTTAGGATCCCTGTATGGCTCTTCGTTGGAACATGTGGGGATAGTCAAAATATAAGCTAAAGCGCAGCAATTCAAGCATTATTATCTTATGATACCTTTTGTTTTCATAATCAATGAATACAGCATGTAGAGGTTCATTTTATAATGCTCAAGGCAAGATTTCATTATATTAGGTTCAAAGTTACTATTTACTTTTATAACATAAAATACAAAATATTATATAAATACAAAATACAAATACAGAATGTTGTATATTATATAAATTTTACAGAATTATGTATAAGTTATATATATTATATATGAATACACAATTTTACTTAAAAAGATGTTTTTATATATTCCTTTTATACCATAGCTTTTTTTTTTTTTTTTTGAGAGAGAGCATGTGAAAGGAAGAAAGGGGCAAAGGGAGGGAGAGAGAGAATCTTAAGTAGGCTCCATGCCCAGCACGGTGCCCGATGTGGGGCTCAATACCACGATTCTGGGATATGACCTGAGCCAAAATCAAGAGTTGGACGCTCAACTGACTGAACCACCCAGGTGTCCCATGGCTTTGTTTCTGAATGGTATTTCCCTCTATACTTCTAATATACATGAGTATATATTTTTAATGATAAATGTATTTCTCTAAATACTAAGTATAAGTATGTATTTTGTGTGTCTCGTGCATAAAATTCTATACATAAAATAGTTAAAGCTATTACTATATGAAGAGAACCTATCTACATATAAAGTCATTAATTAGGAGTGCCTGGGTGGTTCAATCATTTTGAGTGTCCAACGCTTGATTTTGGCTCTGGTCATGATCCCAGGGTTGTGGGATCGGGACCCACGTCAGGCTCTACACTGAGCGTGCAGCCTACACAGGATTCACTCTCCCTCTGCCCCTCTCCCCCACTCATGCTCTCTGACAAAAAAAAAAAAAAAAATCATTAAATAAAATGGAGTATATGTATATATGTATCTCAATGTGTACAGACATGTGTGTGATACAGATCTCCCTTTTTATTTTTTATTAAGTATTTTTTTAATGTTTATTTTTGAGAGAGAGAGAGAGAGAGAGAGAGAGAGAGAGAGAGAGAGAGAGAGAGAGACACCATGCACCAGCAGGGGAGGGGCAGAGAGAGAGGAAGACACAGAACCCTAAGCAGGCTCCAGGCTCTGAGCTGTTAGCACAGAGCATGATACGGGGCTTGAACTCACGAACCATGAGACCATGGCCTGAGCTGAAGTCAGATGCTCAACCAACTGAGCCATCCAGGCACCTCTTATTTTTTAGTAGGCTCTACACCCAACATGGGGCTTGAACTCACAACCCCAAGATCAAGAATCATGCTCTACTGACTGAGCCAGCCAGATGCGCCTGTATCTCTCTTTTAAATAAATGATTTGGGACTGACTTGCCCCAGCTGCAGGCTTGCCAAGGCAAAACACGCCCTCTGGCTCACCCTGTAAGGCAACTAATATGATGCTATTTACAGGGTAGCTGCTTTGGACAAGGCTGTGTTTATTTCAGCCCTCCCATGATATACAAAGGAGAACACATTTTCCACACTAAATGGCAACAGCGATCTGTTGTTTTGCTGGCTGCCTAGCATCTGTCCGCCCGGATGAGAGGTCTGGGGCAGGTTCTTCCATTGCTTGCCCCCAGCCCCTCACCCTGGTCCTCTCTTCCTCCTTTGGGAGCAGGCAGAAGACCTGGTCATCAGAATCACAGGATCTGTCCAAGGATGGGTGGACAAACAGAAATCAGCCCTGGAACTCGTGCTGGAACCAGCGGAAGGTTCTTTTTAGACTGAAGTTGCTAAGCATGAAGAACAGAGGAGCTGCGACTTCATAGCAAGAGCCTGCCTGATAACAAACCCATGCAGAGAACAGCAGAGTCAAGATTGGGACAGAGAGCGCTTAGGGCATCATTTGGACACCAACACCTGCCTGACTTCATCCACACAATGCTCCAGCCTGCCCAGCGACAGGGGCTGGGAATGAGCCACTGGAAGTGGAGCTCCACGACACGAGTGTGGCTGTTCTGTTCATAGCTACACTCCAGCACTAACAACAGTGGCTGGCTAATGGCAGGCACTCAATACTTACTGGTTGGATACATGAACAAGTTGTCTTAAAAAACAGTATTTATTTACTCATTTGCTTTATTTTTTAAGCTTTATTTATTTAAGCAATCTCTACACCCAATGTGGGGCTCGAACTCACAACCCCGAGATCCACAGTCACATGTTTCTCTGACAGCCAGCCAGGTGCCCCCTACTCATTTATTTACTTTTTTATTTAAGACCACTTGAGTTGGCTTTGCTGCTTGCAAACAAGAATCCTAATGAATACTTCAAGAACTCTTAAAGTTGTCTGTTCTTTGCAAAGATCTTTTAAAGTAACAGTATTTTCTAGATCCATAAAACCACAGTACCTAAAAAAAGATTTTTATTATTAGGACTCACTTTATTATTATTTTTTTTAAATGTTTACTTATTTTTGAGAGAGAGCAGAGAGACAGAGACAGAGCACAAGCAAGGGAGGGGCAGAGAGAGAGGGAGACACAGAATCCAAAGCAGCTCCAGGTTCCGAGCTGTCAGGACAGAGCCCGACGCAGGGCTCGAACTCACAAGCCGTGAGATCATGACCTAAGCCGATGTCAGACTCAACCGACTGAGCCACCCAGGTGCCCCACTATGCCTCACTTTATTAAAGTCCTAACTTTTCCCTGATAATGAAACAAAATAAAGTTCTTTCCAATTACCATTTTAGGGGCATAAACAAACACACAGGAATAGAAAAAAAATTTTAATTTCTGAGTTATTTTAGAAAAAAAAACACATTAAAACGTTATCTACCAGGAACATATGTAACTGTAACCAATCAGTGATATAGTGCAACCCTAAAATACAAAAGTAAATAGCAAAGGCAGGATTCTAGAACCTTCTGCTTGGCAACAACAGGTTTGCCACAAACAGTTGCCTTCCATTAGATAAGACAGATGGCTGTGACCCAATGAGGAAGTCTTCATTTCCCTCACAGCAGGAATGTGCCCTTCACAGTTTCATAAGCTTGTTTTAGGCAAATTCCCTCATGTTTATAAAAAAATTTTCTTAATGTTTATTTCTGAGACAGAGAGAGACAGAGCATGAGTGGGGGAGGGGCAGAGAGAGAGGGAGACACAGAATCTGAAGTGGGTTCCAGGCTCTGAGCTGTCAGCGCAGAGCCAGATGTGGGGCTCGAACCCATGAACTGTGAGATCATGACCTGAGCTAAAGTTGGATGCTTAACCGACTGAGCCACCCAGGTGCCCCAAATTCCCTCATGTTTTAAATATGAGACTGCTACAGAATAACGAAGGACTCCCAGGGACACAAGGCAGAAACTCCAGGTTTCTCAGCTCTCACACCCAGGCCAGTGCCTACACCTGCCTTCCGGGAGGGGATGCTGGAGGAACGGAAGGCAGCAGCACAGCCTGAAAACAACCCAGAAGGCTAGTTTTATAATATATACTCATTTTTGAAGTTTCCTTTATTTTTCTGGGAAAATAATAAAAACCAAATTTAAAAATTAACTTACAAGTTATTAAAAGGCTGCTACTTTTCTAAAACACCAACACTTGGGGACTTGGGGCACCTGGCTGGCTCAGTTGGTAGAGCATGTGACTCTTAATCTCAGGGTCATGAGTTCAAGCTCCACTTTGGACATGGAGCCTACTTAAAAAAAAAAAAAAAAAAAAAAAGTAAAAAAATAAAAAAAAACAAACCTACCAAAGCTGGAAAGATGCCTCATGATGAGTAAAAAGTAAAATGAAGGGTGAAGGACCCAGTCTAACACTCTCACCCACTCCCCTTTCACTCACTTGGTCCCCATGCCTCAGACGCAGGTCTCAGGAATCTGAGTCTCTTCACCTGAGTCACATGTGAGAGCCTATGAAAAGGCTCAGAGTCTGCCTTGGACACAGGCCTTACCCGTTCTGTGTTATTCCCATGACACTAGAACTGCACATTATATCATAAACAAGCTAACCATAGGCCATGACATCATACTTACTTTAATCCAGGGATATCGAGAAGATTAGTCAGTCCTGTCCAATTAATTTCTATCAGCTGTTTTAAAAAAGAAAGGGCAAAAATATTAAGTATCCAGATTATTTCCAATTATCAAATCATACAGGTGTCTTTATAAACAAAATGAGGTAGTACGTAATACTGTCCTACACCTTACCTTGCTTTTTGCTTGGGAAAAATCAAAGCCACTGTCCTTTATTGGTACCTGGAGAACCATCTCTTTTTTTGTTTTGCTTTTAGATAATATCAGTTTCCTCCAGTAAAATCGAATAATAATTTATATAACTTTCCTATTGATGAGCACTTAGAGTATTTATAATTTCTCTTTTATTATAAGTTATGATTCACTGAAAATCTTACATACGTGTTCTTATAGCATATGTAGACTAGCATGTAAAACGTGAAAGTTTTGGTCAAAGATATACACTCATTTTTTAAAAAATTTTGATTTTATTTTACTTTAAATTCCTTTATTTAAAAAAATTTTTAAGTTTATTTTGAGAAAGAGAGGGAGCACGAGCAGGGGAAGGGCAGAGAGAGAGAGAGAGAGAGAGAGAAAATCCCAAGCAGGATCTGTGTTGTCAGCGCAGAGCCCGATGTGGGGCTCAATCCCATGAGTTGTGAGATCATGACCTAAACTGAAATTAAGAATCAGATGCTTAACTGAGCCACCCAGGTGCCCCAAAGATTTTTATTTTTTAAAAATAACCTCCATAGCCAATGTGGGGCTTGAACTCACATCCCGCAAATCAAGAGTCGCACACCCCACTGACTGAGCCAGCCAGGTGCCCCCATATGTTCATTTTTTGTTGATAGATGCTACCCAGTTGCCCTAAAGAAAAAAATGCTGTACTGATTTAAATTCCCGCCCAAAATGTATAAAATGTTCTTTCTTTTTACCCTCATCAAAAACCGACAGTAAAAGTCAGTCCACCTGGTAGTTAAAAAAATGGTACTTTATCACTGTTTCAATTTGCATTTTCCTGATATTAGCGGAACACGTTCTATCCATTCATTACTTGTATCTTATTTTGCTCATTTCTCTAGTGGGTATTTGGGTATTTAGTTAGAATAATTCTTACATAGTTGGCTAAGATAAGATTCCATTCAGGGGCGCCTGGTAGTTCAGTTAAGCTTCTGACTTCAGCTCAGGTCATGATCTCACAGTTTGTGGGTTCGAGCCCCACGTCGGGCTCTGTGCTGACAGCTCAGAGCCTGGAGCCTGCTTTGGATTCTGTGTCGCCCCCTCTCTCTCTCTGCCCCTCTCCCTCTCATGCTTTCTCTCTCTCAAAAGTAAAATAAAAACATTAAAAAAAAAAAAAAGATTCCGGGGGCGTCTGGGTGGCTCAGTCGGTTAAGCGTCTGACTTTGGCTCAGGTCATGATCTCACGGTCCGTGAGTTCGAGCCCCGCGTCAGGCTCTGTGCTGACCGCTCGGAGCCTGGAGCCTGTTTTGGATTCTGTGTCTCCCTCTCTTTCTGACCCTCCTCCATTCATGCTCTGTCTCTGTCTGAAAAATAAATAAACGTTAAAAAAAAAAAAAAAAGATTCCGTTTAGTGGATATAGACAGGTTAAAAAAAAAAAGCTTGATTAGAAACACTGACTTGTGCTTTATATTTGTGGAAGAAATACTATAAGAAATGGCATGATCTCAATTACCCATATAGCTGCAGCAATAAAACTTCTCAAATCCCTTTGGGAAGTGGATAGTTATAAACAAGTATGAACCAGAAGAGTCAAAAGTTTGTTTTGGACAGACCAAAACTTAAAAAAATTTAAGAAGCACTGAAAAACTATTTTTCAGAGTAAGAGAAATGAAATACAAATTTATTGCAACTACCAATATAAACTCATGCTGGCGCCTCCCCCATCCATCCCCTCATACTGGGTGCCCATCCCCCACCGAAAGAACAGGTGCAGAAGCAAATGGCAGTGGGGCAACGGGCAGTGGCCAGCGCCCTGATCATGACCTCTAAACACATTTTCCAAGGGATTCTGAAGAAACAGCTGATTCCAGACTAATGAGCCTGGGGCATGTTGTTCAATCAGAAAGCTTGGGAAACATCCAAAGATTAATGGGTCCCCTGGAAGCGACGTTAAAACTAGAGATTATAGAGGCGCCTGGGTGGCACAGTCAGTTGACATCAGACTTCCGTTCAGGTCATGATCTCGCAGTTTGTGGGTTCGAGTCCCACGCTGGGCCCTGTGTTGACAGCTTGGAGCCTGCTTGGGTTTCTGTGTCTCCCTCTCTCTCTCTGCCCCTCCCCCGCTCATGCTCTGTCTCTCTCAAAAAAAAAAAATAAACATTAAAAAATATTTTAAAAAAAACTAGACATTATAAAACATCAGGTGACAGACGGCTTACTCTCATGACCCCTGTCAAAATGATGAGATGGGGGCGCCTGGGTGGCTTAGTCGGTTAAGCGGCCGACTTCGGCTCAGGTCATGATCTCGCGGTCCGTGAGTTCGAGCCCCGCATCGGGCTCTGTGCTACCAGCTCAGAGCCTGGAGCCTGTTTCAGATTCTGTGTCACCCTCTCTCTGACCCTCCCTGTTCATGCTCTGTCTCTCCCTGTCTCAAAAATAAATAAAACGTTAAAAAAAAAAAACCAACAAACCATGAGATGCATTTAAATGTTACTCAAGCTCAGAGAAACAAAACACCAGGGAGGCAGGAACAGGATTCACGAAGGGCAGGATTCAGCTGGGTTTGAGAAGGGATGTGAATGCAAGAGACAAGCCCCCAGGAAAGGGGCCCTTTCAAGGGCCTGAAGGATGGGCTGTCATATCCTTGAACACAGGGGAGATAGGGACAGGAAGAGCCCAGAGCCACAGGGGAGGAAGGAATAAGAGAGGGGAGGGAGAACTTTTGTGTGAGAAAATGAGCACGTGACTTGTGAGTGATGTGTAAAAATGAGTGTTATCAGAGGGGCGCCTGGGTGGCTCAGTCAGTTAAGCGTCTGACTTCAGCTCAGGTCATGATCTCGCGGTGAGTTCGAGCCCTGCGTCGGGATCTGTGCTGACAGCTCAGAGCCTGAAGCCTGTTTCAGATTCTGTGTCTCTCTCTCTCTGCCCCTCCTCTGCTTACACTCTGTCTCTCTCAAGAAAAAATAAACATTAAAAAGAATTTTTTTTAAATGAGTGTACCAGAGAATAAGTGTGTAAGAGAATTAACGCCTGTGTGAGAACAAGTGTATGTGCGAACATGGGAGCATATGAGAATATGTGTAAGAATGAGTGTGAGAGAACAAGTGCATGAGAATGAATGTACATATGTGAGAGAACTCTCTCATGTGAGAGTGTGAACACGTGAGAATGCGTGTGTAAGAACAAGCATGAGAACGAGCACATGTGTGAGAATGAATGGACACGAGAACAAGTGAGTGTGAATGCATGTGTGAGAATGTGTGTATAAGAACAAGTGTGAGAAAGAGTAAGCATGTTTGAGAACATGTAGGAATGAGCATGAGAATGAGTGTGAAAATGAGTGTACATGAGACCAAGTGTAAGTGTGAATGCGAATGTGAGAACAAACACATGTGAGAATGAACATACATGAGAACAAGTGAGTGTGAACACACGTTTGAGACCATGTGTAAGAATGAGCATGTGGGGAGAAGTGTACATGAGAACGAGTGTGCGTGTATGTGAGAACGAGTGCAAGGTAACGAGCATGTGAGAGAACGTGTGAGAACGTGTACATGTGAACAAGTGTGAGTGTGAAGGCACGTGTGAGAACGTGAGCGTGTGTCGGAATGAGCATGTGTGAGAACGTGTGTGTGAGAACAAGTGTGAGCGTGAACGCACGTGTGAGTGTGAGGGCTGAGAAGGCAGCCACGAGAGGGCCGGGACCCAGGTCGTGGCCCCCGCCCCGCCCCGCCCCTGCCCTGGGACGACTAAGCTCTCTGGGAGAAATTCAAGAGCCAGTGGGACAGATTTCCCAATCACCCTCTTGGGCTGCTGTCACTCTTCTAGGAGAAACGGGATCAGTGACGTGGTTCCAGTTCCACTGGAACGACACAAACCAATCTGCTTATGCCATGAAAACCACAGACATGCCTTTCTCCTCTCTGCTTTTCCAGAAATGCATGGGCTGATGGATGCAGTAAAACATACACTCAACTGATTTCACACTTACTATATGCCAGTGTTCTAGGTGCACTAAGTTGTACAGTACAGACCACGAATCATCTGGGAAGCCTGATAAAATACAGACTGGTGCCTCCCGCCCCTCTCCAGAGTTTTTCAGTTAGTCAGTTTTCACTGATGGTCAAGTCAAGAATGTTCTCCTTATTTTGTTACTCCTGGGACTTCCAGATTCCCCGAGGTGATGCTCTTTCCAGGATGTCGAAAACTGCAAAGAGCATCACTGTTGAATGTGCCAGACAGCTGAGGTGACAGGGCCACCAGCTCTTCCTTTTGGGAGACTCCGAGAGTGGCTGAGGTACCACAGGGCAACTGAGAGGTTCCAGCTAGATCCTGACCGCTAAAGGCCAGTTCAGGTGAGCCAGAGTAAATCCAGACACGGGGCATCTGCAACCCACTTGTGGGCAGAGCAGTGCCTGTGTGCTGCAGAGACTGGGGAGAGCGTCTCTTGCAGGGGTGAGGCCACGGAGGAAGCGGCTGCTTCAGGAGACACAAACGCCACCTTCCGCTGTAAGGAAGAGAAGCCACTGGGAGGAGGGACACACAGCTGAAGGCTCACTGCAGCTGGGGGGCGAGAAGAAAACACGCGCTGTGTCTTGAGGAGCACAGGACACCATCCCAGGCCCTGACCATCAGACCCTGTACTGCTGGAGGTAGGTGTGCGCACTCACTCCTGCGTAAGATCCAGCAAAGACGCGCATGAGAAGGCGAGATCACTCGAAAGAGGGCCAGCCCCAAGACTCAGGACAGATGAGGGCAACGGGGAGCTCCCTCATCCCAACTACTGGGGGTAGGGCTAGACTATCCAAAACAACGAAAGGTATCAAAGCAGAGATCCAAGAAGACACTCGGAGAACACCCGCCAGGACAAATACCCTCAAAGCTCCCAAGTGACTTGATGTGTGCTCTAAGTCTGGGACCCTCTCCTGTCCGGTGGACTCTAGTGGGCATGCCTGCCCAGCCCTTCCTTTCCACACAGGGCTGCAGGAATTGGCTTCCAGGAGCCTGATTCATACACTGCAACGTTCCTCCTCCCAGCTGGGCCAGGGGTCTGTATCTGACCCAGACGGAACAGGGAAGGGGAGCCAGGAAGGGGAGCACTGCCTCTTGAGTATACTGGCAGCCTTGTTTCTGGCCTGTGGACGGGAGGACCCGAGGAAGGTGGTCTCGGAGGGGAGAGAGCGTGCAGCAAAGGCCTAACAGGCACGGATGAGAGTCACAAAGGCTTTCAAGCTCTGCATTCCAGTAGGTTTTGAGAGAGACAAATACACACTAATTTCACTTCAATAAAGGCTTTCCTTTTTTCCCCTCCTTCGATTAAGGGATCTCAGTTGCTGGAGTTGTAGCTAACAGGACTCAAGTTCTTCTCACAATCACTGTAAAAGGAAGATGTTATTTCCATTTTTACCGATGGCGAAATACAATCTGTGGTTCAAAGACTCAGGAAGTATGTATGCTGTCTGCTAGCTGGGAGGACCCTCTTAGGATAAACGCATTCTCAGCACGCCCCAGATCATCTCCTAGATTTACTCTAGGCTAATCCGTACCCCAGGGAAAGAAAGAACTGAGGACACCAAAGGGACCCTATGCGCGTGTGCCTGAGGAAATTACAACAACAGTCGTGTCAGTGTGAGTGGCCAGCTCCCAGGACACGGGTCAGGGGGAGACACTGGCTTGTTCCAGCCCTTACCAGAACCTTCACTTAAGTTATCGTGTTTACCAAACCTTGACTTCTGCTGTTAAGACCCACCCGAATGCTAAACCTGTGTGTAGGAAAATATTTGATTTCGTAAAAATCTGAGGACTTCCTATGCACCAGGCACCTACTGGCATTTAATCTTGTGAGGCAGTAGTTCCCATGTTACAGATGGGGACACACCCACTGACGTTTCATCTCCACATTACAGATGGGGAAACCTGGGCTTACAGAGGTGAAACAAACCATGCAAAGCACACGGTCAGAAGAGGAAGACCAGGTGCGGAAGACTAGGCCAGAGGACACCCAAGTCTGTCACTTAACCACACCTTCACTTCACTGTGAACTTACACTTCACTGTGCTCCAAAAAAGTTGGTCACTTTAGAAACTTTTAGTTCTTTTTTTAAGCAGGTAGCACACCAACAAAACTAAACAAATCAACAAGAACAAAAATGTGCAAAGGTTTCATAAGAGTCTCTGGCATTGTACTTTTATATCATCTGCTTAGCCAATCCCCCCCAATCTTTCTAGCTGTATTTTTCCTTGGGGTGACAAGGAGTTACTTGGCAGCTAGCAGTGAGTTCTGTACTCATATTTTCCAGTTGAAAATAACTGAAAAAAAAAATCCCTTCTCTCCAAAGCATATGTTTGGAGACTTTACTTGCCATATAAGGAAATGAATGATTCTGAACTTTTCACAGACTCCTCCATTTCTGACACTAAGATTTTGTTTGGAGGTTATATTACAACGTTATTTTTAAAGTTAATAACCCTACGAAAGATCCAACCTAAGGAAGAGTATTGCTAAGTTTTGAGGGGGATTTAAAGATTTGGATTTCATTGTTTTCTGAACTGAAAAAAGGTCTTTCTTTTAATTGTTAAAAATTTCCTGTAAATTAAAAATACTTTGCCATCTGCTAAAGATTAGTTTTTTTATATTCATTAATGAAGAAAGTTTCTTACACATAAAGGCTTTTAAATAACTGGTATGTAGAAAAAGCGCCATGAATTGTAAATCTTGTATAGAATTCTTCATTTCTTAAAATTTTAAGAAATTGAATTTTAAGAGATTCCTTAATGCCTTTTTAACTTCACTGCGTTTTGTGTAGGAAAATACGTTAAAAATAAGCCCATTATTTAAGCGATAAAAAGCAAATCAGAACAGCAATTTTAGCAGCAACTTAAAGTAAAGACACTTAACTCTTGTGTTTTTACATACAGAAAAAATACCACTTGTAGTCCAGTCTAAATAAACCTGTATTTTAAAAACCCAACAACAATTTGCATTAAGTTATTTAAATCGAATTATAAAAATTAACGTTTCCGTTTTAAACTATACACGATGTTAATGGTACCTCCAGAAAGGACTCACAAAGGTAACAAAAGTGGCATATCATGGAAAGATATTTGAGAAACAGATCAATGCACCCATCAGACATTTACTGAACTGTATGGAGACAGATGGGGCTGTGGCTTTGAAAGAGTTAACAAGAAGTGTGCCAGAACTCACAGGGCAGTCCGGCATCAAAGGAACACAGGGAAAGCTGACTACCTGTGTCTCTGGAAAGGACACACAGGGATGAAGACAGTGTTCTGGGGGAAGGAAAAGACAACAGGAGGCAGTGAGAGACAATGGGGTTGGTTGGTACTATTTGGATTATGATTCTGCCCTGAGGCCGGAAACTGGGATGCTCACCAGGGGCAGTGCCAGCAAAGGAGGCTGGAGAGAGACCCCACCTCTACCATGAGGACTGTGAGGGAGAGATGCTCCCTAGTGGGTCAGCCTGCACCCTGGGAAGATACCCCAGTGGTGAAGTCTATGGAAGACGGGGCCAAGACAGGAAGCCAGTCAGAGGCTGCAGGAACCCAGGTAAGGAGGAGCCTTATAGGTAAGGACCACCCAGGTGAGGGGGAGGAGCCTTAGAAGTCAAAGGGAGGGGAAGAGGGAGTCTTTTTTTAAATTAAGTTATTTATCTTGAGAGAGAGAGAAAGAACACGAGCAGGGAGGAGCAGAGGGGGAGAGAGAAAATCCCAACCAGGCTCCAGGCTCAGTGCAGAGCCTGCTTTGGGTCCTCGGTCCCCACCTCCCAAAACTAAACAAACCTTTAAGAATAAATAAATAAATAAATAAATACTACATAAAAAGTCTATTTTCGAATTTTCTGTAACAAACATTATTTTATAATCGGGAAAAAAGCTGTCTATTAAGAGATGAAGCCCTCCATTAAGAGCATTTTAAAGAGGTATGAACACAGAATTCATATGTCAGAAAAGGGAAAAGAGAGTGAAGGACAGACTATTTCTCTGCTTTACAGAGTCTTGCCAATGAATAGGAAAAATGAAATCAGCATCGACTTACTGGCTTCCTAAGGAAGAAGATAGACAAGGCTCCCACTAAGGGCATGTCTCCAATCAATGGTTCCAGGATCACCCGCATGGTACCATGAATCTAAATTCAAATGGGAAACCAAAACATGTCACAGAAGACAATTCCACAGGCCATTTACTGACTCAAGAAGGAGGACACATGATCGTCTTAGTGACTTCTGAGCATTTGACTTCAGGTTTCTCTCAAGTATAACCTACAAATAAAAAACTTAAACTTCAAAGAAATTCTCAGTTAATAAAAACTTCACAATTTTATTTTTGAATACAGCATAGGGAATTTTGGAAGACTATGAAACTTTAAAAACCTTACCTGTATACTTTGCACACCAGCTCTACAAAAATATCGCTTGATCTCCAAATCAATCTCACAGTTTCCTACAAAACTAGTAAAGAAAAAGTTCTGTATTACTATCTCTTAATCACCACAGATCTGCAAGGTCTACAATCTGAGTAAAATGAGAGCAAAGCAACCAAAAGCAGCCTGTAGGCAAACCTGAGACCCATATCTGAGTCTTTAATGCCTGGAACTGCACATGTCCCTGCTAGCAGACTTGACACCTGCCACACTGATTACACACGTCACTTCTCAAAGGGCAATTTCTGGATCAGTTTCTTGATGGAATGTAGTTTTCACTCGTTTTGTAAACAACTGTTTTTGTTTAAGATATTAAAAAAGTTTATATTTCGCCAGAAGTAAATTTTGCACCCATGCTCTCTCCAGTTGTGAGAAAACTAACAGCAGTGCTCCAGGGCTCTGTGACACCAAAGGTCAGAAATGATGCATCCACGTGGGGGGCACTCAAAGATCAAGTCATGGCAAACATTAATACAAAACAAAACCAACAAAACAACAGCATTAATAGAGCATAGCGCTGAATGTCAGGCTTGCATCTATTCCTAATAGGAGCAGGTTTCCTGTGGGGTCGCTATGATCTGACTCCCACCCTCAACTCCCAAAGTAGCACGTCACGCTCCTGCTCCTGCCTGAGAACGTCTGCGGGAAGTTTGAGAAATGCTGGAAGGACGGTGCCTAAGAACACAAGTAAAATACTAATGAAAAACATCTGGGATGAATTCTTCTAACATTTATGTCCTGGTGTTAAAACCAGCACCAATAGATTCTTCTCACTGAACAGGATTCTGGATCTAGCTGGTCCAATCACCTGTTAAAAAACCATCCTGAGGGACGCCTGGGTAGATCAGTTGGTGAAGCTGACTTCGGCTCAGGGCATGAGCTCATGCTCCGTGAGTTCGAGCCTCGAGTCCGGTTCTGTGCTGACCGCTCAGAGCCTGAAACTGCTTTGGATTCTCTGTGTCCCCCTCTCTTTCTGCCCCTCCCCTGCTGGAGCTCTGTCTCTCTCTCAAAAATAAATAAACATTAAAAAAAAAATATTGAAACTTTCCTCTTCTTCACCCTAAGATACAATCACTTCATTTCCTAATATCTGTCAATTACTCCTTCCCCATCTCTACTGCCAATAATCTAATCAAGGTCTCAGTGTGGAACACACAAAAAAGTGGAATGCAGATTTTTTTAAGAAACATAAATATCTGAGCAGCATAATCTGCATCTGTCGTCATGGCTGCTAAAACCATGAAAGCCAGACTACATCTTCACAACGGCATCCATTAACTGATTCCTTCAAATGTTTAATAAATGTGTACGAAACGCTCCTCAGTGCTGGAACAAGAGAACTTTGTTCTCAAAGTTTCCATCCTCATGAAGCTCATTATCAGCCTAGCGGACCGTCCCAGGGCACAGCTGAGCTGAAGACCCAGCGGGCCTTCCTCTTTTATTCTACAGATGACAACAGGGTTTGCAGTAGTGTCTGTATTTTAAAGATGTAGGTTTTCCATCAGATCATTAGAGGCAGTCAATGCTCCTTTCTAAAGTAAAGGTAATTGTTACCAACACTCTACATTTATTATATTCATACACTTTAAAAACTCAACGATGACATTATAAAAGGATCCTCAGTCAAGGATCAAAAAAAACAAAAGTGTGAAGCGTGTCTGTCAGTCGACACACTTCAGCAGCTGCCCCTTGCACAGTGTGTTACCAGGCCTCACAGGGACACAGGAAGCCATGAGCACATTCACGAAGAATGAGGACAAGAACTAAAGAAAACCACCTTTATCTGCCAGGTGTGGTGCCTGCCCTCAATTAACGGTTTTCCCATTTTTTATCGTAGGAAAAGACATAGAACGTAAAATGTCCCATCTTAACCATTTTCAAGTGTACGGTTCAGAGGCGTTAAACACCTTCATCTTGTGCAACCGTCACCACCACCATCTCCAGGACTCTCTTCATCTTGACAAACCCAAACTCTGTCCCATTAAACAACCGACCATCTTCCCCTCGCCCACACCCTGGTACACGCCCTTCTACTTCCTATCTCTATGAATGTAATCACACTAAGTACCTCATGTAAGCGGAATCCTACAGTATTTGTCTTTTTGTGACAGGCTTATTTCACATGGCATAATGTCCTTATGGTTCATCCACATCGTAGCATGTGTCAGAATTTCCTTGTAAGTTTTTTTATTTTTGGCTTTAGATGGTATTAGATAATTAGCTATATACTAAAGTCACCTGTTGATCTTTGTTTCAAGTTTTTATTTTAACCACCTGGTGCTCAGCATGAAGGATTTCCTTTTTTTTTTTTTTTAAAGCTGAATAATATTCCATTGCATGTACAGACCACATTTTCCTTATCTATTCACTCATCAACGAACATCTGGGTTGCTTCCACCTTTTAGCTACTGCTGGTGTGAACATGGGTGTACAAATACTCTTTGAAACCAACCTTGTTTTCAATTTTTTTGGGGTATGGACCCAGAAGTGGACCAAGTTCACACTGCTGGTGTGAACATGGGTGTACAAATACTCTTTGAAACCTTGTTTTCAATTTTTTTGGGGTATAGACCCAGAAGTGGAATTGCTGGGTCTTATGGTAATTTTATGTTTAATTTTTTGAGGAATAGCTATTCTGTTTCAACAGCAATTCACCATTTTACGTTCCCACCAACAGTGCACAAGGGGTCCCGTTTCTCCACATCCTCGCCAACACTTGCTGTCTTCTGTTGTTTTATAGCAGCCATCCTAATGGGTGTGAGGTAGTATCTCACTGTTTTGATTTGCATTTCCCTGATTATCAATGAGGGGAACATCTTTTCATGTGTTTATTGTCCATTTGTATATCTTCTTTGGAGAAATGTCTATTCAAGACCTTTGTCCACTTTTGAATTGGGTTGTTTTTGCTATTGTTGAATTTTAGAAGTTCTTTATATATTCTAGATCTTAATCCCTTATCAGATACGTGATTATACGGACGGCACTAATTCTACAGATTTTTAGTGTTGATTTTTAATAATATTAAGTTTCCCAAATGAAGAACATGGGCTGCTTCCATTTACTTATGTTTTCTGTAATTTCTCACAGCAATGTTTTGTAGTTTTCTTTGTACAAGTCTTTTACCTTGTCAGGTTATTCCTAAGTATTCTTTTTGATTCTAGTGTAAATGAGATTTTTCTCTTGATTTTTTGGATTGTGCATGGTTAGTGTATAGAATGTAACCGATTTGTGTGTGTGTGCAGACTTTATATTCTGCTACTTTGCTAAATTTGTTTACTAATTCTAAAGAGGTTTTTTTTGTGAATCCTTAGGGTTTTCTACATGAAAGATCGTATCACCTGTGAACAGAGACAATTTTACTTCTTCCATTCCAACCTGGATGCCTTTTCTTTTTCTTCTTACCTAGTGGCTCTGGAAAGGACTTCCAGTGCCACGAAGCAGTGAATGTGGACGCACCTGCTCCTGGTCT
Source organism: Panthera pardus (assembly GCF_024362965.1). Lineage (NCBI taxonomy): Eukaryota > Metazoa > Chordata > Mammalia > Carnivora > Felidae > Panthera > Panthera pardus. Next base: position 7,836,838 of record NW_026527024.1, read on the forward strand.
TGGAAGAAAAGCTTGGTCTTGCACCACTGAGGATGATGTTTGCTGTTGGGTTCTCACATATGCCTTTTATTACACTGAAGTGGTTTTCTTCTGTTCTCAGTTTGTTGAGTGTTTTTATTATGAAAGAATATGGAATTTTGTCAAATGCTTTTTCTACATCAACAGAGATGGTCATTCATTCTGTTAATGCGGTGCTTGGTTCATTTTCATATGTTGAACCATCCTTGCACCCTGGAAATAAATTCCACTTGGTCACAGTGTATAATTCTTTTAATATGTTGGTGAATTCACTTTGCTGGTATTTTGTTGAAGATTTTGACATCAACGTTCATAAAGGATATGGGTCTGTAGTTTTCTTGTAGTGTGTTCAATTTTTTAAAGTTTAACATACTTACAATTGGCAATTATCTAGGCTATTAGGAATTAAGATGCAGAAAATAAATAAATGTGGGTCTTTAACAGTTTAGTCAAAATCCACCGGGGGTGCCTGGGTGGCTCAGTCGGTTAAGCTTCCGACTTCGGCTCAGGTCATGATCTCACGGTTTGTGAGTTTGAGCCCCTCGTCGGGCTCTGTGTCGACAGCTCGGAGCCTGGATCCTGTTTCGGATTCTGTGTCTCCCTCTCTCTCTGCCCCTCCCCCGCTCACACTCTGTCTCTCCCTCAAAAATAAACAAAAAAATAAAATAAAATAAAAATCCACCAAACAGCAGGTAAGAAGAGTGCTCATTATAGCCTCCACTTTATGGGTCTAGCTAAGTAACATTATATGTCATTAACTATGACACAGATAAAAACTTACCTAATTTGAAGGTCCAAAATAATTTGCCTTTTGTCCACATTTTCAGTGTACACCTTCACACCATTGATCCTGAGTGGCTGAAACAAGAGGCAGCTTGTTTTAAAATGCAGGGAGGGTGAAAAATAAACCCAAATGGCAGAGAGATGAGAACAAGTTTAGCCCCACGCTACAGGAATTACAGTTCTGCATTCACAGTGTACTCGATGTTCCACTTTGGGCAACTTACGTAGCTTCCGTTTTTCCGTGTCCTCATCTGTGAAGTATGGGTCCTAGTGGCATCTATTTAACGAGGTTACCGCGAAATCAAAGGACGTAAGGAAATGCGCCTGGCACACAGTGAGTGCTTAGTCAAGCCCCACGGCCCCTTGTTTCTCCCAGTTTACTTTGATCCTTTCCCTCTACTCTGTCCTTACATGGTTTGAAACGTAACTTCCTTTCTGTTTTTTCTTCATGTCTTATAATTTTTCATTTCTTAGGATTTTCACCACAATGGAGCTTTTGAGTAAATGAAAAATACTGGCTGTAGGTATAATTTTAACACCTATTACCTGAGACAGAGACAGAATCACATGACTGTAAAAAGAAAAGGCAGATTGTAATAAATGTCATATTTCAAGGGCCCAGCTGTAACACCACTTCCAAACCTTCTCCCATTTTATCACATTGAGATCACTTCTAGGAAAGTTCTCAATCTCCCATTTGGGCATCAAACACTCAAGCTGAAGAAATACTTTAAGAGTACTACGCTTACTGAAGCAGCTTAGGTGCCCTAACATCTCACCCCACAACTGGCCACAGGATTAAACTCTAAGTCTTTCCTACACTTCCTACTATCTTGGGTTCCCGGCCTTTCCCCCAATGATACTGGCTCAAACATGTACAGACTGTTGAATTACAAAGAACATGGTTCAACCCGCTATGTTGATGAGTGAAAATGGGGTATAGGTGGCTTAGGATCCTTAGCTTAAATGTCCGCATCAGGTAAGATTCCCTTAGTTTAGAGGTCTGCGTTGGGTGATAATCTCACAATCAGATTTAAAGTGCGTGTAATAGAAAATGAACATAATTCTCCCTAAAACAAACCCAGCTGGGACCAGAATTCTAACTCTCCACAAACACAGGCGTATAATCTGACATCAGGGGACTGTGAACCAGGGCCTGCAAGTTAAATTTAGCCTTTGGCTAAGAAAGGTTTTTACATTTTTAAAGGGTTATAAAAGAAGTTGGGGGGGCGGGGAGAATATGCCTCAATGGCCCTTTACGAAAAAGTGTGCGATCCGATGCCTGCTTCAAGTTCACATGGCACTCGACCGTGTAATCGTGCTTTCCTATCTGCTGTGACCCTTTCAGGTCAGAGACGGTGAAGTAAATACTGAAGGGAAGTGTTATAAAGGTGTCCTGTGCAGGCACGTGTGCGCTCGAACAACAGGACTGAGCAGACCCCAGGCTTGTAACCTATTTGGAGACCTCACGGCCAAGAGGAAAAACAGCCCAGCACAACACAGTCGCCTGCAGTGGAGACCCCAGATGCTGAGTAACAGCAGGTAAGATGGAAGAGTTCTCTGTACGCAGAAAATCACTTCTGATGGAGGAAGGTGACTGACAGCCTGGGAGTATAGGATGGGGATGAGCCTGGGGACACTGATAAACACAACGCAGCCACCAGGTCACCAGGTCAGACACTCCTTGGCCACATTTATCAAATCCCTGAGGGGCTGAAGCAAAGACATCTGACCTGAAGCATACGGTGACACTGTGCTCTCTGGCTCTACTGTATGTGCTCCAAATGTGTGTACGCTGTGTGTGCGTGTGCGTGTGTGTGTTTAAAAATATTACTGAATTCTGAATTTTCATTAGGCATATAAAACAATGTTACCTTGGGAAGTACAACAGGAAAGTTATATGTCAATTACACCTCAATTAAAAAAATGTTACATTGAACTGTTAGTAATCATTGTAAACACTGACTTACAAAAATAAAAAGGAAGCTTGCCATGAGCAACTAATTTAGCTGTTGTCTTGAGGCTTTCACCAGAAGTAATATTAGGAATTAGGAGTTTTTCTTTGTATGATTCCAGTAACAAAATTTTTCTTTCCCTGCATCAATATAATTGATGTGATTCTATAAGCCTGGTGTTGGGAGTCCTTAATCGTTGTTTGTAAAGATCTTGAGGGGGTAAACATGTTAAGCTTGTTGTCGATTATTAAACTTTTAGTATGAATTCATATATCAAACTCCCCTTCCAACTAGATAAATTGTGAAAAACTGTGCAAAGGTAATTCTGACAGAAAGATGTGAGGTAGAAAGAAACGCTGGAACTGAGAGAAACCAACCAAGGAAACCGAACTGGCCAAAGACCACAGTGGAAGAATGAGGGCAAGTGAGGACCTCACAAAAGACAAGGGAGGGCATCCCATGGGAGGCAGACCTGGGAGGAGCTGCAGAGACACCCTTCCAGAACTTCCCCAGGCTGCTTTCTAGAGCAATTTTCTCTAGAAAATAATTGGAAATAGCTTAATACATTTTTAAAAGTTTTCACAGCAACGTGGGGGCGCCTGGGTGGCAGAGTCGGTTAAGTGTTGGATTCTTGATCTCAGTTCAGGTCATGATCTCATGGTTCGTGGGTTTGAGCCCTGCATCGGGCTCTGCACTGATGTTGCAGAGACTGCTTGGGATTCTGTCTCTCCTCCTTCTCTGACCTTCCCTGGCTTGTGCTTGCCCTCGCTCTCAAAATAAATAAATAAACTTTTAAGTGTTCATAGCACAAGAAAGAATACTTAAGAAGAAACTGACCTGCTGACCCACATCAACTTTTGTGAAACTAAAGGTGCTGAGGTGGGTGTTTGCTCCTCGCACAGCTGGCTCTATGGTTTCTCGAAACAACTTCTCTATAAACTGGCAAATAAAAGGCCACATGTGTTTTACGGTCTGTAAAGAAGAAAGAACTCATATCAAACAAGATGCTATAACACATAAATAATAATGTACTTAAGTCATCAGGAAAAATTACACCCCTACAGTTTACCAGCATTTTTGAAAATTAAAAGGGGGTGTCTCCTTTTGGTATGCAAAATCAACATGATCTGAACTTCAAAAATGTACAACAATAAACTACTGACCAACTAATATGTCTCAGGAATTAGTTATTCTGGTTAAGCATTCCATTTAATCATACCAGCACATTTAAAATTGCTATAAAAAAAAAATCAGAAAACCCTGTGGTTTCAACTTATTGCTAAAAACGTAAAACCGTATAGGGCTTTTCTTTAATGATGGACTAACTTTTGGTGCTATAAAAGAATCATTAATCTACATTAGTTTTTACTCTATAGTTCTAAGGATATATAAAATATAGGGAAAAAGGAGATCTACTTCAAAGTATGTGATCTTTAAAAATAACTTAAAATTATTAATCTATTATTAAATTTCTTGAGAATTATTTCCCTTTTCTTAATATTTTCAAAAATGTTGCCTATAATTATTATGAAATAGACTCGAGCACTAGCCAATCAGGGAAGTAGACACAAGGCCAAATACACAACTATGAATATATCATTAATTTTTTCATGTTAAAGACACAGTTTTCACTATTTAGGAATGTATCAGTTATGACTCAATTTTGGGGGGAGCGGAAACCAACCAAGTCCAAATGAGCTCACACATCGTCAACATCCAAATTGCCAAAAAGGGAAAGATGGCCCCTCGCCCTCTAATCCCACGGACAATCTGGTATTCGGTATATTCTACTCTTACCTTATTTAGCCATTCTGCTCTCTCAGTGTCTGGAAAATGAACCTAAGAGAAACACACACACACATGACTTATTGACTCCCAACTGTTTATAAAATGTCACACAGGCTACTGAACACTCTTATTGTTCGCCTACTGTTCACGTAATGCGTCTTTACAACGCCCTGCCCTGAAGCGCGCACAACAGCTTCTGAGGAGACACTGAAATGTGTGACACTCCAGCTCTTTACATCCCAACAACACTTTGAGGCAGAAAAGTCTAATGACCACCAAGGCTACAGTCCCTTCTTTGAATCTGTGAGGCCCCACGGAGAGTGCACTGGAGTCCGGAACATCAGGGAGCGATTCCATGCCATCTCCTCTGTAAGACACAGGTTTCTCCCTGCCATCGCCGGCACTGCCATCAGCCCTCCAGACATCCAGACTCCCAGCCTTCGAGAACCCACCTCTCCCTCCTGCCTTCCTCTTTTGGCCCAAACCAGCCGGCAGATGCGTTTCCTCATTTGGCTCCTCTCACACTATCTCCCAAATGAATACTGATTACAGTCCTCCACGAGTAGGGCCTGTATACTGGAGAGAATGAGCACTTGCAGAGACAGAAATAAACCTATTTAGAAAAAAGGTGGAGAAGTATTTTCTTTGCCATTAAAATAAAACCCCCTTGCAAAGGAAGGCTAAAGCTGTTTTGGTAGGGAGTTCTCCTCTGAGAAACGCTATGTACTCACTCCCTCAAAGAAAGAAGAGCATACAGACCATACTAACATTCTGAAAATGGTATTTTCAGAATACCATTCTGGCTTAGATGTTCAATGGGTCACAAGCAGCTTTGTAAGGGTGACTGAGATGTGTTCAGAGAAATATTCTGATTTCTGGAACTGCCACGCTCACTTTCCTAAAGAAGACAGGCGCAGCAGTCCGTGAAACACAAACCCCGTACCCCACGCTATGGCTGAGAGGAGCTGGCCAGGGAATGTTCTGGTTGTGGGTGACAGGGGGGAAGATTCCCAAGAACGTGGTTCTCTGAGAACCAACCCCACCTGTCGTGCCTGGCCCTGAGGAATACATCACTGAATGGGGCCCAGCAGCAACTGGGTCCTCGTTGGAGGCCGTGGTCACTGCACTGTCCCCGCCACACTGTTCCACAGGAGAGGCCATGGCAGGTTCTCCCTGTTCCTCTGTGTCCACAGGCCGGAGCTGCCCACTCCTTCTCACCACAGATTCAATGCGCCTGGACCATGACGGTGGGCTAGAAGGAACTGAAACAACAGTTTCTACATCAGTCAGCTTGAATCCATTCTGGGACCAAACCGAAGGGATGGCAACTTTCCAGAATTAAGAAAAAGGACGACGCTCAAGAAGAGAGATTTGGCAAAGAGAAGTGTTGGCAAAGGTTGCTTAAATCCAGACGACATGTTGCCTGGAGAGGCCTACCTGACCCGAGTGGAACTGTAGTACCAAAGGGACTATACTATCCGCCAAGAACTAAGACATTTGGGGCTGGCTGGGGAGGGTTGCAAGGCTTGCTAGACTGGGACTAGGGAACACGTGTAACTCATCCGCAGGCTGTATTCTGCCATTTCTTCACATTATAGCAAAGTAGACCAGGAATGCAACAGGTGGCTGCCACTCCAGAGTACCAGGCCTTCAGGCAGGTCTTCAGCTGTGGTTCAACGTAGCAATTTCTTGTGAGGTTGCCTTCCCTTCTGCCCTTCCCCGCTGAATCCAACCAGCCACACTGGCGACAGAAAGGACCGAAAAGCACGTGCTGAGCACCTATTTGGGGACAGCCAGAACTACTTCACTGTAGATGTGTTCCTCCTTCTAGATTTCTAAGTAAACGACACCATCATCAACACCCTCCGCAGGCCTGCCTCTTCTAGAGATGCTGTGACTGCCTCCGCCCGCTTCCCAGGGAGGCTTGGCCTGGTTTCCCAGCTAAACTGCGTGGGGCTACCAGAGCTAAGGACTCACACACAGGAGCCGCGTTTCAATTACCTCACTCGAGACCATAAACTCCTACACGTTTATCAAACAGCAGATCAAAGACTTGCCTCAAATCCTATTTTGCTTTCCAGAGACATCTGTTTCTATTTAGAAAATTACTGAAATTACTGTAAGTTCTTTGGGCTGTACTTTCATGTAAAATGTTATGTGAAGTGTAAAACCTCAATGTCGTGTTGGAATTAGTTTAAAATTCTTTATCATTCCACGCTCAATAGAAATAACAACTATCCACGACAAGACGATCCTTAGGACCACACCGGCTTATAGGTGACAGCGAGACGGGGATGCTACGATGTCAATGAGAGGGGCGTGCACAGGCGGTCCATGGCATCAGTTCTACGAAACTTGAACCGCTGCTCTGCTTCATAAAGAAATATTCCCAATGTCAAGTGTCCTTTGAAAACATTACAGCAAGATGAATTTAATCTGCTACTGAAGCATTCCTTTTACCTGTTTTCAGATCTTTTCTTTGCTCCCGAGTTTTACGAAGTGACAACACAAACTGTTCATTTATACCTCATCTCCAGTAAATAACTGCAACTCCATCTGTGAAAACAAGGCCCTTATCTGTTGTGGTCTTAGGCTGTGATGCCGACAATCAGCACCCACAACACACGTTGGAGGTCCCACCCTACCGAGAACATGGCAGGCTCGTGACAGGCTGGCACCAGCATCTCTATGCACAGACGGCCCATGCTCCTCAATAACCAAGACACAGACATCAGGTCCTGCCAGACACACCTGGGCCAGATGGGCCGCATCCTTTTTCCGTGAGCAGGCGGTAGGCAGCCAGTTCCTTTGTGCTAACTGGTAGAGAGTCCCCTTACAAAGCCTACAAATCTCAGAGAAACTGTTTCTCCACAGTTTAGTGCAAAGGTTTTCCTACTACTCCTCAGGGGTAAAATGTGTTTATAGTGATTCTTACTTTTTTTACGATTCCTTAGTTTCTTTGAAAAACTCAATTCGTGCTAAGTTCTGAAACCCCATAAACAGGTATCCTAAGTACGATGCCTCACACAGAGAAAGCTTCGACTAATCTAGATTTTCTACCCACTTCAAAGATGAGGGCCTTGTCTGGGAGGCCACATGCACAAGGCTGAGTGCATGCAAATCTGCAGGCCACACTACCAGATTTTCAGAGTCCACAAAACCAAGAAGGTTAAGATCAAAGAATGAGGTGGTCGATAAGAATAAGCTCCCTTCAAAGCCTTTCATATAAAAGGTTCAGAGGAGCAGGTGAAGGAAGGCAGGTGTTGAAGACCTGGTCCTTGGATGGCTGAGGTAACAAATCTCCCTCCAACTGGGTTTCCGGGAAATCTGTGAGGGCACCATCACTCTTCACTCAAACCCAAGTACACTCAAAGTAACTGCCAGGGCAGTATCATGTGCTGCTGTGTGCGTGGCAGGTTCTGTGCTAAGCTATCAATGTACGTTATCTGAGTTCATTCTTACAACAATCTACACACAGGAACCATTAACTTCCCCAATATACAGGATAGCTACTGACTGACTGGGGATAAAAAACCAGATTTGTCTGCCCCTGCTCCTGACTACTTTATTGCTAAAGGATGTTGAAAGTGCTATGAAGACAGTTAATCCACAGAGTCTACTAAATTCTCAGCAGGACATACTCCAATCAAAGAGCAAAGCCTAAACCTCAGATTATATGCCTTAAATTGTATGAAGTACTGGGGCACCTGGGTGGCTTAGTCGGGGGAGCATCTGACTCCTGATTTCAGCTCGGTTCATGATCTTGCAGTGTGTGGACCAAGCTCCCTCTCTCTCTCTGACCCACCCCAACTTGTGCATGCGTCTGCATGCGCCCTCTCTCAAAATAAACTTTAAAAAAACTGTATGAAGTACTAAGTCAGAAGTAGAAAATTTTGTGTTTAATAGTGACCTACTCATCTAGACTCTAGAGGTCAAATACAGTACAAGTCCTGAAACAGCTGACAGCAAAGTTCAACAAGCATGATAGCAATTCACAATAAAACACGATTACCAGACCCACTATTTCTAAAACTAAGAAGCGAGCAATTTAAAGACTGTTTCTATTTAGTATTTGCATGGAAGAGCCACGACACTTAAGTAGTAATGATAAAATTTCATATACGTATATTTACCCTTGTGACCCAGCAATCCCATTTCTAAGCAGTTGATTAAATGGGATAAATGACTTCTGCAAAAAAAAAAAAAAAAAAAAAAAAGTTCCAAAATGAAAACATGTGCCTTTTCTAACATTGTTTGATTTCTCTAAGTTCACTGGTATTTCTCAAATTAGGTCTGCCAATGTGCTAGCAAATTCCTATTCATTCTGTCACACTTAAAGCCAGAGTAATGCTATAAAGCTATTGTTTCTTTCTTGCAAACACACACCAGTCCCACAAATTGCCTACAGAATTTACATTTATGTAATAATAAAGCTTCTCTACTCACCATCATGCACCAGGACAGAAATACAGGTTGACTGGTGTGAATTCTGGTTTTGTTACTGCATTTCTGTCCCTGTGCTAGTCTTTAATATACTTGCACATGTATAGACTGTTCTTGTTAAAGAAGAGGCTGAATGAAGCAGCCGGTTTTTGAGCAGTTACTTCTGGCTCTGGCCTGAGCTAGGCATACGACACAGACTTAGACATACGACTGTCCTTGGGAAGCTCACAGCTGGTGGAGTGGACTGGTGTGGAAAGGTGTGACCACCAGTCCGTGAGAGAAGATCTGGGGCCAGGGGAGGATCTGATGCTGCCTGGAAGAGTCCACCAGAGATATGGGAAGAACACAGCATGTGACATGGGTTTGGAAAAATTACTTGGGGTTTGCTATGCAAAGAAGAGCCTAGTCTAAGCAAAAATAATGGCATACACAATTTACTCTTGCTGGATTTGAACATGGACAGAATGGTAAATGCTGAAGCTGAAAAACCAGGTCAGGAACAGCCTGAAATATTTTCTATGCCACGCAAAGGAGTGTTGATTTTATTCTACAGGCAATGAATGGGTCAACGCTGGAATGGTCAGGAGAGAAATGATGGAAGATTAGCATTCGAGGAAACACTTTTGCAGTGCCCACAACGTATTCTGGAACTATCAGAAACAGTAGGCAGAGAAACAGCCACACAAATAAGCCCTCAATACCAGCGAGCTGGCTGACACTGAACGTCAAGCCGTCTCCTTGCAGTAGAGTCATCCCAAGGCATTCAATCGTTGAGGTTTTTAATTTATGAGGGATTATTTCAAAGTGCCAAAAAAATATATCAAAATTGAAGGAAGTCTGTTACTAAATTTTAATTCTATTTACTAAGTCAAAAATCTGCTTCTCACTAATACATATTCATAAACATTTGCTTATGTTCTACCAAACAGAATTTAAAGTAGCAAAAACATCGAAGATAAAAACTGGGATACATAGAGAAAATAGAAAACATATCCCTAAATCACAGAGGAACCCATGAACATGTATCATTTGGTTTCAAACCTTACCTTTGAACTTAAAAAAAAAAAGCACAAAAAAGCCCTTAAATCTCCTTTATATAAGTCCAATTAAAAAATAAGTTTTCATATTTGTTATTTATATTGTCTCTACAAACTAGAAATAATCATTGTATGATTACTTAAGTTTTGATTATATTTAAAAGTTGACACTACCCAAGAAATCTTTTTAATCTTACCTTTAAAAAGAACAAAGGCATATTTTAGATTCTAATATAATGTTGATATTACCAAAGTTGTTTTGCTTAAAAAAAAATTAAACCAAATATACAAAGACAGAACATTAATTGTGTGCCAGGAACTCTACAGACAGCCACCGTGTCTAACCCTCACCACACTTAGAACAATGAGTGGCTCCATCTAACAGACCATGAAATAGACTCACAGAGGATGACTAATTTGTTCAAAAGCAGGGGAACGGGCCAGAGGGAAGAGACCCAGACTTGAAGGTTGGAAAGTCCTCCCTGTTACACAGGCTGAAGCATAAGGGATGCAGCTGGCTGGAGCACACCTGAATTTTCTAATCAAATCATTTCCCCCATTTTTGAACATTAAAAACATAATATGGGCTAATGCTTGAAGTTAAATAAAAGGACTGTCTTTTTTCTTCAAACAGCACTCCCCTTGAAGACAACGTTAATACTTAGCACTTGTATGGGACTTTACTGCTCAATCCAATGTCCGTAGAGGACTGAGTACCTGCAACTCCACAAAAGTACACCAGCGTATGGGGAATCCTTTTAAATTCCACTTGCATTAGCAACACTGAAACATGAAGTATCTGTGCTGTTCACTCCTTCCTTTATTGAAAAAAAGTCTAGAATAAAAATCAATACCTAGGAAAGTATGAAGATACATATCTATTACACTGGAAACGTGACTGACTTAATATTTTTAAGTAATATTCAAAAGATAAATGGGAGCACCTGGTGGCTCACTTAAGCATCGACTCTTGATTTTAGCCTTCAAGATCTCACAGTTTGTGAGATCGAGCCTGTGTTGGGTTCTGCACAGAGCCTGCTTATGATTCTCTCTCTCCCTGTCTCTCTCTGCCCCTCCCCAATTAGCGCAAGTGCTCTCTCTCTCTAAATAAACATTAAAAAAAAAAAAAAAAAAGACAAATGAATAAAGTGATTTTGGAAACCAAATGTCATTAAACTTCAAATAGTAAACTGGCCAATTAAGTTCACCAAACTCATTTATTCACATTCTTTCTCATCCTAAGAAGGATTTGAGCTTCCTCATCTCCGCATAGTCCCTTAGGCACTATCTCAACAACAAACAAACAAAAACCAACAGCAAAAACACACCCAACATAAAAAAACTGACCAAATTCTTACTTGGGGCAGTGACTGGTTCCAGCGAAAGAATTCTTTCACTATTTGCGGGAAAGGGTAAAGGAGTTCAGTCCACCTGGTACAGCTGCTCAGAGCGTGCCTTTGGAACCTGGGGGAGGTCCCAACCAGCACAAACCCGAGCAAGGCCTACCTCACCAGCCACCCAGCACAATGGAGCAGGAACCACCACCCAGGGACAATCCAAAAACACCAACCTTCCTACACCACGCAATGAGTTCTATAGACGTCTACAAATTGAAAAAGCCTAAGCAGGAGTTTTATTTTCTTATCTAAAATTAACATCTCAAAAACCAGGAACAAATGGGGCAAGACTAGAACAGAACCACAGGTTCTAAGAAAACATGAGACACCTATACTTTATTCGTTGTATCACAAGAGAAACTCTGTTTTCAGGAAACCTTGTAAAGCAATCAACACATACCTTTGCCTGGAAGTACTACACCACAGGTTTACTTAAACAGACTTGACCTGCGTTCAAAGAGTTCATGAGCTGGGGAGACACTAACTAAAAATCTTCAAATGTTCACAATTGTTTTGTCTGCATACTGATTAATCTTAAAATCGATACAAATGGAAAGAATCTTGCAGCAAGTTAAAATTACCCAGAAAAAGTCTGGTTAGCACACAAATCAACCAAAGGGAGTCTAAGGTTCCAAGGTACAGAATGACTTGGATTTGGAAATGCTATCGACGAAGGCACAAGTATGGGACGTCAGTGCAAGAGAGAGTGTCAGAAACTGTCCTCACTCTCTTGACCTTGGTTCAAGTGGACATTTACAATTCTCTCTATGCACTGCTTCCCTATCCTGACAGACACAGCCAATAACCTGTGTATGGCCTGCTGAGATAAAGTGGAGAGGACCTGGAGAAAAGAAAACCACTACAATTTCTAAATACTATATAATTATGATGAGAAAAAAGGCATTAGAGACAGTACTGAATACTCACATTGGACAAAACTTCCAAATGAAAGGGTTTCAAATATTTTCAACTTTAAGTCATCTATCTTGCAGGGTTCTTATTACCTCTTGGTAAACATACCAGTGAGGAGTTCTGAGCATTCTGGCAGATTGGCTGCTGAACTTATCAGTGAGAAAATGACTCAAATGTAAATTGGTACCAACATAAATTTGTGCCTCCAATCTTTTTATAAACTTCTTTACCTATTTTCCAGAAGGGTTATCATAAAAGCTACCTCTCTATATTTCCTCACAACCCCCCAGTTCTAATCTGCCCTTCTCCCACCTTCCCCAGAGGCTCAGTATGCATGCAGATCAGAAAAATTAGAGCCAAGAAATCTTAATAGTTTTTTTCTGAGATACTGGGATTCTTTCTCCTAATAGCTGCTTCTACAAAGAAAGTATTCAAGGTTAAAAACAGGAGAGGGGAATGTTTCTCTCAGAACCTGTCAATCCTGTAATAAAATGTTAACAGTAGGGTCAAATTTCTCATTTGGATGGTAAAAAGAAATTGCACAAAATACCTTGGTTTATCTATTTCTAGTCCACATAAAAAGTAGGCAGTCAAACTAATTCATGCAGTAAATCCACAGTTGTACTTTTCTCAGTGGTTTGTGTCAGCTTTAGGTGGACTTTAATTACTGTGGATTTGATACACCAAAAAGAATGCTACAGTACAAAGACATTAAAATACAGTAACTGAGCTGGAAAATCCACCTGCTTAAAGGCCTTTTTCTACCAAGAAACATTTTCAAAATTCTCTCCTAGGTGCTTTTTGCATTAGCGAGAAATTTCACTAGGGACTGTAAGGAGCACTAATATTCCTTCAGGGCTTACCTGAGACCACAGGTGGTGACTATGACCGCTCCTTTATATGCTCACCACAAATCTATCAGGGTATATTTGTCGCTTTCCTCTGTGGTCTCACACTCCAACAGTTCGAAATAAGAACTGTCTGCTGACCAAAGGAAGGCTGGCTGAAACTCCAATGGCGAGCCACAGCGTGGACCAAACCTCAGCTCCATGGTCTTGAGACTCTTCTGGCTCAAGTAATGGCAGAGTACATGAATGACCACTACCTATTTTTGTAGACCAGGAAACATTAAGATAAAAACTAAAAAGCTAGGTTTATCCCAGCACATCTTCTATAATCAAGCTGTCTAAATTATTTGAAAACCAGTTCTTATTTCTAATTCACTAAAAGAATAAATACTTTGAATGAATTTTACTATGAGGCCTTCTGTAATTTCATATAGTACATCTGCCATGTTGGATGTACTATCCATTCATCCATTTATTTCTGAAGGGAGGCTTTAAATTTCAGTGCATGCACATAATGACAGGAAAATTTAAGCCAGGACTAATATTCAATGGTAGAATCTAAACAGGAACACTTTGTTCCTTCTACCCAGGAGAACAATTAGATAGATATCCCTTCATCAAAATACTAATGTCAAGAGATTTACTTAATGCCTTACAGGGAAGATGCAGGTCTACGGATATTTTCCAAAGACTTGAAACATATTTCAATAAAATTCCAAAGTCATTTAGACATTCTTTCTTCAACTGCTCAAGAAAAGTCATATAAATTATGTCATAATCTTGATTCAGACTTGAGGTTCTGGCATAAATTACATCAATTTCGCAAATTAAAATGAGTCCAAGAATAGGAAACACGTCTTCTCATCTCCTTCACTAAACATTTAAGACAATCTGGTTGCTTTTGGTTTTAAATTCACATCAAATGCTACTATTCAAATTTATCTGCTTATGTTTTGACTGAAATGGACCAGAAGATAGATATGTAATTGTAGCACTGAATTAATTGCACATGTTCTATATACCAAGTGGAATCAACCCAGCTTTGTTCTACTATTAAAGAAAAAAAGGGGGCACCTGGTGGCTCAGTCGGTTAAGCATCTGACTTCAGCTCAGGTCATGATCTCACGGTTCATGAGTTTGAGCCCGGCATCCAGCTCTGTGCTGACAGCTCAGAGCCTGGAGCCTGCTTCAGATTCTGTGTTTCCCTCTCTCTCTCTGCTCCTCCCCTGATCATTCGATCATTCTCATTCTCATTCTCTCTCTCTCTCTCTCTCTCTCTCTCTCTCAAATAAAAAGAAAAAAAACCAACAATAATAAGAAACTATAGGAGTCTGTGAAGTCACAGTCCCCCTTAAGTACAGAACTGACAGGAATACCAAACATCTACACAAACTCAGAAGTCACTTCATGTTTGAAAATTAACTATAAATTTTTCATTTTCAAGAAACTGGTTTATCTATTTCTAAGATCTTAATTTTATTCTCTCACACAGACAGTATATATTTGAAGAGTTATGAGAATGAAGTCACATACCCCAAATCAACCCATTTTCTCTCTTTACTCCTTTATTAGTATGCAATGGAGAACAGTAATCAGGCACTTGGAAACATTAGGGTTTGTTTCCTAAATATAACAATTTATTTTTACTAGATGTTTGAAACCAAGATCCTGATACATGCCTGTTTGTCATTAACTGTGATCGTGCAATACAGAAATACCTAAAAAACCCCAACACCACCTCCCCACACACACAAGCCTTCAATTTGGTGTTACAGTGATATCCCGGGGAGAAATATCATGGCTTACTCTATCGTTCTTTCTCTTCCATACAAGAGGCTTAATGACGGGAATCTCAGGGAAAAAATTACAAGCGTTTTTGTACATCTTTCTTTCTTTCTTTAAGAGAAAGTGCGCATCTGTGCATGCCAAGTCAGGGAGGATAACAGGAAGATTAAGAGAGAGAATCTTAAGCAGTCTCCACGCCCAGCACAAAGCCTGATACAGGGCTCAAACTCAGAAACCGTGACCTCATGACCTGAGCTGAAATCAGGAGTCAGATGCCTAACTGACTGAGCCACCCAGGCACCCCTTTTCCCATCTCGTGATCAAATCCTGGATTCTCCCCAACTCTCCCTAGAAAACCCACTAGTTTACTCACTATATGTGCATCACTACATACAGAAATGATAATTAGATCACTTGTTCATGCACTATATATGTGTAACTATATACAGAAACAATAACTAGATCCTAAGATCACCTTCAAGAATTTCTCCTTTTGGAATATTACAGACGTCGTAAAAAGCGCCAAAAGGCCCTGTGTGCACTTCACCCAGTTTCCCCTATGGGTGTATTGTAAACAACTATAGTGCACCCTCAAAACCAGGAAGTGGATATGGTTTCTACCATTTATCTATCAATCACCTATCACCTCTCTCATTTTCTATCATCTATGTACCACCTCTCTATAACACAGGTCGTCAAAGTCGCAAAAACCACACACTACCTGACTCTATTTACATGGGCTGTCCAGAGCAGGCAAGTCCATAGAGAAAAAAACTGGATCAGTGGTTGCCTAGGGCTCGTGGGAGAGATGTGGAGGGATGGGTATGGAGTTGAAGAGAGGACAAAGTCATTCTAAAAGTAGACACCGGTGATGGTTCTATAATACTGTGCTATACTGAAAAACAATGAAGTGTACATTTTAAGTGGCTGAATTGCGTGGTATATGAACCGTATCCCAAATATAGCTGTTACAAAAGAGAAACAAACATACCATTCCCTAAAATACATACTGTGCTACCATACTTCATTTATTTTACTCAGATATTTCCCAAAATAATATCAAAACCAAGTAAGTAACCCCAGAGGCCTAGAGATAAATTAGTAGCCTGAGAGCTCTGTGTTGGTGGATTAACCAACAAACAAGGACACGTTAGTGATCTACTGGCCCTAAAGGGCACCTGCCCCAATCGCTGGTGAAGAAGGAACATACAGGGGCATGCCATTATGGGGACCAAATTATTTCTGTATTTAAAAACTTGTATATATGTCAGAACTGAAATATTTGGTGAGGCCATAAAGATACATGAATTTTTACTAGAGGATATGCTGTATATTTAACCAATGCTTGTATCTCCCCAGAAAACCCCATTCTTCCACTCCCTCACCCCGTCACTCCTTCACCCTTTCACTCCCTCACCTCTTCAGTCCTCCGGTCCCTCACTGCCTCACCCCTCCAGTCCCTCGCAAATTCTCTCCCTCACCCCTTCACCCCTTCAGATCCTCCCCTCTTCACCCCTCCAGGCCCTCACTCTTTTACTCCCATCCCCTGGTCCTGATTCATTTTTTATTTTTAAGTGCTTGCAGGGACCTGGCCGATCAATCACTGTACTCCCTCACCACTCTGCAGGTGAAGGATCTGAGCCCCATCCAGTTGGTGCCGGTCAGCAGCCACAGAGCTGGGGTCCACAGAGGACCGGCCTCTGACTCCGACTCCACACCCAGAGCAGCACCAGGCAAGCCCCCCTGAAGCAGTGCCCCCACACTGTTCTGTGGGGCAGCCAGACTCCCCACCCTTCCCTACACAAAAATGAGGCTGTCGTGAAAGTTTTAAAATCCATTTTTCTCCTCTGCTTATAATTAAAATCCCCAGCGTCTCCAGCCTGTTCTTCTCCTGAAGCTATAAGATGTAAAACAAATGAAAGAGCGTTCATGACTCATAAAAACATAAATTCACTAAATGGTCACATTTATCAGGTACTTCACAAGTCACTGAACTGCCAGATGCCATTTCATAGGTGAAGTAAGTGAAGCCCAAACTAGAATTTTTCTAGAGCGGTTTACGTCAAGCTCTACTGCTTAAAATTTACAAATGGCCTCATAGCTGGTGCTAATAGTAACAGGATTTTCATTTAAAAAGGTTCCATGTTGGGGCACCTGGCTGGCTCAGTCAGCAGAGCATGCGACTCCTGACCTCAGGGTCATGAGTTCAAACCCCACACTGGTCATGGAGACTACTTAAAATAAAAATTTAAAAAGTGTCATTTAGTATCCAAAATATTCATATAACTTACAAAACTCAACACCCAAAAAACAAATAATTAATTTAAAAAATGGGCAGAAGACATGAATACATATTTTTCCAGAGAAAACATATAGATGACCAAAAGACACACGAAAAGATGTTCAACATCACTCACCATCAGGGAAATACAAACCAAACCCACAATGAGATACCACCTCACCCCTGTCAGAATGGCTAAAATTAACAACACAAGAAACAACAGGTGTTGGTGAGGATGAGGAGAAAGGGAAACCGAGTTACACTGTTGGTGGGAATGCAAACTGGTGCGGCCACTCTGGGAAACAGTACGGAGGTTCCTCAAAAAGTTAAAAATAGAACTACCTACGACCCAGCAAGAGCATTACTGGGTATTTACCCAAAGGACACAAAATACTGATTCGAAGAGATACACACACCCCGATGTTTTTAGCAGCATTAGCAACAATGGGCAAATTATTGAAAAAGCCCAAATGTCCACTGACTAATGCATGGATATAGATGTGGTCTATACATGCATATATTACATATAGAGTACGAGGTATATATTTATAATATATACACACATATACACAATGGAATACTAAGCCATTAAAAAAAGAATGGAATCTTGCCGTTTACAACGTGAATTATGTTGTAATTTCACTTAGGTGAAATAAGTCAGTCAGAGAAAGACAAATACCATATAATTTCATTCATATGTGGAATTTAAGAAACAAAACAAATAAACGTAGTGGGGAAAAGAGAGAGGAAAACCAAGTAACAGACTCTTAACTCCAGAGAACAAATTGATGGTTACCAAAGGGAGACGGGGATTGAGGAGGTACGGGTTGTGATGTGCACTGCGCGTTGTACGAAAAGTGTTGAACCACTAAATTCCACACCTCATACTAATATTACACTGTATGTTAATTAACAGGCATTTAAATAAAAACCTGGGGGAGAAACCCATATACATTTAAAATATTTACCTAAGGATACATTTTGAAATAAAATTAAACAAACAAAACGTGACACCTAATCCCTTTCTGCCGAATCTATTTTCCCATCCCCCTTCCAAATCACACTCAACAACAGAAAATATTTTCCTTCGAAATTTTATAGGGCAACCAATATATGAGGAGTTCACAAATCTACTTTTCCTTATAAATAACGTTAGCTTAAAGCTGAGGAGTACCTTGCAGCAGACTGATTCGGCTGAGAACAATTAGAAACATGCTCATGCACACGTGCTCACACTCTCACACACGCATATACGTGCCAGAAGATACTGGAAATCTGCCAAGGCATGAAGGCCCAGTGGGGCAAACATGCAGGGTAGAAGGCACTACGGTGGGGAGCTGACCTTCTGAGACTGTCTTCCCCGCCAGGGATGTGGTGCCAGAGATTGAGAAAGGGGCTGAGAAGCAGAGAAGCCACAGAGTTAACGCAAACACCACAGGACCAGAGAGACAGGAATTGGGAGAGCTGGGTCGGCTGAGCAACAGACTCCAGGATCTGAGATCCTCAGGAGGGGGAAGTGAGCTTATCTGACAGTTTCACCCGTGAGGTAGCTGCCAAACTCTTAAGCTACTCAGGGCAAGAAGCTAGCCTCTAACAGGCAAAAGAGCTTGGCAGGCTCCTCATACTGAGGAAGCAAAACCGGGACCGAGGGCGACTGAAGAGGGACTCAGTCGACACTGCGTGTCTTCGGGGCTAAGCCTGAAAGCCGATGAGAGCAGACTAGAGAAGAGCGGTCCGCAACTTGCCCCCGGGCTAACTCAGAACCTTGTTAGATTAAGCTGATCTGTTCCCACACTGCCCTAACTTAGACGGTAGGGGGAACCCTCTCTGGAGGACAGGAACAGCATTCAGAGCTGGGATACACTGTACACATTTACAACCAGTTCCGAGATTGCCAACTTTGGGATGTAAATATTTCCAAACGGCCAATTTCAGGCTAAGAAAACTCACTAAATGTGGAGTTGGGAAGTTAGTTATCGTGGAAATGCAAACCAACCCACAATGAGACACTTCACACCTACCAGGACGGCTATAATCAAAAAGACAAAAAGTAGCAAGTGTTTGTGGGGCGCCTAGCTGGCTCAGTCAGCGGAGTATGTGAATCTTATCTTGGGAGTCTTGAGTTCGAGCCCCATGTTGGGCATGGAGATTACTTAAAAGAAAAAAATATTTTGTTAGGGCCCACTGGTGATGGTTAAAAGCTGAATAAAGATTAAAAACAAAAACACAAGTGTTGGCAGGTATGTAAGAGGAACTGGAACTTTTCCGCCCTGTTGGTGACAACGTAAAATGTTCCCATTATTGTAGAACCGTTCGGCAGTTCCTCAAAAACACGAGCCCAGCAACTGCACTTCTAGGTACACACCCTCCCCCTGCAAACTGAAAACAGGTATTCAAATAAAAATTTGCACACAAATGTTCACAGTGCCATTCACAATAGCCAAGAGACAGAAAAAACCCCAACGTTCATCAATGGATAGGATGATAAACGAACAGATAAATTGTGGTAGGTCCATATAATGGACTATTATTCCCCATAGAAAGAAATGACACACACTGCAGGGTAGAATCTTTAAAATATTATGCTAAGTGAAATAAGCCAGACACAAAAAGTCACATATTATAGGATTCCATTTTTAGGAAATATTCAGAACAGGGAAATCAGAGACAGAAGCAGTGGCTGCATAGGTGGGGGGACAGTGATGTAAATGTTTTGGGATCAGACTGAAGTGATAGGTACACAACACTGTGAAGGAACTAAATGACACCGAATTATACATTTTTTAAAAGTTAATTTTGTTATTTGAATTTTATTGCAATCAAAATAAAGATAGGAATTATCAAGCCAGGAAAAACAAGGAGGAACCTTAGATACATATTGCTAAAGTGAAAGAGGCCAATCTAAAAAGGCCACATATGATATAATCCCAACCATGTGGCTTCTGGAGAAAGCAAAGCAACAATAAAAAGATGAGTAACCACCTGGGGGTTTGGGAGAGGGAGGGAAAAACAGAGGGATTTTTAAGGTACAGGAGTTTTTTGGGCAGTGACTCCTAATGTAAAGTATGGATTTTAGGTAAATGAATCAACAGTTTCAGTAACTGTAACAAATATGCCACACTAATATCCTGGCTCCCAAGTATCCGGACATAGGTAGTGTTGTCAGCTCAGTAATGTCGCCCCCCGCAAAGATATATATGACGCAATCCCTAGAACCTGTGAATGTTGCCTTATGTGGCAAAAAAAGGACTTCCAGACGTGACAAATCAGGGATCCTAAATCGGGGAGAGTATCCTAGATAATCCAGGTGGGCCCTAACGCAATCATAGCATCCTTCCAGAAGGCACTGTGATGATGGAAACAGCTGCTGGCTTTGAAGGCAGAGAGGGGGCCAGGAGCTCAGGAATGCAGCCCTAGAAGCTGGGAGCACAGCCCTGCTGACCCTTCGTCTCAGCCCATAGGGACTTGTGGCTTCCAGGCTTGTGGAAGATAAATTTGTGTTGTTTTAAACCACCAAGTCTGCAGTTATTTGTTATCGTGATCCCAGTGCAGGCGGCAACCAGAGATGGGCTGTAACCCTTTCCCTCCTGCTCCGTTCACTATGAAATTACTATGTATAGGTGATTCCTTTTAAACTACTTCATATGCATAGCAAGATTCACTCCTTTATTTCCCCCAATGTGAAACAGCAAGCTGGATAGATTTCACAATCTTTATACACATGAAAAAATAACTAGAAATTATATTGTCATTTACGGTTTGGATTACATTTGGGCTTTTCCTTTTAAAAACCCAGTACTCAGGGGTACCTGAGTGGCTCAGTCGGTTAAGCGTCCAACTTCGGCTCAGGTAATGATCTCGGCAGTTTGTGGGTTCAAGCCCCACATCTGGCTCCGTGCTGACAGCTCAGAGCCTGGAGCCTGCTTGAGATTCTGTGTCTCACTCTCTGCCCCTTGCCGGCTAGCACTGTGTCTCTCTCAAAAAATAAATCAACATTAAAAATAATAACAAAGAAAAATAAAAACCCAGTACTCAGGTAGTTACTTAGAAATTGTTAACAGATCTTGTGTACTCACTGCTGGGCATTTAAATATTTATAGCACAAATGAAATACATTAACAAACTCAGTAGGCAGTTCACTTCAAATATTTACAATGGCAACATGGGCATTATATAACAATTTACAAGCTGAGTGTAGAAAGTCCTAAGAAGACAAGCAATTGGTAGTTCACTGTTCCAAAAATTCACTAGATTTACCGAGTAAACTATAGAAATGCATTCTGCAAGAACTATAGTGGAATATAAAAAGCCTTGTCTTCCAAGTCCTATGCTACACACAAGTACACCACAAAACAGATTTAATTAAATGCTTTAACAAATACGTAAGTAAAGTTCAGGAAGAAAACAGAAGATAAGAGTATTACTCTGATCAATAATTTTAGCAATTTGATGCTGGTATCTCAGAATATGAGCAGCATAAATGAAAACCAGTATACCACATACTCCAGTGCAGTATTTATGGGATGAAGCAAGTTGGACATTCTCTTGTCACATCACTGGATTTATCTTGTACAGTTCTACCTTACTTTGGGAAACCTAAAACATCACCCCCGAGATGCAAACAGAAGGAAACAACACCACAGATAACACAGGTTAAATTAAACTATTAATTTAGTTTAATTAATAAACTAAATTAATAATTCTGGGTCACTCCTGACCCAGAATAGGAGTGCATTTTCGAATCCCCACTTTGGTCACTAACCAGCACGGTTTCACCAGAGGAAGGAAAGGAGTGCTAGAATGAACAAAGATTCCAAGATGACACTTCAGAATGGAACTATAGTACACGCTGCATCAGGGCAGCTGCGGAAGGAGGGAAAATTAACCTTGTCCTCAGGATAGTATTTAAGGAAGCAGCAGCAAGGATGAGGGTTAATAACACAGGTTCCTGGGCTATCATTTTAGGGATATACAGAAGACAGAAATTATAAGTAGCACTTCTGTCTGTGAATAGTAACAAAGCATTAAGGTAGATAAACTCCTAGCAACAAAACCAACAAACCGCAGTGAAACAGAAACAAAGAGAAACTCCAGGTCCCCTCTGCCCTCTTCTAGCTGACGTGGGGGAGAAGGTGGTAAGGTGGGTAAGTGGCCCGGCAGCAGGAAACTGGCAGCAACACCAGGGCTTCTAAAAGGGAGCATCAATCACTCAGATCACTAACTCAAGAGCAAAGGCACCGCTGGCCGCCACTGCCCTGCCAGGGCCAGCATGGCCCTCGGTCTTTCCTCATTCCAGCCTCATAACCACATCATGAGTTTTTGTTTCATGGCTCATTTCAATGTGTATCTAATGATGAGGAAACTAAGGTTCTAAAAGGTGTGACTGACTTCTCCAAGTGCACAGAGTCGGGAGGGGACTGGACTCAGACGGGAACCCAGAGCTACCAGGTCCAGAGCCTGCTTCTCCAGTGTGCACCTAAGCCACAATGCCATCACAAGGGAGACCGGTGCCATGAGGGCAGCCCGTGCATCTGCCACTGGCACACACCAGTCAGTGACCGAGGGCTGCCAGACTAACACTGGTCACATGGCTAATGACACAAAGTCAATGACAATCCAGCAAGTCTCAGCAATCTCCAAGGAGCCATCATGACACTGTACTACGTGAAACCACTAATCCAGTTTAAAATATTCCTCCTGTTAACAAACTTTACTATCCCAACACAGCACAGAGAAAGAAAAGCTAGTTAAGCTGAGACTCCCCCCATGTCCGGAGAATGCTTTTTTTCTGAAGGTTATTCACATAAGAGGGGATCTGGATGAATCAACTGTGCATTTGAACATCAACATCATTCAAAAATAAACACTGCCCTCCAAAGTCAGACTTTTGTCTATAAAATTATCATGCTACTCTCATGAGTTCAAAAACAGTTCATATTCTGGAACATATCTGGTAAATAGCTCAAGCAAATAATGTTTCAGAACCTGAAAAGAGCAGAATATTAAATACATCTCAAATTCTAGTTTTATTTTCTCAGCATGTAATATCTAACAATCTTGAATCCAGAATTTATCAAATACCATCTAAATAAAACACAGCATCCCCATAAAATAGGTAACATTGCAATAACCAAAGACGTATTTCGAATAATGACACGATGTCCACAATGTAATGCTCAATGAAGGAGGATACAACACATACATGTATATCCATATACATCAGAGATTCAGAAAATCATCAAGAAGTTAGTAACGGTCCTCACTAGTTCGCAGGATGCAGGTGACTTTTTCCTCCTTACTCTTCTCCAAAGCTTGAAATGTTCTACAGTGAGGATGCCTTCTTCTATTAGAAAGATTATATGTTTATGAGAAACAAAGAAAAACATAATTGTGTATTCACTAAAAATGGGTAAGAGAGGCACCTGGGTGGCTCAGTCGGCTGAGCGTCCAAGTCTTGATTTCTGCTCAGGTCATGATCTCACAATCCGTGGGTTCGAGCTCCACGTCAGGCTCTGTGCTGAGTGTGCAGCCTGCTTGGGATTCTCTCTTTCCCTCTCTCTGCCCCTCCTCTGCTTACATTCTCTCCGTATCTCCCCCAAAATAAATAAACTTAAAAAAAATAGGTGAGAGGAACTTCACTTAGTGATTGAGCAAACAAAAAGAACTTTGGGTTCAACTACAATGACAGTTTTGCAAATAATAAAAAGGAAAACACAGTGTGAACTGTCGGGTTAGTATTTCCACACTTGCCATTTGCGTGGCTGTCACCAATTCCCACATGTAGTCACTAGGACGGCACTGCTCCCGACACACACAGTGCACTCAACATGTGTGCTGTTACTCTGCTCAGACACTCTGGTCTGCACACCCTGCTGTAATCCATCAGGTGCTGCACTGTGGGTTGCAGAGGTGTCCACCCTGAGCGGTCGTAAAACTGCCTTCTGCAAAGCAGGCAAAGACAGCAGAACATAAAGTTGGAAGTACAAGCATAGCTAGATCAACAAACCCTAAATAAAGTTTTAGTCCTCATCAATCAAATCTTTGATTTTATTAAAGACTCTAGATGTTACCTTAGTAAATGTACACAATGTTCTAAATGGCGTAATTTTTTTAAAAAATGAACATAACACCCCACCAACAGAAAGACCTGAGAAAGGTCTGCCTTTCCTTTTTCCATACAAACTTAAGAGTCAAGAAAACTTAAATCCTAAACCACATTTTCCTGAACAAATGATTTTTAGTATGGCTCATCACAAAGAGAAAAATTTGTAATAACAATCCCACTCAAGGTTGTAATTTTCCATCAACTACTATTATGGGTGATTTGGAATTATGAATGATATTTTTAATGTTTTTTTCCTGGATTAAGGAAACGAGTACCTATTACTTTCACTTAAAAAAAAAAAAAACTACAAATGCATACTATGACTAAAACTAGGACCACATATACACCCGTATTCTTACCAATGGGTATATTCTTGAGTTTCTAAGGCCTGTCTTACTCACGTTTGTTTCTAGCACCTTAGCAGGAGCCCTGGAACACAAATGTTGGTTGAAGTTAATAAATGAATCCATACAGGCTCGTTTCTAATCCCCAGGCATAAATCAAGCTACTTCCTTAAAATGTAATCTCTAGGAAAAATTCACAAAAATAAATGGATTTCCTTAACAAAATAGGACTTTTTTAATGCAAGAAAAATAAATGAAAAAGGTCAGTGACAGGGAGAAACAGCACAAGAAAACTCACAAAGAAAACAGGTTTAATGGAAAAGCGATGGCACACAAAAGAAACCACTGATACTGTTTATGTAAGAACTGTGCCCCACCCAACTCCAAAAGAACACAAGGTGACTCATTGCTTAAGCACAATAAGACCGTTAGAGAGAATGGTCTATTCAAGGAAGGTGGGCTGCACTTCCAGCTCCCTCCAGGTAAAGTGCTCAACAACCCAAGAATAATCTTGGCTTGTTTTTCTGGCAGCTGAAGCAAGAAGAGAATTCCACTCCACTGCACAAGAGCTTCCATTTTCTGATTTCACAAGCTTAATTCTGAATACATCACTATCTCCCCTTCCTCCAATGCCAAAACACTCTGAGTCTCAAGAGCAGTATTTATGTCTATGCCTAGCACAGGCTCCCTGTGAATTGGGAAATCTGCCCTGAGAACGGGGGGGGGGGGGGGGGGGGTCCGGCTGGAGCACATCTACTCCTCACCCCTGAACCCATAGCAACCAATGAGCCTCTACTGCCTTCCATCACCTTCCCATACAGCTCCCTCCAGATGGGACAGTCCAGGTGGGCTCTGATGTTCCCACCACAGGATACGCCTGATTTCCCACTTGGGCACTGTTACCTTGCTATTCCCACAGAATATAATGCCATGCCCTTCTATTCTTAAATGTCCATAAATATGTCTATATGCATGTCTATATGTACCACTAAGCGTGGCACTGGGGCCATCACATCCTGCCTCCTATCTACCCAAAAGATAGCACACACATATTTCTGCATATAATAGGTCCTCAGATCTTAAAAAAAAATTTTTTTTAACTTTATTGATTTATTTTTGAGATAGAGACAGAGTGCGAGTGTGGAAGGGGCAGAGAGAGAGAGGGAGACAGAACCCGAAGCAGGCTTCAGGCTCTGAGCTGTCAGCATGGCCCGATGCGGGGCTCCAACTCATCAACTGTGAGATCATGACCTGAGCCAAAGTCAGATACCCAACCGACTGAGCCACCCCGGTGCCCCCAGATCTTTAAATGGATAAAAGGAAATTCACCTGAGGCAGCACTGTGTCATGGATCTAAAAAAGGTAATGATTTAGCAAAATGTAATAAAACGCAAAAGACCACAAAAAAATACATTCTAAAATCATGCTATGATAAAATGAATCTAATATACAACAAACCATTCTATACCCTAAAAGTCTTAAACATACATAAGTATGTATCAATACCTTGAATCAAAGGAGTTTAGAATAACTAACAGAAAACCACACATTTAAGCTATTTATATCTTTGAAAGATGACTTCTATGTCATTCAATCAGAATTTATTTAGACATTCTGGTACCAACGTTTACAGTAACATTAGGGTCAAGGTAAGAACATTTACCTCCCTAGTTATCATTCTTAAGCCTACACTGTTCATCAAATATTCTCTAAAAATGCCTCCAAATTGAAGTTGGAACAATAATATTTACAGCTGCAACAGTGTTACACTATATTGCACACCTGAAACTGATGTAACACTGTATGTTAACTAGAGTGGAATTAAAAAAAACTGAATAAAATGTAAAAAAGAGTCACAACACAGTTTTTAGTCGGAATTCCACAAGCAAGGACGTATGTATGGCTTACTCTGTATTGTGACTAATTTTGTTTTTCACTTATTTTTAAAAGTTTATTTTTTTGAAAGAGTATGTGAACAGGGGAGCGTGGCAGAGGGAGAGAGAGAACCCCACAGGCTCTATACTGCCAGCAGTGTGAAAAATCTAAATTATTTAGATAAATAGAGGCTTGAACCCACAAACTGTGAGATCATGACCTGAGCTGAAGTCAGACACCCCTATTTTTTTTACTTTAGAGAGAGACAGTGTGTGTACAAGAGAGAGCAGGGGAGGGACAAAGGGAGAATCTTAAGCAGACTCCACACTCCGCACACAGCCTGACTCGGGGATCCCACAACCTTGGGATCATGACATGAGCAGAAATCAAGAGTCAGATGCTTAACAGACTGAGCCACCCAGGTGCCCCTGATACTCTTTAACAGCACTACTGAGATATAATGCACACACCACGCTGGTATAGGAAACAAAGGCAAATGAAAAATTAAATTTCCTTACTGACTACAGCCCATTGACAAGTCCTTGAAACAGCTAGAGTGACATTCCTCTAGGAATTCAATGATGACACTTCGCTAAGGGCAAAAGGTTATCTTAGCGGACTCCCCAGGATCCTGTAAGTCTACTTAACATAGAAAAATTCCTTTGGAAACCTCTTTTATCACCACCTTCCCCACCCCCCAAGATACATGTTGGCAATCAGCCTCCAAGCTCATATGGCCCACTGATGTACATCTGAAGGGTTTCAAGACTGAGTTTTTACTAACAGTAATAAATGACCTTTTCCTAACAGCAGCTAGCCCCTCAAGGTCCTGAAAACCTGGTTTCCAAAATACCTCAGAGACTATCCCTAACCCCCTCCCAACCTGATGGTATATACTTAGTCACTCTCCATAACCCCAGTGTAGCTCTTTCTGCCCACAGGTCCTGTCCCTGTGTTTTTAAAAAACAAAAACAATCCCCCCCCCCCCAAAAAAAACCCCACCTTTTGCACCAAAGACATTTCAAGAATTCTTTCTTGGCCGTGAGCTCCAGACACCTTTCCCCACCACTCTAAAACCACATCAATACCATTTGCTCATTTAAAGTATACAATTCAGGGGTGCCTAGGTGGTTCAGGTCGTGATCTCACAGTTGTGGGTTAGAGCCCCAAATTGGGCTCGCTGCTGTCACTGTGGAGCAGATTAGGATCCTCTGTCCTCCTCTCTCGCTTGCACTCTCTCAAAAATAGAAATATTCAAAGTGTACAATTCAATGGTTTTTAGCATATTCACAATGTCTGTGATATTATTCAAAGTTAAATGTTGTGACCAACGTAGAGATCATGAAAATCTCTAGAAAAAGACAGGTTCACTAGGCCTAACAAGAACACTATAGTTTTTCAAAACTGGTTCTTTGCAGGAGATCTGTATTTTATAAATATACTTAACACAATGTTAATATACTCCATATATTTCTAATTCCTATATTTATTCCTAGTTCAGTCCTAGCTCTATATTCTCCCATCTCACAATGTAAAGTGAAACTAATATTAATCTAAAACAGAAGTATTATTAAAACCAGAGCATACAAGTTGATGAATGCATATACCTTAAATTTAAGTCCATTTTTTAGTTTAAACTAAAAAGATATTATTGCTTTATGTGTGCCACACTCGGGGCATTCTGTTCCCACTCGATGAAGCATTTAGTCCACATACTCAGAGCAAAGCAGTGTGCACAGTCCTCCTCTGTGAACAGCAGTGCCAGTACAAATTAAAAAACCCAAAGCAGCATCGCATCCCCATCACAGCCGTCAGGAGGGCTCTAACATCTTTTCAAAGCACATAATCACTCTAGGATCTAAGTGCTAAAGTTGCAACCACAGTTTAAAATAGCTCAACTGTTGTTCCTGAATTAGCTACATGGACTATATGGTTACAAATCTTCACCAAATTTTATTAAAGTCAAGGATTAACACTGAGAATAAAAACAAATACTTGCCGTTCCTTCACATGAGACCAAAGTGTCTTCTTTTCTCTTGTTCATTTGATCCTTGGCCTGTATGTATTCAGCTCTGGCTAGAGATCAACTCTGGACTTCCCAGAACTATGGGAAGCTGACACGACAGCTCTCCCCCGAAAAAGCCTAACAAGGAAGCCCAGTGCTTTAAATCTCAAGTACCAAAGTATGAGAGTAATAAAAGACCAAGTGTCAAAAGAGGTAAGTAGTACTGTATATGATAGATTTGGGTCTCTCTTTTTTTTTTTTAATGCTTATTTACTTTACACACACACACACAATGAGAGTGGGCCAGGGGCAGAGAGGGCGGGACACACAGAATCCGAAGAAGGCTCCAGGCTCTGCACTGACATCAGTCTGCCCAATGTGGGGCTTGAACTCAGGAACTGTGAGATCATGACCTGAGCAGAAGTTGGACGCTGAGATGACTGAGCCCCCCAGGCTTTCTATTTGCAGCCATACAATCAGCATGTACTGGCAGCTTACTGTAAAAGCAGGAAAAGGGGCAGACTTCACCCTACCAAGTTCAAATACTTCAAATAAATAAAAATAGCAGTGGAAACCTGTCTTTATTCAACTCTATAAAATCTCTTCAAGAATATTCTTTACCTGTGGTCTCATTTTATAGGACCCAACTAACACAGGGTAGACACACACCACCATGACAAAAGGCCAGTCTTTGATCCATCAACTCAAACTTTTCCCTTTTTATGGGAAAAAAGAGTGAATAATAATAACATGGCTTATATAAAAAGCTATAGGACCAAAGTCTTACAGGATTATCACATGTTAATTGAGAGCCATTTTTCATATCCTTAATTACAAACGGTATATATATTTTTTCTTTTTTACTCAAAGTAGTCCTATCTCCTTTTCCATATCCAGTATAAATTGTTACTTTACAGATAAAAATGGTCGGTGAATGTATCCACAAGTGAGGTTAGGAAGTGAGTACCACATTAGTTCACGTTTTCCTAGGATTCCACCCGGCTATGAATCATAGTTGTCAATGACACACCATGAAAACACGTACAGACAAATCCTATTCAAAGCAAGATACCGCTCCAAAGTTCAGAAGCCCAAGAACCAGAGTATGTGCAGTAAAAGTATTACTAATATAGATATCATGACTTTCCTTAGACAAAGTTTCTTGTTGATCTGCTCCCTAGCTGTAGCAGAAAAGCAGGCACACTTCCGGACAGTGTGATTCACTGGTTTTATTATGACAATAACGGAGGGGTATTACAATTTATTGTATTAAAATATCTCTCTCAAACCCCAGACTCGTAATGCTTTTCTTGGCTATGATCACCGTGAAATTTTACGTTAATCCAGAAATTTTCTAAGCAGCGCAGGCATGTTTAAGTGGGGGGGCGGGAGGTGAACAAATACAAATTTGGAATAAACAAGTGAAAAGCTACGGAGAAAACGTAAATTCTATCAGATGAACATCGTGCTTCATCAGTTGGAGTCACAAAGGAAAAACCCAAGAAAAGAATCTCTGGCTAATCACCCTTCTATTCTGTTTAAAAAAAAAAAAAAAAAAAAAAAAGGAATTTGTCCTGTCCTTCAACATGGTATTTTTTTCATTTGCTCCGTGAAACTAGTGTGCATTTCACAAGGATTTTTACAGGCAAATTTGGTATGAGCCACTCCTGTTCATTTCAGCCCGGATCACGCCGCCTTTCGGTACCGTCTCTACTCTGTTTTTTAGCTCCTTTGCGACCTCCTCCAGCTTGCTGTAACACCGACACAGATGCCACTTACAAGCCCTGCACTTCCAAAGTGCTTTCCAGGCCCGGTCACTGACTTCTCTGCCACACCTCCCTCGCCCTTCCCGCTCGCTTCTAGCTAAACGCAGTGATTCTGCTTCTCCAACAGACGCTCGGACCACACAGTCACCGAGTATTGACAGATCGTTCAATCCCAAAGGTCCCCGACTAGGTAAGGTTCTCTGTTTGTCATCCCAAGGCAGCGTCCGTCGGGCTCCGCGCGGCCTGGGTCACACACTGCATGCCTGACTCCCCACGTGTCTTACGACTGGAAACAGCGCTCATTCTCCAAGCCCTTTCCTCCTCTGAAGGAAAGTGGCCCGTCTGAATTTCACCGGCGGGCCATACTCACGCCCAGTTTACACCGAGCCTCATGCGAACGTCATTTAAAAACAAGCACCGTTTCCTGCCGTCAGGACTGTGACAGCAACTCGCGGGTAACACAGAACCAGGGCGTGACGAGAAGAGGACACCCACTGCACTAGTTCCCTTGCCGCAGAAATAAATTATGCGGACAACTGCCGGACGTAAAAATAAAATAATCCATATCATGACTCTTGCTCTTAGCACTAAAGTTCCCCACCCCCCCTCCCAAATTCACTTCGGAATCCAGTTCACCCTACGCGAGTATGACGTTACTCGAGAAAAAACGAAACACACTCTCAGTTATCTTAACAACAGCAGATCTTCCGGAGGGCCTTCCGGCTCCCCTGTGCCAGGAACGATCAAGAAATGACACTCTCCCCGGAGCAGGAAAAACCAACTTCTCCAGGAGCACGGGAGAGCCGCCGGGCTCCAGGCCGCGGCGCCGCCGCCCAGAGCGCACATTCCAGAGCTCGCCGAGGTTAGGGCTCGGCTCCCGCGGCGCAGCCACCTCAGGAAAGCACGCCGCGCACTTCACCCGTGCAGCTCCGCGCGGGACAGGGGGCGCGGACCGGGACGTGGGGCTGGGAGGGACGCGGCCGGGCGGGTGCGGCGACAGTGGCGAGGACGCCTGACAGGTACCGGGGGGCGGGGAGCCGGGCGGCGGTCGGGCTCGGAGCCCGCGGAAACCGACGGCGGGGCGGACCGGTGGCCCCGGGCGGTGCGGAGCCGGGGTCCCGGCGGGCACCCGACCCCGGCCCGGGCGGGGAGCCGGCACTCACCCAGGCCGGCAGGTCGCAGGCGCGCACCCCCAGGCGCACGGCGCGCTCCTCGTCCTCCAGCAGCGCCAGCGCGCGGCACAGGCGGGTCGCCTTGAGGCCGCGGCTCCTCCGGCACCACACGAGCAGCCCGAGCGCCAGCAGCACCCAGCTGAAGCTCAGGCCCAGGTAGCCCAGCGCGTACACCGGCAGCAGCAGCGCGAAGCTGCGCGCCAGCTGCGCCAGGAGCCCCGCTACGTCCACGCTCAGCGCCGCGCCCGGGGACTCGGCCCGGGCAGCGCCCGCCTCGGGGCCGCGGTCCCCGGCGCCGCTCATCGCGCAGCGCTCGCGTCCCTACCCCGCCGCGGCGCCTCAGCCCGCGCACCAGCGCCCCTCTGAGGGGGCCGCGCCGCCGCTACCGCCCGCCCGCGCTTCCGCCCGCGGGCGGCGTACGACGCAAGCACGCAAGTTGGGCGGGGAGGCGGCCGGCCGCGGCCCGGGGTCACCACGCGGGGTGGGCGGGGGCTGATGGGTGACGTCATCATGCGGGCAAGACCTGAGGCTGGAGTGGGCGGGGCCAACGTCAACGTCACCGCGCGAGTTGGGCGCCACCGCGGCGGCCGGGCGAGGCCCTGGACCCGAGCCACAGACTCACTGTGGGTGGGCGGGGCCGGGCTGCTACCTCATCGCGGGGGCGGGCGGGCGCCGTAGGAGGCGGGAGTGGGTGGGGCCGGCACGGAAAACACACTGGGCGTGCGGGGCGCCGCAGAGACGGCGGGGCGCGTCGTCACGTGGGTGGGTGGGGTGCCGCTGTGGCGGCAGGGCGCGGTCCTGCATCTAGGGCACGTACCTACGCTGCGTGAGCGGGACCCACCTGCTTCCGCTTCCGCAAGGGCGGGTAGGTGCGTGACCGCGCGGGGAGGCTGTGGCCCGGCCGGGCGCGCAGTGGCCGCGTGACCTTGGGGGGCATTCTCTGGAAGGCTTTTGTGGAACGAGAAGTGCACGTTCCAGCGTGTGTCTTACACTTGCCCACTTTCCGGAAGTTCCTGTTGAATACACTTGTAAGATGTTAAAAAAAGCCAAGCGCACTTCTGATCGTTGCCGTTCTGGTCGTGCCGGTAACGCCACAGCGTGAAGATGCTTCTCTGGAAATCTCCCAGCTGTTCTAGAGCTGTGAAAAATGCAACAGGGGAGGTCTGGTTTTTGTGTACGTAAAATGAAGAGTTTTGGCTTGAATATGTGCCCGAGGTGAATCCAAGCACCTGCACTCCCTTTTATTTTTTTGAAGTTTAGTGATTTACTTTGAGAGAGCGCACGGGAGCAGAGGAGGGGCAGAGAGACAGAGAGAATCGCAAGCTGGCTGCACACTGTCAGCGGAGAGCCCGCCCCGGGGCTCCAGCTCTCAAACCTTGAGATCACTACCGGAGCGGAAACCCGGAGCCTGTTCCTGACGGACTGAGCCCCACCCCTCTGCCCCCTAGCGCCTGGGCTCCTAAGTAGAATGCTTTGTAGTTTCCTTGAAAAATGTTGACCTCCTGCTCACTCTGGCTTATTTACAGAGAGAGGGAGCGCGTGACAGGGGGAGAGGAGCAGAGGGAGAGGGAGAAAAATCTTAAGCAAGCTCCATGGTCAGCGCAAAGCGGGTCGGGGCCCAATCCCACGACCCTGGGATCATGACCTGAGTCCAAGAGTGGGACGCTTAACCGACTGAGCCACCCAGGCGCCCCCAGACTCCCTGCTTAAAGTACTAGTTTAGACCCCACTTGCGACTCCTGAGGAGAAACCACAGCCCTTGGTTACGTCATTTTCCAGTAAACTCAATCAGGGTAATTCCTAGTTAAGTGTTTTTGAGCATATGGAGTTCCAAGGAAATTTTAATTCCATTTATAACAACAAAGCTAGTTTTTTCCCTCTTCCTCTTCAAATCTTTGTGACTGGTGACCTTGATCATTTTCAGGAAGGGCAGGGACTTCACTGATGAGAAATAGAGCACACCTACATGTTTTTAAGCTTTCGATTCAATGTGTACCTCATGTGACAAGTTCTTCCCTGCCATATGGCAAGGGTTCTGGAATAATAACCTGATAACTCTGTCGCTGCAGGGTCGAACCGTGGTGTCTTCGGGACAAAAACCTTGACCCACCGCTTTGTGGTGCAGATAAGAGAGTAAAAGCCACGAAGGCAAAGAGGACTGCCAACCGAAGGCTAAACTGCCACCACAGCTCCGTTGGACACCCCAAACCAAAGATTTGCTGCCAACTGGAGCTTTTTGAGTGGGGGGAAGCATTTGCATGCATTCATGGCTTTGCCGCAGTCTCATTAACAATTCAACTTTCAGTTCCATGAGGGCAACGATCATATTTACTATGTTTATCATTATATTTCCAGGCTAGCACAGTGCCTGGAAGAGCAGGTACTGAATGAATAAACAACACGTCTCTTCTCCCCTTATCTTCAGGTCCGAATGGAATTACGTATGCGTGTGTGTGTGTGTGTGTGTGTGTGTGTGTGTGTGTGTGTGTGGCCATGGAGATACGTAAATATATCTCATTTCAGAAACATTGCTCTAGGGTCTGGAACAGTCAGCTTTGGGCAAGGGCACTAAATCAAGCAAGGGACAAAGTGGTTTTCCGTTTCTTGCCCTTCACCAAATTACATTGTTGTAAATATACAAAATAACAAGTCTCAAACCTTTTCCTCTGCAACAGCTAAATGTTCTAATGCCACCTCTCCCTCAAGACTGTTATAAGTTTATGACAGGTAATTACATCGTTAACATAGGAAGGGGCTGAGCTTTTCTGTCCTATGGTCTTCCCTCTAAAAAGCTGTAGGACCATAAAGAATTGAGTGGACATTCGCAATAGATTATTTGACCTGAGCAGCCCTGGGATGTAAAATGCACTGAAGAGAAGTGTCCAGGCTGCACACCAATCAACCTCCCAGCCTCAGCTGCCTTCCTTCATGACCCCATTGAACTTCTGGCCACTCGCACACCAGCAAGGCAGAGCGCATCTCATTCTGTATGGAGGCTAATAACAGACCCAGCTCGGTTCTTAGGTTTTTGCTAGTATCTTTAACCCCCTCAGCTTCCTGGGATCTCTTCATGTTACCCGCTTCCTTACCTTCTGTGCCGATGCTCCTCCAATGAAAGGCACTGCTTTCTCAGAGGAAAGAAGAACCTCATTGTGACTGATCTGGTAAAAAATGGTAAAGTTCCAGCCTCTGCCCTCAACTTTTCCAGTTTCAGAGAAAAGTGCTGCCTCCTGTTTAAGTTCAATCCGTTCTGCTTTGTTTCACATCCCCTCTCACCTAGGTCTGGGCCTTATCGACTCTCCTGTCCACCTGTTCTACCTCTTCCTGTCCTCGCTCCTTCCCTATCACCTCTACATAAGTTTCACTGTAGAGGATGGGAGCACATTTTGCCTCTCTTCCTTTCTTACAGCTAACCGGGACTCTTTTTGCCCACACTCGCCAAGACTCCTATTCCTGTCTCGGAGGTGCTCCTTTGGTGACACAGCCACACATTCTTTACTACCCGAGCCACCTGAGTACATTTCTGTGTCATGCAACCGGAAGAATCGGAAAGGCCTTGGTCCTTTCTTGCTTACCTGGATGATTATAGACCGGTAGCCCTTTAATCCTGCCCTCTTTAAAATTTCCACGGAGACTTACTCTCCCCACCACGGAGGAGGCAGTGGCAAGTAGATTCTTCAGCCTGGTTATGTTAGCAAATAGACGCATACACTGACGATAACGAAAGTCAGCTTTCTTGCTGTTGGAGAAGATCTTACAAGCATGGAAAGGGAGAGGCCAGAAAGAACCTTGTGATGGATTGGACTCGGAGGAGGTATGAACTCATGTGTTTTGATACATATGTATAAAGAGGCCTAAAAATGTTTTCTATTTTGGGGCGCCTGGGTGGCTCAGTTGGTTAAGTGTCTGACTTCGGCTCAGGTCATGATCTCACAGTTCATGGGTTCGAGCCCCGTGTCGGGCTCTGTGCTGACGGCTCAGAGCCTGGAGCCTGCTTCGGATTCTGCATCTCCCTCTCTCTCTGCCCCTCCCCTGCTTGTTCTCTCTCCCCCTCTCTCTCTTAAAAATAAATAAACATTAAAAATTTTAAAAAGTATATCTTCTATTTCTGTCTGCTGAGAGTGTCCAGAAGCAATGGTACCCCAGTACCAATAAGCACAAATAACTCCCACATCTTGACTTCTGAATACTATTCTCCAATAAAAGGAACCAGAGATCTCTGGAGAAATAGTTGACTTCAGGGCTGGAGCAGTGAAAATACAAGATAAGCCTGGAATATTTTGTTGTGCCAGGAGGTAAGAAAATGCTCAAAGAATCACGCAATGTCAAAGGACACGGGAGGCAACTTGAAGGGCTCTTGCTGATTAAGTCTGGGACTATCTGAGCAGCAAAATCAAGGATGACATTGGCAGATTACAAGCCAGGGAGTAAAATAGGAACCCATGAGCCCACACTGATGTAGATGAATGAGCGAGTGATGAATGCACAAAAAAATAAGTCACTGGAGTCAAAGAAATGGAAAATCCCCACTTAGCAGTCATTGTAGCATAAGAGTGAGTTATCAACGGAGGCTAAGGGCGGTAGGTGAGGTTTGATAAGGAATAATACCAGAATACTTTCTACAAGATACTTACCAATTTAGGGGAAAGAGGAACACAGCATTTCTGGGACATTTTGCCAGAGAGCTTGAGAAAATTTGACCCGAGTATAGGGACTCGGGGGACAGATGCCATGTGGGGTCCCCATGTTCTTACTGAGGAATTAATTATTCCAGATTGCAAGAGACTGAAGAGCCACAACAACCACATGCAACGTGTGTTCCTGTGTGGGATCTGGGCTTTGGGGACAATCTGTGGAACAAAGGGGTCTGTCGTTTGGACAGTAGAGTTGTATCCATGTTGACTTCCTGACTGGAGGGAGGGTTGTGGAGCGGAGGCTGTCCCTGTTTTGGGGAAACAAACACTGGAGTATTTCGGAGTGATGAGTAATCATACCTGAAGTTCTTTGTCAAAGAATTCAGGACAAGTCTAATGATCACAGGTAAGTGTGTGTGTAGACAGGTAAATAACTGCTGGGTGACAGACAAGTGGAGCACGTGCTGGGCGGTTCGTGGTGGGAACCTGGGCAACGAATGGAGTGCTGTGTACTTGCATGTTTTCTCTAAGTTTGAAATTAATTTGAAAGTCATTTTTTAAAGTTCGTGTTTCGATCAAATGGCCAATTCAAAATGCGGATTTGATTGAATCTCTTCTGCGCTTGGTTTTCTTTGCTCCTATTCATGACAAACAGAGCTTGCCACACTTGACCCTCCTTCTTGCCTCGCCTCCCGACTAGGGTCTGCACTGCTGCTCATCCCTGCCATACCCTGCTGTCACCTGTCTGAGCCTGTACACCTGCTGTTCTCTGAGTCTGGACTACCCTTCTCTCTCTGTCCATATGCAAAACTCCGGTTCATCTTTCAAAAAACAATTTGTATATCTCCACCTCTGGGAAAAATTTTGTGATATTTCCCTCCTCGTGTTAATCCTGTCTGTACCTTATGCTCATGATTGCACTTTTCTGCTGAATACCGCTCAGCCCTTAGGAGCCTGGAGGCAGCTCTGTGCATGTGACGGGGAGCCCCGATATTCTTGGGGGAAGTCCAAATTAGGTGGTACGTATTAGAACCCACAACTGAAGCCATCTATCAAGTCACAAGCCCCATGCCGGTTTCTGTCGATATTGAAGATGATATTTGCGTGGCCTCACTGGGTCCTCCGCTCAGGTCTCATGAGGTGAAACCAAGTGTTGGCTGAGCTGTGGCCTCCTCTGGAGACCTTCAGCTGAGACCCCTCCCAAGTTCATTCAGGGTGTTGGCAGATTTCAGTTCATTGCAGCTGTAGGGCTCAAGTCCCTGATTTCTGCCAGCTGGCAGCCAGGAGTCACTTTCTGTGTCTCCCCCTTGCCCCTCCTTCAACCCCTCCTAGTGTGGTAGTTTGCTTCTTCTTCCAGGACAGTAGGAGTGTTTCTCAGATGTATCACCTTCTTTGGAAGTCAGGCCCACTCACGAAAACCTCCCTTTTGACCAATTAGTCAACTGATCAGTAACCTGACCATAGGAGTAGATCCCATCACATTTACAGGTTCTGCTCACACTCAGGAAGAGAGAGGGTTAAACAAGAGCATGGATGCCAGGGACTGGAATCTGAGACCAGAGTTCTGCCTACCACAATCTCTTCATTGATGCAAGTGCTCCAATTATGGTTTCATAAGGTTGCGGATAATTTATAGATTTATGAAAGAAGGTTCTAATTTTGGTATCCCACCTATTTCCATCTGCCCTAAATGCTTATGATTTAGGTGCTAACATATAACAATAATAAACTTGTTAATAACTAACACTGTGGGCTTAGTTTGCCACAGGCGATGTTCTGGGTATTTTGCACAATTGCTCATGTAATCCTCATGACTGCTCTACAGAGTTAGGCACCTTATAATACTCATTTTACTGAAGAGCTAACTGAGGCATAGGTAGTAAAATAAACTTCCCAGGTTCACACAGCCAGTGAGAGGCTGATCAGACTTCTCACTAGCACATTAGCACATAAATTAACTCACAGGTAGGTTTTGTATCATACCCACATACACAGACGTTACAGTGACACCAAATTTAGCTGACCTGGAAAACCAATGAGTTTGGGAGAGGAAAGTTCTTGACTTCTGTAACAAAGTTGCCTATAACTGAAGAAATGTTTTGTTTTTATCATAACCTGGAATTACAAGTTGGTTTACAGTCTAGTGAGGGAGATGGACACATGTGTTCAAATTCTAGAAAAGTGGATGCAGTAGAACTGTAACAAACCATTTGGACCGAGTGTGAGCAGGGGAGGATCTGTGCAGGGTTGCTGCAGTGAAGGCTCCAGGGGGATTGAGGCAAAGCTGGCTGGGGAAAGGGGCAGAAAAGCAGCTTTGTGCAATGAGGCTTCACAGTATGCAGAGCCCCACAAAGCCCACTCCTGGCTTCCACTCATCTCCAGCCCACCTTTCCTTCAGCATTCTGGTCCCAATTTTAATGACTTACCATTGCCCAACAATGCTTTAAATCTTCACGTCATGCCATTCAAGGCCCCTCACCACCTGGCCATGTTCCCTTTTCAACCTCCTCTCTGACCATCTCACGCCACCCCATGCCCCCTGCCACCCCCACCCATACCTTTGCTAGAGACCTGGTCCACTCCACACCAAGGCCGCTTGCCACATGGGGCTTTGAGCATGTGAAGTGTGGCTAGTCTGAACGGGCATGTGCTGTAAGTGTAAAATATACACTGGGTTTTGAAGACAGTGTAAGAAAAATGTAAAATACCATTTAAATACATGATAAAATGATAACATTTTGTATGTATTGGGTTAAATACATTATTAACTTTGATTTCACCTCTTTCTTTTGCTGGATAATGTTTTATGTGGCTCACATTCTATTTCTACTGGACAGCACTGTTACAGGTACCATTTCTATATTTCCCAGAAGCCTCCAAAGCCTTCTTCTCTTTGTGCTTGTCCCCATATTTGTGTTCCCTTCAAGATGTTCTTTCCTAGCCTCTCTTCCTGGGAAGTTGTGCCCTTCCCAACCTCAGTCCTTTCTTCCAGACAGCCAGCTGTCAGCTCCTCGCTCACTGCCTTTTAGCAGTAGCTCTCATGGGTTCATATTATCTAACAGCTGTTTGTTTGTCCTAGCAGTCACCAATCACCAGCTCCTAGAGGTCCAGAGAGTGTTTATGTAGCTTTCTATCCCTAGCCCTCTGTCACTTCCCAGGTCACCAAGTGAATTTAGGAAGGCATCTATTGAATGAACACAATAAAAGAAAGATTATATGAAAGGTAACTGCTCGTCCAATGAGTTACGTAGAAAATGATTATTTTTAGGAAGTCTGAGGAGAGAAAGACTGTTTTCGCTCCCGCTATAGCCCCTTATTCGGCAAATGCGGTGGGGAGAGTGTGAGAGAGGAGACAACATTCGCCAAGCCTGTGAATATGGTGCATCTGGGGAGCTCTCGGTCATTCTGTTTGCTGATGAAGGAGTGTAGTCCGGAAAGAGAGCCAAGGTGGAGATGGAAGCAGGGAGTGAGCTGCAAAGGGAGCTGCGGGGAAATAAGGGGCAGAGTCCGCACAGGATTATCTTGAGTCTGGTTTCACTTGGGGGGTGACGGAGAAGGGCTTAAGGGCCACATCCAGGTTGGTCGTGCGGTGTGCACGACTTTGTCTAATGCTGTGGCTGTGACTTTATCCTGATGTTCAACAGAATCTGAAGCTGTTCCAGAATCAGCTGTGTTCTTGGCTTACAAAGAGTGACACAGTGGTTAAGAGAATGGACTTTGGGATCTGACTATCCACCAGCCTGGCTTTGTGAGTTTAGTCAAGTCAGTTAACCTTTGTGGCCTTCAGTCTCCTCATCGGAAAAACGGTAACATGCCTACCTCACAGGGATGCCACGAGAATTAAGTGAATGGTGAAATGGAAAGTTTTAGTTTGGTGCCTCACTCAGAGCAATTCCTAAATATATCATTGGTACCACTGAGACTACCTTTCCCACCTTCCTTTTGTGTTATGTTCTTCCTAAGTGCTAATGAGTGAAAATGAAAAAGGTAGTAGTGATATGCCCAGACCAGAGTACGATTAAATAGAAAAGGCTTTTGGGATCTGTTATAAATTTCTCTAAGGCAAGAAGCCTGGTAAATGGCTGGAACAAAGTAGATAGATCGATCCATAAAACTGTAAGCTGGTTCCTAACAGTATGTGGTTCAATAATACGACATCTGCTAAACAAATTTTGTATTTACGGGAAAGCATGATATCACAAGCACAGACTATTAATAACATGCTCACTGAGGTACTTCTTAACACATGATTTGAGAGCATTGTGTGCATGAAAACATGAGTGGAATCTTTTCTTTCTTTTTTAAAAAATGTTTTATTTATTATTTCTGAGAGACAGAGACAGAGCCTGAGCAGGGGAGGGGCAGAGAGGGAGGGAGACACAGGATCCAAATCAGGCTCCAGGCTCTGAGCTGTCAGCACAGAGCCCAATGTGGGGCTTGAACTCACAAACTGCGAGATCATGACCTGCCAGCCACTTAACCCACTGAGCCACTCAGGTGCTCAAGTGGAATCCTTTCTTAGTTACATTTGCATACTAAACAAATCCAAAACAGTTTGTGAAAGCACAGCTAAACATCAGTTATAACCTGCATCCCTGGAATTGGACCATCCCTCTTCAGTCTTGAATGTTTAATAGTAAGTTTCAAAGAAAATAAGTCTGATAAAATAAGTCTGAGATGAAGAATATTTGTCTTAATGTTTCAGTTCTTGTCCCTTGTCTTTTATAAAAAATCATTCTTTCAACAATTACATTTTCTTTTTTTTTTTTTTTTTTTAAATTTTTTTTTTTAACGTTTATTCATTTTTGAGACAGAGAGAGACAGAGCATGAACAGGGGAGGAGCAGAGAGAGAGGGAGACACAGAATCTGAAACAGGCTCCAGGCTCTGAGCTGTCAGCACAGAGCCCGACGCGGGGCTCGAACTCACGGACCGTGAGATCATGACCTGAGCCGAAGTCGGACGCTTAACCGACCGAGCCACCCAGGCGCCCCAACAATTACATTTTCAAATACTTTATGATTCCGAGTATCCTACAGGGTGTGTAATATCAAATGATATATATGGGAAAATAATTTCTAAGGCGCAAAACCTTCATACACAGATGAAAAGCTCTTCTCTAATCCGTACATTTGCTAAGTCTAATTTCGGGGTGCTTAATTTTCTTGCTTTTAAGAGGTGGGACATGAGATTGCTTCCTGATGCAGTTTCAGGACCCGAGAATACCGCCCTCCAGGCACCTGGTCGGTGGGCTCCGAGGATAAAAGACCCCAGAAGATTGAGTTTAGCCGGTTAAGCCGCAGTCGGCTCAGCAGCCATGCCTCAGTTTCCTCGTTGTAGCTCCGGATGTCCAGTGACCCGGCTCAGCTCCAGTCCTCCCAGCCTGGCCGGAGGGTCAGCCCAGTTTAGTCCCCGCGCCAAGCCCCGCGCCCCCTCACCCAACCGGACGCTGACCAGGCAGGGGACCCCGGCTTCGGCCCCTTCCTTAACGCATCACCGGGCGAGGCCCGGGCTGCAGGGGCGGGGGGTGGGGTGGGGAGTGGACGTCAGACGGGCCAGCGATCGCTCGGCCCTCTGCTGCCTCTGCCTGTCAGTTGCTAGGCGCCGGGGAGGCACAGGCGCTCCGGGAACGGCCGCGGGGCGTTCTGGGATAGCGGTGGCCCGGCGCTCTTCTGCTCGTGCCTGCCAAGGGCTAGGGGCCGGAAGAGCGCAAGCACTCTAGGAGCAGGCGCGCGGCATGCCGGGACAGCGGTCGTTCGGCGCTCGGTTGCTCGCGCCTGCCAGTTGCTAGGAGCCGGGGACGCCAGCCTCGCTGCCGCGGCCTGCGAGCGGCGATGGAGCCCGGGAAGGTGGGTGCGAGCGGGAGGCTCGCGGGGCAGGTCCCGGGGTCGCCCGTGGGCCCGGAGCGCACGGTTGTCGGCGTCCCGGCCTCCCTCCCGCCGCGGTCGCGTCGCGTGTTGGGTGTTGTAGGAGTTGGTCCAGGGCGGGCTGTGGCAGGGTGTGCGCGTCGTCGGGAGCCAGGTGGTGGCGTGGACGGATGGGAGTACAGAGCCGTGGACTCTTGAGTGATGGGACGGTGTTGCTCTGCGGGGGGACACCCCCTCTTCCTCTGACCTGCGTTAGCAGCGTCGCGCCCAGCTTCCGAGGGAGGGAATGCAGTGAAGTGGCTGGAGTTTGAATTCTGGCTTCTCTACTTCCTTGCATGATGTCTAGAAAATGACTTAACAGGTCTTATTTTGCAGTTTATAAAGTTTGGACATTAATAATAGCAACTTCATAGGTGTTTATGAGGAGTCAATGGGATTTTGTAATAAAAGTGCTTAGAATG
This sequence comes from Panthera pardus, assembly GCF_024362965.1. Taxonomy (NCBI): domain Eukaryota; kingdom Metazoa; phylum Chordata; class Mammalia; order Carnivora; family Felidae; genus Panthera; species Panthera pardus. Next base: position 7,879,313 of record NW_026527024.1, read on the forward strand.
GTGCTTAAAACAGTGTTACTAACACTCGGTAAGTTTTATTTTTCTCGTGTATTGATTCCTGAACAGTAAAAGATGAGGGTTTTAGTTTGCATGCATTTCCTACTTTTCCTTCTTTCTCTTATTTTTGTTTTTTCCTTTATCATTTACTTCTGCAATGTTAACATGTTTAAAAAAAATTTTTTTTAATGTTTATCTTTATTGTTGAGACAGAGAGAGAGAGAGCAAAAGCGGGGGAGAGGCAGAGAGAGAGGGAGACACAGAATCGGAAGCAGGCTCCAGGCTCTGAGCTGTCAGCACAGAGCCCGACGCGGGGCTCGAACTCGTCAACTAGGAGATCATGACCTGAGCTGAAGTCGGAGGCTCAACCGACTGAGCCACCCAAGCACCCCTTAACTAGTATTCTTTATATCTATTTTGTGTTATGTCAACTTTAGATACTATCTTTTAACTTTCCATTGGTTAGGATTAGGAAGTTAGTATCCTATGCTACCCTCCATCTATTTTAAAGTCCACCAACTTCCTGACCACTGTCATCTTCCATACCATTCTCTTATATTTTCATAAGTCATTCTTAACCTACATTCTCTGATTTGTTTGTAGGTTGATTTTGAAATAGAAAACCAATCCACACTGTAATACATGATTAATACATGAGTAGTATTTACTGTAGAACTTAGTGGTGTGAATGCACCAACAGAGAAAATGCAGTCGTGTATCCCTCAACTCCTGCTGCTCAAGGAACTATGTTCCTGGCATCAGAGTCACTAGATCATATTTTCTTACTTTCAATTAATTGTACCACACGTAGTTTACTTCATATTTGGAGCATGTCTTTCTTAAATGGTTCTTTGGTTTTCCTGTAATTTGTATTTGCCTTCTCTTTGACAAAAAAGAACATATCCCCTTTTTCTTAACCTTATCACTTACATATTTTAGCTTATTAATCAGTCATATTATCTGTTTAATAAAATCTGCTTTAAAAGATTCTTGTCAGAGTTCTCTGACTTCTGTTCTAATCACGGCTAATTTTTTTCTAGACCTTTTCAGAGCTATTGTCTGGGAATTTCTTTTATGTGTAATTCTGGGTTAGGTCTACTGTTTTTTTGGATCCAGTGTCATAAACTTTCTTGAAATCCCCCTTTCTCCCCTGGAGTAAATCCTCAAGTACCTTTTTAAATGAGAGTATGTAGGAAGAAAGTCTTTAGTATACTGATACACTTGTTTGAGACTTTAGCTTAGCATAGAATTCTAGGATCAGAATTAATTTCCCTGGGACTTTGAAGGCATTCTGCTTTCACCTTCTAGCAACCAGTTTGGCTGATGAGATATTTTTGTAAGTAACATTTTCTTTCTTTCCAGAAGATTTAGGATCTTTGTGGTGTTCTGAGCATATATGGCAATGTGTTTATTTTGGGTCTTTTTTTCATTCATTATTTTTGACATTTGATTTTCCCTTTCAGAATGAAAACTCAAGTCTACCTTTACTTCTAGGACACTTTTTTCTTTCTTTTTTAATGTTTCATTCATTTTTGAGAGAGAATGTGTGTGCTCATGTAAGGGAGGGGCAGAGAGCAAATCCCAAGCAGGCTCCTTGCTGTCAGTGCAGAGCCTGACATGGGGCTTGATATTACAAACCATGAGATGATGACCTGAGTTGAAATTGAGAGCCAGTTGCTTAACTGAGCTACCCAGGTGCCCCCAGGACATTTTTTTCTATTCTGTATTTACTTCTTTCTGTTTTCTCCATTCTCTCTGGAACTCTGATTCAGCTGTTAGATGTTGAATTCGTGGCACATATTTCCCATCTCCTTGACTTTATGTTTTCTATATTCTGGTTTCTGCAACTTTAATGTTGACTCCATCTACTTAATTGTTAAATCTAATTTAATTAATTAATTTTGAAAGCAAAGAACTTTTATTACTTGTTACAAGTAAAGGGCTAGGGAGCATGGTCTCCCCTTGGGGCAAGTGCAGGAAGCTTTTTTAAATTTTTTAAAACTAAAAAAAAAAAACTTATTTCCCATAGAGTTAACATACAGTGTTATATTAACTTCTAGTGTACAATATAGTGATTCGACAATATGTTAACATACAGTGTTATATTACATACAGTTATAACATACAGTGTTAGATTAACTTCTAGTGTACAATATAGTGATTCAACAATTTCATAAATTACTGAATGCTCATTAAGACAAGTACACTTCTTAATCCCTGTCACCTGTTTCACCCATCCCCCCCACCCCTCCCTCCTACTAACAATCAGTTTGTTCTCTGTAAGTTAGAGTGTTTCTTGATTTCTCTCTCTTTTTTCCCCCTTTTGCTCATTTGTTTTGTTTTCTAAATTCCACATATGAGTGAAATTATATGGAATTTGTCTTTCTCTGACTGACTTATTTCACTTAGCATAATACTCTGTTGTTCCATTCATGTCCTTGCAAATGGCAAGATTTTATTTTTTTTATGGCTGAGTAATATTCTATTGTATATGTATACATCTTTTCTTTTTAAACTTTTTTTAATGTTTATTTTTGACAGAGAAAGACAGAGAGAGAGAGAGAGAGAGAGAGAACATGAGCAGGGGAGGAGCAGAGAGAGAGGGAGACACAGAATCCAAAGCAGGCTCCAGGCTCTGAGCTGTCAGCACAGAGCCCAATGTGGGGCTTGAACTCACAAACTGTGAGATCATGACCTGAGCCGAAGTCTGACGCTCAACCTACTGAGCCACCCAGGCATCCCCCCCACCATATTCATCAATCAATAGACACTTGGGCTGTTTCCATAATTTTTATTTTAAATAAATATTTTAAATAATGCTGCTATGAACATTGGGGGGGGCATGTATCCCTTTGATTTTTTTTTTTTATTAATATTTCTCTTTTTTTCTTTGGGTCATTTTCTTTATTTTTTTTTTCTTATAAGATTTTATTTAAATTCAAGGTAGTTAACATACAGTGTAGAATCGGTTTCAGGAGTAGAATTTAGTGATTCTCACTTACATATAACACCCAGTGTTCATCACAAGTGCCCTCCTTAATGCCCATCACCCATTTAGCACATCCCTTACCCACTTCCCTCCGTCAACCCTCAGTTTGTTCCCTAGAGTTAAAAGTCTTTTCTTTCAGGATCGTTTTCTTTGTTTATTTTTCTTGATTCTTCTCTTTCTTATGTCATTTTTTTCTCAAATGCCTGATTGAGTTTTCATATTTTTGAATGAAGCATAAGATTAATTAAAGTTAAGTGTTTTGAATAGTAGGGGTTTGCTTTGCTCGTTCCCTCCGAGTCCTTTCCCAGAATTGTTTGTAAAACCCTTGTTCTTAACCAGTGAGTTAGGATTCCAGAGCATGGAGATTCCTCAGGCTCTTTACTTCCCCAAACATTTAATTGTCAGACATGTATTTCCCTATTAGATCTTTTCTCTCTGCTGGCTTTCTGTGATCTTGGATGACAGTTCACCTAGTCGATCACATTTTGCATTGCTTTGGATTATTTTGGGGGTTTTCTAATACATATTTGTAAAATAAACATTTCAAAGTAGCAAAAGCAGCTACTGAATACCCATATTAGGTTCTCATTTGCAAGTTGGTCATTAACTTTTTAGGAAGTTAATCTCCTGGTCATTAGAACTTAGTCATGTGATTATTAGAGTGCTGAAGAATTAGTGTATTTTGTTCCATAAAGTCAAGGGAAGGATAAAGCCTTCATGAAGTGATTGGAATAAAATTGTACTGGACTTTTCGATGTTGTTTAATTTTTTTTTTAAGTTTATTTATTTTGAGAGAGAACGCAAGTGGGGAAGGGGTACAGAGAGAAAGCGAGGGAAAGAGAGAATCCCAAGCAGGCTCCACACCATCAGTGCAGAGCCCGATGTGGAGCTGGAACTTGCAAACAGCGAGATCATGACCTGAGCTGAAGTCAGACACTTAACCGACTGAGCCACCCAGGCGTCCCGATGTTGTTTATTGTAACTTTACCATGTACCAAGCTCTTCTTTGGGTTTGTGTCAGTATGTTTATTTGCTGACATCATAGCTGTCACTAACATTACAAGTTTTGTGTTCTTTATTTCTGCTAGGATCATACCAGGGTTCGGTATTGTGTAGTTATTCTTAGAAAACTAAAATTTAATGGCATGTTTGCTGACTACCCTGATAAGGGTAGTGACAGTTTTCAGTGGCAGTTCTTTAAAAACACTTTAGTTTGCCTTGCTTCCAGTGTTTATGGCTTTTATTTATTTCAGTGCCCAATGAAAATTCTAGAAATTTCTAAATTTTTCTGTTACATACCAAGTAATTGGTAATGTGTGAGTTTATTATTGTCATGAAATTTATTAATCGTAGCTTGAAATGTGTAAACATATATATGTAGATATATATGTTTATATTTAGGTTATCCTTAGAAGAAAATAAATTTCTACTTTCTTTTAAATGTTGTTATGAATTAGGAATCGCCATGTTCCAGCCATTCACTTAATGGTAACTGCTGTTAACTGTTCAGACAGGTGTGGGGCTATTTCATTCTGTTTTTCGAAAGGCTGCATGTTCTAGGGCAAGTACACTGGGCTCTCTGAGAATGGTCCTCACTAACCCACTTACGAGGTTCTCCAGCATGAAGAGCCCTAACATTTAGCGGCTCCTGGCAGCCTAAGGCCACATCCCTGTGGTGGCCCAGCCCCCCGGGGCTGCTGTCTGGCAAAGCTCAGGGCGGTGGGTCGTTTTGCCAGCACTTGGATAGGCCTGCCTCTCCTTCTCGTACATTTGCAGTTGTGCACCCTTCCTCTGTCCCTTGGAGATGTCCATGTGTGTCTGCAACCCAGGAGTATTTCTCCCTAGGACCTGAGAGCCATCCTGGAAATGGAACCCTCAGGAAGGATGAGGCCTCTGTGGGAAGGTGGGCTGCTGACTTGCACAGCTGCCTGCCTGCAGACACAGCCAGCCTGGCTGCATTTACGCAGACCACCCCTGGGTGATTTTCCCTGCCCTGGCTGCTCCTTTCAGTGCTCCCAGCGCCCCCTACCCCCCACCGTGGGAATGGAGCTCGGCTACCCCCTGCTGTCAGTGGTTTGTCTTTGACCCTCTCCCTACACTGCTGATCTGCAATCCACTCCAGAAGGAACTCAGTACATTTTGTGGTTATAGTATACTTTGGCTAGAATCTTAAAAGTGATTGCTTTGTATTTATTTCTAATTAGCATACTTATGAACTATTGTGAATGATTTTTCTATTTCCCTAATTTTCACACCAAGATTTTTGGTGGCTTATCCATGAATAACTATTCGTTTTTCATTTGTACCACATTAGCTTTGAATCTGAACCTTACAGGGGTGCCTGGGTGGCTCAGTCGGTTAAGCGTCTGACTCTTGGTTTCAGCTCAGGTCATAATCTCATGATTCGTGGGTTTGAGCCCCACATCAGGCTCTGCTCTGACCACACAGAGCCTACCTGAGATTCTCTCTCTCCCTCTCTCTCTGCCCCTCCTCTGCTCTCTCTCTCTCTCAAAATAAATAAACTTAAAAAAATATTTAAAAAAATCTGGACCTTACAAAAATTTTACCTTTTTTTTTTTGTACCCTCAAAGCAGTGTTTCTCAAAGGGAAAATAAAATAATCTGGATAAATCTCTCTTGTTGTCTACAGAAAACATCCTTGAGCAATTTGCTTCGTGAGTTTCTTTCATTATTCAAATATGTCTTGCACGTGGCAGATGAACTGTATATGGGCCTATGGAGGAGTCATGTTGCTGTGTGCTCAGCCCCTGACAGGGGCAGCCTGCCAGGCAGGGACACTTCAGGGGAAGCAGGGACACTTCAGGGGAAACTGCTCCATTGGCAGCTAGAAATGTTGGGCGGTGGGACTAGACATTGACATGGGGCACTGGGTGGCATGGGGAAAGGTGGGGAGTGTGTGTTACCTACTCTTATGAAGTACTCAGAAGAACACATACTATAATCGTTTATAGGTACATTTAGACTAGGGAGTAATTAAAAAAAATTTTTTTTTAATGTTTATTCTTGAGAGACAGAGAGAGAGAGAATGAGTGGGGAAGGGGCAGAGAGAGAGGGAGACACAGAATCTGAAGCAGGCTCCAGGCTCCGAGCTGTCAGCACAGAGCCCGACGCGGGGCTCGAACTCACAAACCGTGAGATCATGACCTGAGCCGAAGTCGGATGCTTATCCGACTGAGCCACCCAGGTGCCCCAGGAGTAATTTTTTTAAAAGTCTGTGTTACTAATGCCTTTCCTTCTAGTAGGTAGTAATTTCTTGCATGTCAATGACTAATTGCCATTGACTTACATGGCCTAATAAAAAAGCAGCTCACTAGAGCGGCAAAATTAGTTTTTTAAACTTTAAAAATTCTAACTTTATAATTTTCTTTTTAGAGAAGAACGAAAGATGATACTTGGAAAGCAGATGACCTCAGAAAACACCTCTGGGTAACACGTTTTAAAGATTTGGGTTGGGGTCCTTTTGGACCTTGGATGGTTTCTTGGACAGTTTTATTTGGTTTTCAACACAGCCTAACTTTGCTTATGTGTGGCTCATTTCAGAAGCATTCTCGACTCAGAGATAAAGCCGTACGGTTAATAGCTCTGGAACTGTGGGGGGAACGGGGTTGCCCAGCCCCGCGTCCCACCAGCTCCATCAGGTTTCTGTTAGGGTTCAGGGCGTGTGCCATGTGTGTCTGTGCATGCGCGTGTTAGTGTGCACTGTGGGTGCGTATGTGTCTGTGTGTGTGTGTGGTATGTTTGCATGTGTGTATTTGTGCACGTGTGTGCGTGTGTGTGTCTGTGTGGTGTGTGTGGAAGGGGCTTGGGCTGTGAAAATTAATTAAAGGAAAAGGGGGTCGGGAGGCCAGCACTGGGGGGGCTCAGGCACCACCACTCCACTGTCCACTGCAGACCCGACGGGAAGAGATGCACCTTGCACGTGATACTATTTTGCCAGCCCGGCAGGAGGAAGGGAGGTCTCCTCCTGCCCTGGCGACAGCTCAGCTCATGAGCCGCCACCACACTTCGGGCTCCCAGTTCACCCCAATGGGCTTTTAGGTTATAGCGGCCCCTCCCGGCTCCCCCTTTCCTCTGTGAAAGAGCCTCCTCTCCCTGTTCTGCAGAATCACCTGTGGTTTTGCCACAGCTTAATTGTCCCAGACTGCAATTCTCTGCCGTTCCTGAAGAAACCCATTTTTGCTGGTAAAATTACTGGGGGTTTTATCTTTAAGATTAATGGGTTGAGATCGAGACCTCCTGAGAGTTTTATGAGGGAGAGTGTCCTTGTTCTTCGACTGGGACCCAGGCTGTTGCTGTCTCAGAGACTTTAAGACACAGCTACAGTATGCCTTTCTTTTTCTTTCTGTTCGGTATAGTATTTCAGATTTGACTTGCCAGCAAAAGTGAATGTCCCTTGTGAACGGGTGCCCGTTGCCAGTCGTAGAAATGCTCCATCGGGTTCCGCTTACTGTGGCCTCAGAGACGCGTCTTCCAGGCCCGTCTTGCTGGGATGGAAAGCAGGGGAAGCTAGTGTGAAGACACCTCAATGAGCAGGACTCACATTCCGGATTCTGCTTTCTTTCTCTTGGTTTAGGCCGCACACTCAGGTAATCCCAAGGGAGATAAGAAGCACAGAGAAAAAAAGCTTCGTAAGGAGTCAGAAGTGGACTTCCCTGAAGACAAAGAGCAAAAGCACAGGGACCCGGACCGAGACACCAAGCACAGAGAGAGGCCTGCTGAGAGAGACGGTCACGCGTCCAGAGAGAACCCTCGTGGGGACAGAGACCGAGAAAAGCCAAGGGAAAGGAAAAAGGACTCCAGAGACCGGGACAGAGAAAGGCACAAAGAGAAATACCGAGAGCAGGACGCAGAGAAGTCTCACAGTCGAGGAAAAGACAGGGACAAGGACAGAGAGCGCAGAGCGAGGAGGGAGGAGCTGAGGCAGACGGCCCAGCACAACCTGCTGGGCTGGCAGCTCCCGGAGCCGGCGGAGCGCAGGGCGCGGGCAGGTGCGTGTCTCTGCGGCAGGCAGCCCCGCTTCAAGCCCCCCGTTCGCTGTGTCTTGTCTGCATTTCTCCGTAAAAGAGCTTCCTCGGAGCGGTTGCTCACTCATCATTGTGTTTTCTCTCGTGCTTTTCTAGACGGCTGAGCTTGGGCCTTGAAGGCGTAGGCCTCTGGTGTGTGTGTGTCCTTTTCACTGTTTTCTTTTTGATATTTTAAAAACCCATTCAGTCAGTGAAAGGAGTAACACAGTTTCTCATTTGCTAGAGTTTTACTCTTGAAACTCATTAGATCACCCAAGTAAAGCTGAGTCTACATTGTAAATAAACAAATATAGTGCTTTTTATTTATTCATTTATTTTTTATTATTTATTTATTTTTTTGACGTTTATTTATTTTTGAGACAGAGAGAGACAGAGCATGAACAGGGGAGGGTCAGAGAGAGAGGGAGACACAGAATCGGAAGCAGGCTCCAGGCTCCGAGCTGTCAGCACAGAGCCCGACGCGGGGCTCGAACTCATGGACCGTGAGATCATGACCTGAGCCAAAGTCGGACGCTTAACCGACTGAGCCACCCAGGCGCCCCAAAAATAATGCTTTTTGATAAGAATACCTCAAAAGTGTCAGTTTTATTGTAAGATTTAAATGTTTTTGTCTAAATTCCCAGGATTCTAAGGTGAAGGTGCATGCCCCCCACCTTAAAATGGAAGTATTGTATTTTTTAAATTAAACTAGCTGACATAAACAAAAAGGAACGTATTTATTACTATTTTTTAAAATCATGTTTTGTTTTTTTTTTAAGTTCATTTATCTATTTTGACAGACGGAGCATGTGCACACACGAGCAGGGCAGGGACAGAGAGAGAGAATCCTAAGCAGTCTCCGTGCTGTCAGCACAGAGGCTGAGGTGGGGTTCGATCTCACGAACTGTGAGATCACAACCTGAGCCAAAATCAAGAGACAGACGCTCAACTGACTGAGCCACGCAGGCGCCCCACAGAAAGGAATATATTTAAAGAATGTGTAGGAATTGTTAGAATCGTCAGGAAGGCTGGAGATCCTGGTTCCGAAAAGGATGGACACCAGGCCCTTCATTCCTGTTCGTGTTGCACGCTGTTGCCTTCTGCCGGGCCACTTCAGGTGTCGGCACACAGCTCAGCAGCGGTGCAGCTGTCGAGGCGTGAGTGCATTTTTGTTGGGTGAGGTATACCTAGGGGTGTGCTTACGGGTTAGCGGGTTCACCACTCGGTAAGTTTAACAGTAACTATCCTATCCGTTGCTTCTTTTTAGTATTATTATATTGATGCTCTTGGTATTTATTTCTAATAAAATCTTTTTTGTTCTTGCATCACTCTTTTGTGGTTGCTACCTGACCTTATTTCTTCAAGGCATTATCGATACGAGTAATCATACGATTAGACTGTTTGACATTCCCTCCCCTTCCTTGGCGTTTCCAGGCCCTTCCCATCTCCTCTGAGCCTCCTCTTCTGGGAAGTGTGGCCTTGCTCTTTGGGCTACCTCATCTGCTCCCTCCCTCTGACTGCATCCTTTCTCATGATTTTATGCACTTGTCATCTGTTCCTGATTTCCAAGTTTTGGTCCCCAGCTAGGTTTCTTCCCTGAGTTCTGGGCTTACACATCCTCGTGTCCTTTGACATCTGATGGATGTTGCAAACATAATGGGTCCTGACCTGAGCTTCTCAAATCCCCACAAACCCTACTTCCCCAAAGCCTTACCCATTGTAGTTGATGCAGCTGCACCCTTCCCTTCCTCGGGTTGGAAAACCCAGGAGTCACTCTGACCCCACTCTGTCCTGCGGGCTCCCATAACCCGTCCCCTCTCTGCATGCCACACCTGTCTCCCTGACCCTGTTTGGATCTCTTGTATTCCAGGCTCCTAGAAAAGCAATCAGTGCTCCATAAGGACTTTCTTTCCATGTTCTCTGTTTAATTTTGTCCTCATCTTTTAAAATGGTGATTCTCTTAATTTTAAGCCTAATGACTGTTTTTGTTGTCTGTACAGATTCAAAAGTGAAACTCTAGTTTGACCAGCAGGGAGAGACCTCAAATTGTGGGTAGGGGTGGGTTCTCCTCACCACAGGGGCCTCCCCCATCCCCCATCCACTGTGCCCTCAGCAGTGGGCTCCAGGAGTTGTGGAGCTGGTGCAGTTCCCGTGGCATCCCTGAGGCAGGCATTTCTTTCTTTGCAGCCAAGCACTTGGTGATGGCCCAGCTTTTCTCCATGGACTGGGCTTTGCTTCCCTGGGTGCTTCTGTCAGTGACCAGGAACTTAGATGGCATGTGTATTTGGGCTGGTGCCCCTCTTGAATTTCCAGCGGCCCTAGTCTCATATTTTCCAGGTTCCCTCCCTGGCAGTTGGCATTGTGATTTCCCTCTTTAGGCCATTTTAAGTTTAGATTCTAGAACTTTCCATTCTTTTTAAAAAATTTCTTATTTTTGAGAGAGAGAGGGTGCATGTGTGTGCAAGCAGGAGAGAAGCTGGGAGGGGGGTGGGGAGAGAGAGAGAGAGAGAATCCCAAACAGGTTCTGTGCTTATCGCAGAGCCCAATGTGGGGCTTGATATCATGAACTGTGGGATCATGACCTGAGCTGAAACCAAGAATCAGACGCTCAACTGATTCAGCCACCCAGGCACCCCTGGAAATTTCCATTCTTGATACTGGAGGATGTGTTTTAACTGAAGAATCTGTTTTCATAGGTGTTAATATGTAATAAATAATAAAGTAATATGTACAGTAGAGATTGCAGCAAGATGTTGGAAGATCATTTCGATGTGTGAAAGTTTGGAAATGTTGAAAATATGTTCCATTTTTGTAGGCAGCAAAGCAAGAGCAGAAGAGAAGGAGAGGAGAGACGAAGGCTCTGAATGGGGGGACGAAGAGAGGGAGAGGCGGTACCGAGAAAGAAAGGTAGGCCGCAAGCCCAGGAGCGGGTGCTCACGCAGGAGCATTAGAAACAGTTTGGGAAAGTGTCGGAACAGGATTCAAGGTCTGAGGAAGTTTGCCTCCGCTTTTCCCTCACACGCACGTGTTGTTCTTCCATTCCAAGAGAAGTACGAGTTGATTTTGGAAAATTTAGGAAATCCAAATAGTAAGAAGGAAATAAAAACAAAGTCCACCCAGAGACAATTATTGATAGTATTTAAGTATTTGTCCTGATAGAGTAGGTCTATGTACGTATTTGTGTGCAAGTGTGTGTGTATACACACGTTTTCTTCACGTGGAGTTTTCTCTTATGAACTGTTTAAACGATAAATTTGGAGCAGTTTTCTAAGTCCCGTTTCTCTATAATATTATTTTAATGGCTGCATAATATAACAGTCAATGACATGGGTGTGTCATAGTTTTCTTGGCACATCTGCTCTTTTTGACGCTCAGGTTGCTTCTGGATTTTTTTACTGTAAAGACATGCATGGGGTAAAGTCTTTCCGTTTATTCATAGTTATTTTCTTCTGATTAATTTCTGGAAATGAACTTGCTAGATGAGAGTAATGTAAACTTACTCCATCTGCTCTACATAAAAGCTGTAATTAGCTGTATCGTCAGAGTGTAATTCCCCGTGTCCTAGGCAGCTGCTGGACACGATCATAATTTTTAATCTTTGCTAATTTGATCCAGAACAAGGGAGCATTTCTGAGCATTTTATGAAAGGGTTTCCTGCCCTCTTGTCAGTTATTCCCTGTGTGCATTTGCTTCCTTTCCTAACAGAGCATCTTATTCTGGGAGGACTTTAAAGATGAACTCCCTGCTAGTTACCTATGTTTCCACTTCTGTTTTGAATTTTTTTCATGGAATCTTTGTTTTTATAAGTAAGTTCAAAGTTATGAGGTAGTCAAGTTTGTCTTTATAGTTTTGGTTGTTGATGTAATGCTTGGAGAGCCTTTTCCCCACCAGCATTATGTAAGTAGTGCCTGTGTTTTGTTTTGGGTCCTTATAATATTTTTTACCCCTTAAGTTTTTAATCCCCATAGAATTGATCTTGGTGACGGGTGTGTGGTAGTAATCTAACTTTATGACCGAGGAGTTTGCCCATATGGTTTCTTTAGGAAGGTTGTCCTGGCAGAGTGAGCAAAGTGGGTGGGAGTCGGGTGAAGGGGAAGAGTCGGGGGGCCGCTGAGCGGCCATGGGGGGTGGTGGGAGGGGGGACCACAGGGACAGAGCCCTCCGGCTGTAGAGTGAGCGGTGACAACCTGTTGGCCCTGGTGGAAGGAGAAGGGCATTTCTGTTTGGGGTCCTGGTGAGACATCTGATGATGATCCTAAAATTGTGAGCTTGAGCTGGAAATATGACCCACCCACAGCCTGTTCTGCAAATAGCCACGCGTCACCATGGGACAGTGTCACCCGTCGTGGTTTGGGGGTTACAGAGGTGACTAGACAGTGGTGCCCAGTTTTGAGAATCTCCCTGTGGGGGAGCAGACATGTGAACTGCCAGGGACAGGGGCTGGCGGGCACATGGTTCTCTGTTCACAGAAGTCACACATCTCACAGCAGGGAGCGTGGGTCGGTGGAGCTCAGGGTGCACTCAGAGTTGGGGAGGCGGTGACAAGAATGACCAGGAGAGGCTGCAGAGGAGGGGGCACACTGCCGCGCTGAGGGGTTTGCACGTGGGTTCCACTTCAGGGTGAAGGCCGGTGTGCTCCGTTGCCCCTAGCCTGTGGATTGTGCGGCCGACAGCAGGTATTTCCTTCCAGAAGCACATCTTCACGGTCAGGATGGAGGAGTGAGCGGCAGCGCGGCTCCCTGCCTTCATCACAGCAGGTACGAAGGCCAGCGGCCGTGTTCGTGTGCTGACGCAGTTTTCCGTGGGTCCCGTTCACAGCTGCAGTACGGTGACAGTCAGGACAATCCTGTTCAGTACTGGCTTTACAAAGAAGGAGGCGAGCGGAGACACAGGAGGCAGAAAGAAGCAGATGGAGAGCGGAGACATCGAGAAAAAAGCAGCATGAGGGAAAAAAGAGACAAGCACTCAAGAGAAAAAAGTAACTCGTTCTCTGACAAGGAAGGGGAAGACAGACACAGAGAGAAGCGTCACAGGGAAGGCGCTCGTCTCGACGAAGAGAGGCACCCCGGTGACACGGGTAGAAAAGAGAGGTCGTCAAGAGAGGAGCTGAGGAAAAGAGAGTCCAAGGTACCGTTTCTGACGCTTCGTAGCCTTTGTAGCCATCCCCAGGTCACCACTCTTGGAGAGGAGGTAGATCTCCGTGTGGCCAGATGATAAGACCTGTTGCTGAGAAGTAGTAACCTTGGTAAAGACGTGATTCAGTCTGTGCAGTGTGACCAACAGAGACTGCTGACCTACTAGAAAATAGGAAGTCACGTTTTCTGATTATATCGTGAATGTGCTTTTAACATCTATTCAGAAATCTATCATAAAACTGAAATTTTGAAACATTAAAAAGACAGATTTTTAAATGGCGAGTAAGTGAATAATTTAGCAAAACGTTTGAATCGGAATTAATAGTATTAAGTTTACAAAACAAAGCCAACAGAAGACAAAAATAAAACCATTGCTTGCAAAGGGCCTGACGCTGCAGTTGCTTCATATTTTCCCATACTAATTGTATTTTTTGTTCTCGTGTGTACACTGTTTGCTGTGCTGTTTTTCCAGACTCTGAAGCAAAGCGATTTCATTCTCCTGCCTCTTGGCAGTGCTGCCTGTCAGGTGGAAGCAAAGCGAGGGGCAGGTGGTATGAGTCTCGGGGCCTCAGGCCTTCAGGGGCACAGACTGTGGTGGCTCAGCCAAAGCCTGGGACTCTGACTGACAGGTGCCCGTCCACCAAAGTGTGTCTGGTGGAGGAGTGCGTGTTAAGGATGTCCCAAAAAACCTTTGCAGTCGCTGCCTGGCCTCGTGACCATCCCAGCTGGCTCTTTGCTGAGTGCGATAAATCAGCCTGGTGCCTGCACCTTCTGGTACCTTCGCCAGCACCTTCCCTCACAGCGGGACTGCACCCCTACCCTGTCACCTGCAGCCTCCACCCCTCATCAGAACGCTGGTCATGTTTCTTAGCAGTTGTATGACAGGAGCAGTTTTATTAACCATGTGTGTATGTGTGTATCTCAAGTCCCTGGACCTCCCTTGGATCAGCCTCACTGTGTGTTTACATTCTTAGCCATGTACTCATGTCAACAAGCTGAGGGAGGCAGTAATTGAGAAGGGACCCTCACCGAGAGGTATTCATCCCTCTTGTGTTTTAAATCGCTTTCCCCAGGGGCACCTGGTGGCTCAGTTGGTTAAGCGTCCGGCTCTTGATTTTGGCTCAGGTCATGATGTCATGCTTCTTGAGTTCAAGCCCCACGTTGGGCTCTGTGCGGACAGTGTGGAGCCTGCTTGGGATTCTCTCTCTCTCCCTCTCTCTCTCTATTCCTCTCCCGCTCACACTCTCTCTTTCTCTCAAAAATAAATAAATGAAGTTTAAAAAACATTAAAAAAATTCTTTCCCTACATTAAAATCTTTTTAGTGTGTTTTTCTATTATTTTATTATGAACGTTCTTAAACATACAGCAAAATCGACAAGTTTCCACCACCTAGATCCTACCACTAACATTGTATTGAACTTGCCTATTTTACGTTCCCTAGATCACATCTAGTTCCTAGAAACAACCTGTTTGTTTCCCCACAGAAATGCCTTTTTGAGACTTGTCACAGTATACACATCTGGCCTAAGAAATGGCCCCATGTTAATAAAACCACTGCCTTCAACAATGCTCTTTCCATAAGGATTAACATAATAATTAGCCCCAGGAGAGACTCTTTTGACAAACTTCTTTCTTTTCAATAATTTGTTCATATTTGTGGACTGGCCACTGTGTGATGGCCTTTGTTCTATGTGCTGAGAACACAGCTGTGAACACAAATTTGTATTTTTGTGGTGTTTAAGTTTCATTGGAGGAGCCGTACAATAAAGAAAGAAATAAGTAGACAGTACATTAGAAGCGATTAGTGAGCACTGTGTATTTAACATTTCTCTTTGCCGTGACTTTCAGGCGCTCAAAATATGCTTTTTAACTTAGTTACTATGTTAGCCTGGTGATTGATGTAATTTCCGCTGAGGTGACCATCAAGTACAAGGGCCAGTATTACTAACTGTGTAACAGGTGTGAGCCAGGACCTTTCCCGGGGGTCGTGTTCTCCGTCATTCTCTCTCACTTTCTCTGTATGGTTTTTGGTCTGTTATTTTAACTGTGCGTGACTTTTATTGTGTGCCTCCTCCAGTTTCTCTTTTCTGTTTTTAAAGTAGGCTCCACACCCGAGGTAGGGCTTAAACTCACACCCTGAGATTGGGAGTCATGTGCTCAGGGTGCCTGGGGAGCTCAGTCTGTTGAGCTTCTGACTTTGCTCAGGTCAGGATCTCACAGTTGGTGAGTTCGAGCCCCGCATTGGGCTCTCTGTTGTCAGCACAGAGCCTGCTTCGGATCCTCTGTCCCCTACTCCCTCCACCCTTCCCCTGGTTGCTCTCTCCCTCTCAAAAATCAATAAAACATTTTTAAGAAATTAAAAAAAAAAAAGGTTCTCTCCCTCTGCCCCTCTCCCCCACTCACGTGCTCTCTTTATAAAATTAAAATATAAAAAGAAAAAACGAGTTGTGTGCTCTGCTGACTGAGCCAGCCAAGGGCCCCCATCCTCTAGTTGTTTTTGTTTTTTTAAAGTTTATTTTGAGAGAGAGAAAGAGAGAGCATGAGCATGAGCAAGCAGGGGAGGAGACAGGACGGGGGTGGGGAAGAGAGAGAGAGAGAGAGAGAGAGAGAGAGAGAGAGAATCCCAAGCAGGCTTTGCACTGTCAGCTCAGAGCCCGACTCAGGACTCGATCTCATGAATCACGAGATCATGACTTGAGCTGAAGTCAAGAGTTGGACGTTCAACCAACTGAACGACCCAGGCGCCCCACTCTTTCAGTTTTCAGGGACGAAGAAGGCATGCTTAAGCATAATAACTATAACAGAGTGTCTTCTAAAGGTAACTGAGCAATATTGACTTATCTACCAGAAGAATCCCGTGGCCCTAGCCCTCTATTAACCACTGCTGAACATGGACGTGCTCCTCTCTGCTTTTGGGGTAGTGACTTCAACAGGTCCTTGTGGGCATCTGTTGCTAGCCAGAACCCTCCTGACCAGCCCACACAGCTTGGGAACAAAGCACTGAGCTCATGGCTACCTTTTCTTTGTTTTCTTTTTATCTAGATAGCCATTAAATCATAATTTTTTCCTACCTAGAACTACTGATTTCATTTTCTCCCCATTCCAATGTATTTAGTAGACTGATGCCAGACTGTTCTTCCTGTTAAACATGTAATTATACTTTTCTCTAATTAATTTTGGAAGAATTTTTAAATACAGGAAGAAGTAAAAAAAAAAAATTTATTCATGATCCCAGACTCAGAGATAATCAATTTAATAGTAAATATGTATATACTTACAATTCTTTTCCTATATGAAAATGAACTTTATAAATGAACTTTATAAAAATGCAAAATTAGAGTCATGCTATTTTTTCTCTTCATTCTGGAAAATAAATTAAAAAAAATTTTTTTTAATGTTTATTTTTTTTGAGAGAGACACAGAGACAGAGCATGAGCGGGGGGGGGGGGGCGCAGAGAGGGGGAGACACAGAATCGGAAGCAGGCTCCAGGCGCCAAGCTGTCAGCACAGAGCCTGATGTGGGGCTTGAACTCACGAACCGTGAGATCATGACCTGAACCAAAGTTGGACACTTACCGGACCGAACCACCCAGGTGCCCCTGGAAAGTGATTTTTAACAACTGGATACTTAATGGCCATCTGGTATCCTTTCATATGGTCATAACCTTATTTATTTAACAAGTAACCTAATATTGAACATTCAGGTTTTTTGATTTCATAAATATTCTGTGACGAACAGATTTAAAACCTTAATACATGTCTTTGTTTTCTACGAATAATTTCCCAGAAGTAGAATTTATAGGTCGAAGAAAGTATTTGAATATTTTTAGCTATTTTTAAGGCTTTTGATACACGTTATGTATTGCCCTCCAGATTGTCTTCCTTAGTGAGTGATTTAGTCCTGCCTTCCTTCTGCTCTGCCCTCTTCAGGGATCAGTCCCCAGGTCTTGTAAGCTTTCCCTGCCCTAGGGAGGTACTCCCCTCGTCCCCTGGGGTCTTGTCACCAGCCAGCTCTCCCTCCAGACCCCCCACCCTGCAGGTCTTGCTTCCTGCCCACGCTTATTCAACAGATGCCTCTCTCGTTTCAGTGACCTACCTGGATATGTTGGTTTGCTATCTGATGGTTTTAATTTTATTTTTATAGATTCTCTTAATTCAAGAGAACATTGTTTACATTCTCTTTTTTGTAGGTAGATGGATCTCTGAAGTAGCCACATTATGTTTGAAAGTGCATAATTTTAAGCAGTGCAAGGGACCAGTCAGATTTATCTGAAAGTAATATGAAATTGATAAGTATAAATTTCTTTGACTTACTGAGGTAATGTATCATCACCTTTTAGTACACCTTTTCTTATCTTCCTTACATTAAGTATACAATTCACTGAAGCTAGCTGGTGAAAACATACTTTAAAAGATTAGAGATGCTTTTGTGGAATTTTGAGTCCATGCTTGTTTTACAGAGTTCACTAATTACAGTTAATTTACTGTGATCTATTAATGAATGTCATGGAATTTTCTGTTCCATAGGACAGTGAGCACAGAAATCGGGGTGCAAGTTCAAGGAGAGATCCGACCAGCAGCCAGGAAGGATCATGCACTCTCTGGTGACTATTATGTGCACTGTGCTTCTTGAAGAATGCTTTAAAATGATTTTTTCTTACCGGTCCTGATTATAGCCAGTAAATGAAAGTGAAGTATGGGTATACTCATGTACTCCTGATACAACCCCTCCAAATTATATCCTAGGTACCCTGAAGTAGCTAGGAAACTTGTTATAAATTATTAGTCTTGTTTTGCTTTTTTAACATCTGCTCATACGAACTTGGAAAGTTAGCGCTGACTTTGGAGTGCGAGCGTGTGCGTGGGGGGGAGCCTCCGGCCTGTGGCACAGCCGGAGAGGGCGGGGCCGCTGCAGGCGGGCTCCTGGCACCCTTCCCTGCCAGCAGGTGCCCCCTGGCCAATGTGTATAAGTCAGAGCACAAATCAAATGTGCCTTCTTTGGCTTTGTAGCCTTGGCGAGGGCCAGGGTGCAGGCACCAACCTGCTGGAGTGGCAGGCCTGCCCCCTCTTGGGACGTTGGGTCGTCCTCCAGAGCCTTTTCTCTGCTGGTGAGGGTCTAAGGAGGGTACCTATTTTGTGTGGGTGTTGTGAAGGTTACGGATTAGAGTTTGTGTGTAAAGTCTTGTTTTGTTTGTAAGCTCTAGAGTTTTTAAAAGTTTTTATTTAAATTCCAGCTTAACATGCAGGGTTATATTTTATGTTAAATTCCAGTTAACATACAGCGTTATATTAGATTCGGTGTAGAACACAGTGACTCAGCACTTCTGTACATCACCCGGTGCTCATCACAAGTGCATCCTCGTCCCCAACACCTGTTCCCCCATCCTCCCACCCACCTCCCCTCTGGTGACCAGCGGTGCGTTCTCTGCTTTGTCTCCGTTTCCTGGTTTGTCTGTCTCTCTTTAGGAGAAAAGAATTTGTTTCTTAAATTGCACATGTGAGTGAAATCATGTGGTATTTGTTTTTCTCTGACTGACCTTGCTGACTCCCTAGCTCCATCCGTGTTGTTGCAAATGGCAAGATTTCATTCTTTTTTATGCCCAACCAAGTAATATTCTTGTGTGTGTGTGTGTGTGTGTGTGTGTGTGTATGTGTGTATCACATCTTCCTTATCCATTCATCACTCGGTGGACACTGTTTCCATATCTAGGCTATTGTAGATAATGATGCTATAAACATCAGGGTGCATGTATCCCTTTGAATTAGTATTTTTATATTCTTTGGGTAAAAACCTAGTAGAGTCATTGCTGGCTCTTACGGTACTTGTGTATGTAGCTTTCTGAGGAACCCGCACCCCGTTCTCCACAGTGGCTGCACCAATTCTCGTTCCCGCCAAGAGCGCACGAGGGTTCCTTTTGCTCCACGTCCTGCCAACACTTGTCATTTCTTGTGTTGTTGATTTGAGCCGTTCTGACAGGTGTGAGGTGATAACTCATTGTAGTTTTGATTCGTATTTCCATGATAATCTGTGATGTTGAACATCTTGTCGTGTGTCTGTTGACCATCTGGGTCTTCTTTGGAGAAGTGCCCATTTTTTATTTGGATTATTCATTTTTCAGGTGTTGAGTTTTAGAAGTTCTCTGTATATTTTGGATACTAACCCTTCATCCGCTATGTCATTTGCAAATATCTTCTCCCATTCCATGGGTGGCCTTTTTAGTTTTGTTGTTTCCTTCACTGTGCAGAAGCTTTTTATTTTGATGAAGATTACAGATTAGAGTTTGTGTGTATGCTCTTTTTGTATGTAAGCTCTAGATTTTAATTTGTTCTCTATGACAACCATATTTGGTAATTCTTTTTCACAGATCAGGGAAACTCAGGTTAAAAGTACTTTGCCTAAATTTTGAAGTTTGAGCAAACCTAGCACTTAGTCCTGGGGGTGAAGGTTCCTAGACTTTGTATCGCAGACCTGCTGGGCTGCCTGGGGCTTCTGCTCAGTTCTCTGCTTCTTTAGACCACATGCTGTATTGAATTGGTGAGTCTAGGTTCTGAAAGTGAAGAATCTGAAAGCCTTAATTTTAGGTCCTAGCTAACATATAGCATGTGATTAAAAAATAGAACTTATTTCGAGTTAAATCTTTCTTTTGGGAATAAAGATATGTTAAACGTAAAGTAATGTTTTTGATTCACTAATAAAATTACAGGAGTTTTCTAGAACTCTCATAAGGATATAGAGTCATACATAGAACTTTGTTAAAACACATAGTTTTTTCCCTCTACTGAGGATATTTTCTTTCTAGGGTTGCTGCTAGAACAATGAAAATGTAGGAAGACCTTAGTATTCCTTGCTCTAATGAAGCAGGCTTTGGAAGTTTGCTAGTGAATAGGGTTTCTTAGTCATATCAGATATTGCTAAGAGCCTTCATTGAAGTGTAAAATGTTTTAGGTTTCATGTCTTTGTTTAAAATTAATTTTGAATTTGGTCCTACTTTCTAGGTATGCAGAGAGTTTAGTAAGAAATAATGGAAAAGATAAAGACTCAAGAAAGAAGGTAAGACATTTATGTTTATTTTATTTTTAAGTTTATTTATTTTGAGAGCGAGAGAGTGTGAGCAGGGGGGGGGCCAGAGAGAGAGAAGGAGAGAGAATCCCAAGCAGGTTCCGTGCTAACAGACATGGGGCTTGAACCCACAAACCGTGAGATGATGACCTGAGCTGAAATCAAGAGTCAGACGTTTAACCGACTTAGCCCCCCAGGGGCCCTTATGTTGATTTTCTTAGGCGGCAAGATTAGCCACGAGTGTCTGTTTGTGATTCCCCTTGATAGCAGAGCCTGAGACAGGCCTTGCCAGCAGGGGAGTTTTTCCTGAGTGGGTATTCCAGGAGGACATAGTAGACATATTTAGGTTAAAAGACTCAAATAGATGGAGAGTAGAAAACTGGACAAGAGGGGCGCCTGGGTGGCGCAGTCGGTTAAGCGTCCGACTTCAGCCAGGTCACGATCTCGCGGTCCGTGAGTTCGAGCCCCGCGTCAGGCTCTGGGCTGATGGCTCGGAGCCTGGAGCCTGTTTCCGATTCTGTGTCTCCCTCTCTCTCTGCCCCTCCCCCGTTCATGCTCTGTCTCTCTCTGTCCCCAAAAATAAATAAAAAACGTTGGGAAAAAAAATTAAAAAAAAAAAAAAAAAAAAGAAAACTGGACAAGATAAAGCATCAGACGGCAAGTGTGTCATTGCTCCAGTGCCTGCCCTAGTGTCAGACAGAAGTGACTCGGAGACAGATATTGAAGGACCTGCATGATGGTACAACAGTTAGCTCACAGGAAGATGCCACAATTATAAGTGCACGTGCACCTAACAAAAGAGCCTTAAGATACAGAACTACAGGGAGAAATAGAGAAGCTCTACGGTAGCAGAGCCTTTGGCGCCCCTGGTCACTAGCGGATAGAGCAGCAGTGTTTCACCCAGTACATTAGGCCACTTGTAGGAAGGGGCAAGCTCCTGGAGACATAAATCACTGCGGCTGCCTCCGGAAGAGTCGGAAGTCAGGCGAGTGAGGGAATTGTGTCAGTATTAAAGTCTTCCCGCAGGGAAGCCTGGGCCCAGGCCTCGCCTGCAAGCTCTGTCTGCAAGCTCTGTCCTACATTTGGCGTCAGCACCAGCACCAGCACACCGCCCACGGCCCCGCCCTCCCGCTGCGGTCTCTGTGCTGGTGAGCGGTTGTCAGTCTTTGTGTTGCAGCCCCGCGTCATATTTCCCATCAGAGGAGTCTTCATGGAGATGATCGCTGCGAAGTGCCGGGCTCAGGGCTTTTAATTATCATCCAACCATTTTCTTAGTTTGTTGTTTTGTTATTATAGGTAATGTGGCAAGCAGATTTGGGTTATTATTTATGAAGAACAGTTTTTTCTGTCACTTTCTTTGGTAGTTGTCTGAAACCCGTGACACTGAGATAATCATCTTTAACATTTGTGCCAAATTTTTATGTGTCGCTTTATTCCATGTACATACACGAAACACATGTACTTTTACATAAATTAGATCACACGGCATGTGTTGTTTTGATGTGGGTTTGTTTTATTCATTCAGTTTTGGGGGCTGGTTGGAGCACTCACCACCTAAGGAAAAAAAGCCTTACAGAGACTGCTTCCCCTGTATTCTTTTCTCTGTGTAATCTTTTACAGCCGTGTATGAATGTTTATATTTGGTAACTGGGGACACCTTTTTTCCTCCATGCACACACCTCCACTCCCCTGCAACATCTTGTTTTTCCTAGTGCATTGTGGAAACCGTTCAGTTCGAGGGGCACAGACCTCCCTCACGCTTTTTGTGGGTAAATTCTTGAACTGGAGTTGTTGGATGATAATAATATAGATTTTTTTTTTTCATGTTTTCCTTCTATCTCCCACTTCTTTTCATGAGCTCTAGATTAGCACTGTTCATTAGAGTTATAACGTGAGCCACATTTGTAGTTATAAATTTTGTAGTAGTCACATTAAAGAAGCAAAAAAAATTCATTTCAATAATATGTTATAATCAATATTTCTGAAATATCTTTTCAACATGTAATCAATATAAAAAATTATCAGTGAGATATTTTACATTCTTTTTTTTTTTTTGCCAGTGGAGCGAAATGTATGATTTTTTTTTTTTTCCTGAAAGATTCTTGAAGGTATTTGACAGCTTGTTTTGGCTTATGAATTGGGTCATATGTTTTGTAGCATCGATGCTGAGTGTATCTTCGTTGAATTCTTCAGCATTATGGAAAGCCTACAATATGCCAGAGTAATTTTCTGGACACACGGAGAAGTCCTTATTCTCTTCATGGTCATACACCATGCCGTCTCCAGTCTTATGCACTGAATAGTTGTGGGTAGTGATGTCTAGGACTTGTGCCTTCCTGGTGCCGTGACCACTACAGGATTGGAAGTCAGTTTCCTCACCGGTGCAGGGTCACTGGCACTGGGAAGTAGGTCCGGTGGTGCCCCCTTATCCGTGGTTCAGATACCCGCGGGGAGCAACGGGCCGGAAGCAGACGACTGTCTTCGGACGTATCATCAGACGTCAGTAGTAGCCCAATGCTGTGTCACACGCCTGCTTACCCCCCTCCCTTCGCCTCGTCACGTGGGCATTTCACCATCTCACATCATCACAGGGAGGGGCGAATGCAGGACAGTAGGTATTTTGAGAGAGACACCAGAGTCACTTAACTTTTATTACAGGATATCATTATAATTGTTCTGTTTTGTTATTAGTTATTGTTGCTAATCTTTTACTGTGCCTAATTTATAAATTAAACTTAAATTAAATCATAGGTGTTGTATGTATAGGAAAAAACATGGCATGTGTACGGTTTGGGACCATCCACGGTTTTAGGCATCTATTGGGGGTCTTGGAATGCATCCCTGTGGCTGGGGGGGGGGGGGGGGACCACAATTATTCCCATTTCTCAGAGGGAAAAACCGAGGCACAGGATTACTTGCCCTCAGTGACCTTGTTTGTGCACCTCGGGGCCAGAACCCAGGTCTTCAGCCACTGAGGGCAGTGCCTTCATGGGGGACCAGGTGTATCAGTGGTTGGCCTGACCGGCTCTGCTATCTTCCACCAGAGCTGCCGAGAGGGCTCCGCAGTGTGGAAGCAGGCTCTGAGGCCAGGAAGTGCAGAAATTGTGGTAAGGAGAGTATGTCTTTTATATTTTGCCAAAGACATGCTTTTACTCATCATACTTTGCTTTCATAGTGCCTTTTTATTAGGGTAATCATTATTCCTTTTATTTATTTAATATTTATTTTGAGAGAGACACATAGCATGAGCGGAGGAGGGGCAGAGAGAGACGGGTGACACAGAATCTGAAGCAGGCTTCAGGCTCCAAGCTATCAGCACACAGCCCGACGCGGAGCTCCAGCCCACAAATCGTGAGATCGTGACCTGAGCTGACGTCGGACGTTTAACCGACTGAGCCACCCAGGCGCCCCATCATTATTCCTTTTAGACAGCAGAACATTGGTATGAAGGGAAGGAATAGATTTTAATGACATTTAATTTGCATCTGAGAGTCCTGGGTGGTGCCAAAGGCATCTTGTGCTTGGGCTGGAAGGAGGTGACTGGTTCACTGGGCAGGAGCTTGGATGCCGCGGCCTCCCTCTGTCAGGGAGAGGAGAAGGCTTTGCAAAGAGCATGGCAGGGAGGAAGTTCCAGCTAAGTGAACAGCCAGCCTTTTCATCTGTGCTCTGTATTCAAATTCAAGAAGGTTGAGGAGGATTGAAGGAGCCAACTAAAAGATGAGATTCGTCATCGGTGAGACAGTCAAGGTAACAGATAATTTTCAGAAATATGAGGCAAACCAGGGAGATCAAGGAAATGGCACTATCCTCTTATAAGAGTTCTTTCCAGAACTGACCAGTCGGGTATCAGGCACTGTACTGTCCTAGACCCTGGGCCTAAAGTTCTTTCTTGTCCAGCCAGAAAGCGGGACGCAGGATTAAAATGTGAGAGATGGCTGATGTCTGGGAGGAGACAAGAGCCCCGATTAAGGTCCTTGCTCCGTTTTTATTAGGATCAAAAGGCTTACAAACATGTTGATGGACGTGCACAAAGACACAATAAATCTGGGAACATTAACTCATGGGCATGAGGAAAAGGGGGTTTTGAAGATATATGGTGTTAGAGGTTTGGGTCAATATAAACCAAAATCCTGGCCCAGGGCAGATGGATGTTAACAGCAGACTTGAGGCACCATGTCTGTTTATCTTACCAGCCTAGGGAACAAGACAGACAGAGCTTGCTACCTCAGGGTCAACAAGGCACCTTTCTTTTGCTAATCGGCTCCATTCTGGGCAGCTTCATCCTGCAGTGGCCTATAGCCCTATTTACCTGTTTACTTAATTTGGTGCTTCCTTCCTGTGAGAGCAGCTTTCTGCTATAGTACTAAATTGGGGGGTGAATCCACCCTGCATGCCTAATCTTATTTACCTCATATAGCTTTGTATTGGGGCCTTTGCCCTGCCCTCTCTATCCTGGGACCTCTGCCCTCTCTATCCTGGGGCTTTGGCCCTGCCCTCTCTATCCTGGGGCCTGGGCCCCATCCCCTCTATCCTGGGGCCTGGGCCCCATCCCCTCTACCCTGGGGCTTTGGCCCTGCCTTCCCTATCCTGGGGCCTGGGCCCTGCCCCCTCTATTCTGGGGCTTTGGTCCCGCCCTCTCTCTCCTGGGGCTTTGGCCCTGCCCTCTCTATCCTGGGGCCTCTGCCCTCCGCCCTCCCTCAACCCCCCCCACCCCCCCATCCTGGGACTCCTGTACCTATTTACCTGATCCTGTTTACCCAAACTTGGGTGTGAGCATTCTATGGCTTTGTAATTCTTTATGCCTTGTGAACCCATCAGTGCAGGCTCAGGGAATTCCTAAGCTTATTCCCCACACTCTGCTTAATGCCACTGATGAAGGGGCAGTTGGGCTCTGCTGGTGGTACTTTTGTTGTCATCGTCTCTGGCTGGGTTTGAGCTCTGCAGAGAAGTGACACATCGGCCCTGCCGTCCCCTGGAGGAGAGGCTGGCCCACTCTGGGGGTGTGTTGTTTGCTGGGACGTGTGCAGAGCCCCTGTGGGTGAGGTGTCAGGGGTCCTCGGGAGCTGAACGGGATTGGGCAGTGTGATGCCCGAGATGTGCTTAAAACTTCTGCACACATTTTTGTTTCTCTTATCAGTTAACAGGTGTCTTATCTGTTGATGCAATAAATGTAATGTGTCATTCGCTGTAATTAACAGTGACTTTATATGACAGTGTGCCCAAAGGACCTTTTTACGGAGTAGTTCTTCCTAAAAAGTATCAGCATAAAGTAACTTCCCAACCCCCAGGCAGTGAGGTGTCCTTAATAATCCCGTCAGTCCTGTTCACTTTGAGAAAGTCAGACCAGATATTATCCACTTTGAGGAGCAGCTAGAATCTGCGTGGCGTGAAGTGTTGGTTTTCTGGCACTGTTTACTGCACGGCACTTTATCGGGTTCTGGAAGGCGACCGGCCACGTCACTGAATGCCTCCCG
The DNA here is from genome assembly GCF_024362965.1 of Panthera pardus. Classification (NCBI taxonomy): domain Eukaryota; kingdom Metazoa; phylum Chordata; class Mammalia; order Carnivora; family Felidae; genus Panthera; species Panthera pardus. The sequence goes on from NW_026527024.1 coordinate 7,904,992, forward strand.
AACTCCATCTTCTCTTGGCTGGCCCTGCCGTCCTCCTCCTGGCTGGCCCTGCCGTCCTCCTCCTGGCTGGCCCTGCCGTCCTCCTCCTGGCTGGCCCTGCCGTCCTCCTCACGCTCAGCACATCCAAGCCATGCTTCCCACCCTCCCCATGGACTCCCTCCCCCACCTCTGTGCCTCTTCTGGTTGAGGTGCCAGCATCCGCCCAGTTTTCACCCGTGAAAACCTGGGGATCATTTCTTTCCCACCGTCGTCCTGCCCCTCTGCACCCAAGCCCAGAGGGTCCCCTTTATCGGCGCGCTTGCTCCCCCTGGGATCAGAGCTGGAGCGCTTCTGGGGAACGTTTGTTGTGGGGGCGCCCTCCAGCAAGGGTGGGGCTACCTAGGTGTGGACGTGGGTGTGCTGTGGTCACATTTCTCTCTCAGAGGGTCTCTGTGCTTGAGTGAACGGGAGGGTGTGCGGCAGGGAGGGTTTGCTGGGCTGAGGATGAGGGGTGGGGGAGGTGCCTTATCTGCGCCTGCGTGACACGGAGGTGCTGTGTTGTGGGTCGGTAGGATGTGGACAAGAGGAAGAATGGCTTCGGGGTGGGAAGGACGAGTTTTCTAAACACGTATTTCATTTTTGCTCCCCTCTTATCCTGGAAACCCAGAATATGTTTCTACTTGGTTTTCCTGGTAGCCTCTTACTGTCCTGAAGATCCAGACCAGGGTGGCTTTAGGGTGATCTAAGCTCACCTCCCAAACCCCCAGAGCCCGACGGGGCACGCCTCCCACTGTAGGGCTTGGAGAATCCCCCTGGTGAGCCCCAGGCCTGGAGGGCAAAGCCACGAGGCAGGAGCGCTCTGGGTCTGCGGGGCCAGTGTTGGCACAGCCTGTCTGCCCTCCGTGAAGAGAACAGGGACGCTCTGAGAACGCCCTGTTACACATCTCGTCAGAATTGTACGCTTTCTCAGAAAGGACGAGTTCATTAACTTTTGTCTCTTTATGGTCATACTGGTTAGCGAGGTATTTCTTAAGGAATTTGCAGTTAGGTTGTGTTACTTTTATAAATGCATTTTAAAATTGGGGCGCCTGGGTGGCTCAGTCGGTTCAGCGTCCGACTTCGGCTCAGGTCACGATCTCGCGGTTCGTGGGTTCGAGCCCCGCGTCGGGCTCTGTGCTGATGGCTCGGAGCCTGGAGCCTGCTTCGAATTCTGTGTCTCCTTCCCTCTCTGCCTCTCCACCATTCACGCTCTGTCTACCCTTTCTCTCAGAAATAAGTAAACATAAAAAAATTTAAATACATTTTAAAGTTAGCAACATTAAATGAATCTTAGAAAACATATTTTCCCAATCTATTTGCAAAATTCAAATTTGCTATTGAATTTTTTTGTTATGTGTTTGGTTTTTGCCCCCAGGAAATTGAAAAGGAAGACACTGATATAGAAAATGCTGGAACTGATGAGTATACACCTTGTTTGGAAGATGATTTTGAAGTTTGTATAACAGTTAAAATTTTTCTCAGCTTAAAAATAATTTGTTCTTAAAATTTGCTTAAGTACAGTAACTTAATGGCTTCATTTCTCTCTCTGCTACTTTTACTCCACCTGTGTTTCATTTAGGCTTGTTACCAATAACAGGTGCTGTCGCCTGTCAGTGCCACCAGGTGATGGGGTTGAGTGATTTTACAGTTTAACCCATTAAGTGCACGGCATCCAAACGTGTGTGTATGTTTGAGTGAATGTACGTGTGAGTGGAGTGTGTATATTTACTTACACTCTCACATTCTCAGCACAAAAACGTTTGCGTGCTTCTGTTGTTAAGAGCTGTCTGTGTATGTAAATCTATACAGTGCAGTTCATTTTTAGAGAATAAGGCAGCAGTCCATACAGATTTATAGCTCAGTGGTGTTGAAATCAGTTAACTATAAAAACCTTTCTTAGCCATAATGAGAATTTTGTCTGTTTTAAGTTCTAATTTGCATGTTTTGTTTCATATGAGTGTTGTTTAAGGTCGGTTTGTCTTAAAGGTTCCAGGGTGTAATTATCGTTTGTAGGACTACGAAGATGACTTTGAGGTTTGTGATGGAGATGACGATGTGTCAAATGAACTGGAACCAAAAGAGAAAATCGAAGAGCTTCCTCTGGCTAGAAAAAAGGAGATACAAGAAATTCAGGAAGCCATTAACGCAGAAAACGAAAGGATTGGCGAGTTGTCCTGCAAACTGTCTCAGAAGCGAGGTCTGACGGAGGGTGAGAGGGAGGCAGAGACAGGTGCGCATCTGTCTCAGGGGACAGTGGGTGCCCGAGCCTGCACGGTCCTTGTGGGTGGAATTCTTCTAATCTTAGGTGGCAGATGTGTGAGTGTCCCGTGCTCCCACGACGATGCCAGGCGACTGTAACGTGTGATGGGGACTGTCTTCGGGGAAAACAGCTGCACGCGGCCTCTGGTCAGCACCTGCAGCCTGCGGGTGGCTGTGAGCACGTGTCAGCCTGTGGGTGCTCAGGCAGGAAGCGCCAGTCCTGGACGCGGCCCTGCTCCCCTTTCCCCGTCTGCAGCACGTGCGCTTGTTTTCTGAGGCCACTGTCTTTGACCTTCCACAAGGAAAGCGTGTCAGCAGGAGGCTCAGGGTGGGGGCAGCAGAGCCCAGGGCCAGCTCGGGGAGACGGGTTCAGGAATGTGGCCCTCCGAACCGGTCTCGAACACTCCTAAGTGAGCCCTTCTTTCTCGGATTTCCTGTGCAAAATGAGAAACGTGTCCAGCTCAAAAATTCTTGGTATCTCCACATGATAAATATTTTAAAAGTAGGAGTAAATATTTTAAAGTCACTGAAAGAGAATAAGTAATAATTAGTAATTAATACAACTAATTATGATTAGCAGTTAATATAGTCATCCGAGCGAAAGTTGGGCAGAGTGCTTCTTATGCTCCTGTTTTGCATCCTGCTGCAGAGGTAGCAAAACTGAGATGGCCAGTGCAGACGTATAGAACGTTCTCCCGAGTTTGTAGAGAAACCAGTGTCTCTGAAGCCGGGGAAGCTGTCCTGTGTGAAAGAAGTGCTTCAGTTGTACAAAATAGCTTTTTTTGTTGTTTTTTTTGTTTAGATGCAAACAGTTCCCCTTCCAGAGCCCCTGTTTGTGGAATTTTCATGGATTTTGCGACAGCCTCACGCCGACAGAAGAGTCGGACTCAGGCCCTTAAGCAAAAGTAGGTGTGTTGGGAATTTGTGAAGGGTATTAATGGAATTTTAATGTACTTCAACATAAAAAAAAATAGAGGCCTTCTTTCTTACTTTCACTACGGACTTTAGGTACATTTTTAGATTTGTGCTCCGCTTGTCCACGTTCAGACACCATGTTGCTAGTTAAGTGTGTGCACCTCTGTTTCTCCTGCGGCACCTGGGGGCTTTGCCCTAGGTTGGCCGCCACAGGGTCACAGTCGCGCATTCTCTGAACGCAGCGGACCCTTCTGCCTCTCCGGGGGCCGCTCCCACTCGAGGTCCATCGCCTAGTGCATCAGTTCCTCGGATGAGGAAGCTGAGGAACCTGGGACGGTTAAGGGTACGAAGGGCCGGTGACACGTACCGAGTGTGACTTTCCTTCCGTGCCTCAGGCACTGTGCTCCCTGTGTGGTAACTGCTTGGCTCCGCCCCTGCAGCCCCATTTTGTAGATGAGGAAAGTGAGGCTCCAGGTTGACATCTGGTGAGTGGTGGAGCTGAGTTTTGAACTCAGGACTACAAGACGTCACAGTCCAAGCTTATAATTACCGTACATTTACGAATCTGTACAGTCAGAAATTTATGAAAGTCAGAGGAGGTAGGCCCAAGTCAAGGGTCTATCATATTAAACTCAAATATGATTTAGGAGTAGATGTAAAAATTAAATATGTTTTTAAAAACTGTTTAAAATCCATCATACTATCTAGCTCAGTACATAGCCTTAGTAGGTGCTCAGTAAACTTTCCTGAATGAACAAATAAATCATGAATAATAAGTTTTCACATCATTTTTGTTGTCCTCATATTTTGGACCTCCTATTGAGGTAAGTAAAACCAGTTTTTGCCACTATGGCTAGGGTTTGTTTTTCCTTTAATCTCATTCAAGTCTTGGATACTCCATCTGGTTTAAAATAATTTTTATAAATTCAGAAACAATCAGAACCACACAGTGTTCTTATGTTTAGGCATATATATAAAGGTTGTATATATGTGTGTGTGTATATATATATATATGTGTGTGTGTGTGTGTGTGTATATGAAGTTATATATATGTTTAGGCATCTATATAAAGGTAAGATAAAACTATATTTTACAAAGCAAGAAGATGAATATTTCCAAGTTCTGTATAGTGATTGTCATGGGCTCTAGGGGTTAGGGGTGCGTCAGGGAGGGGCCCTAAGTGGGTACAGGTTGCCCCTAGTTTTCGTGGTCCTGACATCAGGCAGCATGTCCTGGGACGTTACCATATCGTGATACCTCATGTGTACACATATTACATGCATTTTTTAAGCTCAGAAATTACACTAAATATGGGAGACTGGAGGCAATAATTTGGGAAGATGGTGACAGTGGTCAGAGAATAAGGTTATGCAAAGGTGGCAGTTACTGGCAAAGGCCAAAATGGGTGCACAAGGAAGAAAGGAGCAGATCTCCTTTGCAAGGTGCCCAGGTGGTGGAGGACCATTCACCACCTGCAGACTGAGCAGCACCTGTGTGGAAATCACAGAAAGGAAAGAAAGGAAACTGTGCCCAGGCCGAGCTCGTATTCCACTGGGGGTGAGCAGTGAAGACAGGGACTGGTCCTGGGCATGCCATGTTAGGGCGGCTGGAAGGAGGAGGCCAGAGGGAACCATGTGCCAGCAGTGTCTTGGCAGCCTCACCGGGCAGGAGGGGCGACGGGCCGAGTCATGTGATGCGTGGCCACGTCCTGTCTGGTCATCTCGGAAGAGTGGCCTAAAGGACAGCACACACCTGGCCAGCTGTGCTCTGGCCACAGCCCAGGTGACATCACAGAATGTAACCCTTCTGGTTGAGACATCAATTCATGGAGTAAAGTAATTGCTGTCCATGAAATTTCTAGAGTGCACATATTGTAACTTTATTTTGTGTTCACTCAGGTGCACTGAATTAGAAGAATCAAAATTTGGTTCGTTCTGTTTTCGCATTGTTGATGCACATGACCGTGTATTTTTAACAACTATTAAATACCTCAGACTCACACCCACACAAAAACTCTGCATCTGATCATAAGGTTCCTTGCACTCTCTCTGTCCTTCCCTTTGCATACTATTCAATTTAATTTTTGTCTCGTTTCCAATTTTGAAGGGCACGCAGTACAAAACTGCTTCGGCTCATTGACTTGGATTTTTCACTCACTTTCTCTCTCTTGGACCTACCACCAGTAAATGAGTATGACATGTATATCAGAAACTTCGGGAGAAAAAACACCAAGCAGGTTAGTATAAGACGTATTCACGGGGTGACGGAATGCAGGTGGCGCACGCTAAGGTGTACTTGAGCCGCCCCGTGTCTCGTCTCCGAACGCTAGAGCTTGGGGGTGGTGTGTGGAGGGGGTGGACTTGAGGAAGAAGGGACCCCTTTGTCACGTGGCTCTCACTAACCCGGAGCCCGTGCAGGCGTTCCCAGGGCTCCAGAGCAGGGGTGTATGGCCCACGTGGGACGGGGCACGCTCCCAGACTTGCAGATGGTTTATTTAAAGTCCGGCAGAACGTTACGTCTGTCGCGTTCCACCCGCCCTCCCACGCAGGTCTCCGGGTGCCAGGCCCCCGTCCCTGTCGGCCTTCCTCTCATTTACCTGTGGGTGCTTCATCGCCCGCGTCTGTTCTCTAGGGGACTCCTTCCCTCAGGACTTACGCTGTACCTCTCTCTTATTCCGGAGCTCTCTACCCACACCGCACAACTAGTTACGGAGCCGTCCGACCTCCCAGCAAGGTTGTAAAGTGTCTGAAGTCAGGAATCACCTCTTAGGTTTTCGTTCTGTCCCCGATGGCGTCAGCAGTGAGCAGGTGCCTGTGTTAGGTTATCATTCTGTCCCCGATGGCGTCAGCAGTGAGCGGTGCTTGTGTTAGGTTATCATTCTGTCCCCGATGGCGTCAGCAGTGAGTGGTGCTTGTGTTAGGTTATCATTCTGTCCCCGATGGCATCAGCAGTGAGCGGTGCTTGTGTTAGGTTATCATTCTGTCCCCGATGGCGTCAGCAGTGAGCGGTGCTTGTGTTAGGTTCCTTCTGTCCCCAATGGCGTCAGCAGTGAGCGGTGCTTGTGTTAGTTTATCATTCTGTCCCCGATGGCATCAGCAGTGAGCGGGTGCCTGTGTTAGGTTATCATTCTGTCCCCGATGGCGTCAGCAGTGAGTGGGTGCCTGTGTTAGGTTATCATTCTGTCTCCGATGGCATCAGCAGCGAGCGGGTGCTTGTGTTAGGTTATCATTCTGTCCCTGATGGCGTCAGCAGTGAGTGGTGCTTGTGTTAGGTTATCATTCTGTCCCCGATGGCGTCAGCAGTGAGTGGGTGCCTGTGTTAGGTTATCCTTCTGTCCCCGATGGCATCAGCAGCGAGCGGGTCTGGGGTGTGGTCGCCATCTGTCACAGGGTGGCGGGAAGAAGGTCACAGGGTGAAGCTCGGAAAGCTGGCTTCACAGATGGCTCCCTTAGGCCTGCAGTGGAGTATTTAGCTTCTTTGCTCATCGTCCTCGTCTCACAGCTATTAGGAACAAAATGATCTTTGCCGAAGCACGTACCTGTTGGAAACCTGAGTTGTGTTTGGTTTTGCAGAGCCAGTAGGTTCTAAGAGGATAGGATGTTGGTGTGCTAGGTGGGAGTATTTTCTTTTTGTTTTTTTTAAGTTTACTTATTTCTTTTGAGAGAGAACATGCATGCGTGAGCAGGGGAGGGGCAGAGAGAGAGAGGGATAGAGAGAGACAGAATCCCAAGCAGGCTCCATGCTGTCAGCACAGAGCCCAGTTCGGGGCTCGATTGCAGGAACCCTGAGATCATGACCCGACCTGAAATCAGGAGTCCAAGACTCAACCACCAGAGGAGCCTCCCAGGCACCCCCAGGGGGCACTGTTTCCAAACCAAAGCTAAATTGTTTTGCCCTGGATAAGGGAGTGTCTGTGTTGTGTGGACAGAGGTCCAAGCCCTTGGATTCCCGCTGGAAGACTTAAGTGGGGGGAACCTGCGCTCGAATAAAGACTAAGGACGGCGGGAGGGAAGCAGCCATCACGGAGCAGTTTCTTGAAAGGAAAGTTCACTCTCCAGGTGGGAGAGCCGTCAGCTTCCCCGCTGGAACCAGGCTGGAACCGCCCGGGTTGCTTTGGGTTTGGATGTTACTGGTCTCTCCGGGCTGGGAGGAGCTGGGAGGGGCTGGGGCTGCTGCAGGGTGGTCTCTGAGGGTCGTGCTTCCGACCCTTGGGGGAACTCCTTCCCCAGACTGGGAGGGGGGTCATCTGACCCTCCGAGGTTTGTGGGAAACTCGGGGCAGCCTTTCTCTGTCTGGGGAGGGCCTGTGCCCTCAGTGTGCATGCATCATGTCGAGTCTAGGGGTTCCCCGGGGTGGGGTGGAGGAGGGCCGCGGGCTCTGGGTCTGTCAGCCCCAAGGCCTTGGAAGCCACGAGGTCAGGACCTTGAGCTCCAGGGTTTTAATGTGCAGCTTTCGCGTCATCACTGTTCTTGCCTCCAGCTGGTGCCTCACCCTTCCCTCCTAGGACTGGGGACTCTGCATCCCTTCCAGCACCCTTCGCTGGTCTACCTGACAGTCTGGGGTGACTTTCTAAAACATTTGAGACCCAAGTGGTCTTTGCAAGATGGTTATTTATGTCTCGATACTTTTGGGGAAAGCAAGAAGACTCATTATTAACTTTACCATTTTTAATTTTTTTCCAGTAATGAGAAATTGCTCTGAAGTTGAGGTGTGGTGCTAATTCCAGCGTATCTTTTTGTTAAGGCATATGTTCAGTACAATGAAGATAATGTTGACAGAGACACCCAGACCGAAGAGGTAGAGACCAGGGGAGTGTGGAGCCAGCACCCGGGAGAGGGCACGGCCGTGTCAGGGGGTGAGCAAGCCTTTGCTCTTGACCGTTGAAAGGGCCGTGTCTTTACATTAATTTTGGTATTGTGTTCATGACCTTTCTTGTCCTTTCTTCTTAGACCTTTCTCTTGGGTTGGGTGGCTAGTGTGTGACAAGGGCAACACCCAGTCTTCTCTACAAGCTTTAGGGAACCACTACCCTTAGTGCGGAGCTGGAGGCCCAGTCTGGGTCTTGACCAGGGTTTATAATACTTTTATTCCTCAACATCGGGAGAGTCCACGTTCCAAACAAGCACTTGTAAATGGGCTTTGGAGCCCTTTCTGCTCTTAAGTTGGGACCAGCCTGCCCTCATGTATTAGGTGCAGTCTGCAGGCGTGTCGCCTGGTACAGAGGGAAGGCCCAAAGGATACACGCCGTCCTGCTTGGTAACAGTTGCTTTCCCAGGACGTGACCCTGCGGCTGGGGCCCCAGCCGCCGCTTTCCTCAGGTGAGCTGTGTGGAGAGAAAAGAGGGGACCCGAACATGAGACTTATGTAATGATTGCATTGATGCCTTTATTCTCCTTGCTGCATTTCAGTAGGGTCCTGCGTACAGACTTTCTGTAAAACAAGATGCAGTTGTGTTTGAAAACACCGCGGTAGATCTAGAGAATGCAATGTAAAATTCTTCGACTTTTCCCTCCAGGGCTCTTAGCATTCGTTTCTAACAGCTCTTTGAACCCTAAGGTGTGTGAAACGTGATGGTAGTCGGTTGGTTCAGCACAGCCTGGTCTCTTTAGGGAGTGGCAGCGGAGACCCCTGTGACACTGGTGCCCCGAAGGTCAACACGCCCAGGCTGTCCCGCTTCCTTCGGGCCGCTTGCCAGGTACGCGCTGCCCTGTGTCCATCGCACCCTGGCCCCCGCGGGCACGTGTCCCACACGTGCGTGTCAGCTGCTTACATTTTAAAATAAATACAGACTAAAAAACAGATAGTAATATTAATTTGTCAAACGAATAATATTAAATGGTCAAGGCATGCACTAGGGTGTTTGAAATTAGTAAATTCATAACTTTTCAACTGATTGTGGAAATTTACAAAATATACACAAAGATGAAGGGAAGGGTCTGTTGAAGCCCACGTCCGATTTTAGTTGTCACCTCATGGCTGGTGGTCTCATGGGAGCCCCTCCTCACCCCGCCCACCCCCAGCTGTTTCTACGCAGGCCGCAGTCCCCACACAGGGCACTCGCTTCAGGGCGAGGCTCTTACAATAGCAGTACTCCTCAGAAGCATCAGGAAGGAAGTCACTCCTGTTTCCTCAGTTGTCTCCTGTGTCTGTGTCAGCAGCGAGTGTGGGTTTGGAGTAAGCCTGTGTCCATCTTCCATCTGGACGTATGGTAGTCACTCCCTCCCCGTGCTGTGTTACGGAGAGAGTCTTTGCCGTGGGAGATCGATCGTACTCCCGATGTAATTTTAAATTTTAGGGTGAGTTCACGGGGAGCGACGAGGAGAGCCGTTGTGAGCAGGGTGAAGCGGGGGGCTTGGGCTGGAGTAGGGGTGAGTGAGGACAGAGCGGGCCGGTCAGGGGTCAGGGCCGGCCTGGCCCTCCCAGCTCTCCTTCCTTTTCTGCGGCTCGTCCTCCCCGCTGGTCCCGTCAGGTCTCCTGAATCTGCCATGTCTCCCTTTCCCGTCATCACCCTGCACGTGACCTATTAGAGCTGTTCCGTTGACTTCCTGCTCAGTGTGTCCTCACGGGGCCCCGGGAGTCAGCGTGCTGTGTGTACGACATTCTTTACAGCCCTTTCTTAGACAAGACAACGGAGGTGGCCAGCCTTTTTCCTCCTGTTATTTTTAGCACGGTGTTTACCGTAAAAAATGACATCTAACGTTAAATAATAACGGCTGTCCTGTGGGGTTCACATTAATGGAACTTTACCTGTTAGTTTCTGTTATTGCTCGGAGAGGGCAACCTAGTTTGAAGTTTCATTCTGTTCATCTCCGTGACGCCTTGGAGTTAAACAGTTGTTTTCAGAGATGGAGGCACAACGTTATGATTTGTGTGTTTTGTTTTTTTCTCGTGAGAGTGAATACGTTCGAAATGTTCACGAGAGACCGTTCACTGTCTCTGAAAGGTGATGGCGGTTTTGCTGGAAGAGGACCGTATGGCAGCGGAGCCCAGCTGGAGCCCCGCAGCACAGGACAGCGCCCTGCGTATCAGTGACAGCGCCTCCCAGCTGAATACCAGCCTGCCGTTCCTCCAGAGTAAGGGGCTGACCTCCACGCGCTTTTAAGTCTAATCCCCAGCGTTTCTGCTGGAATAACCGTCTTTACTGTGGCATCCTGTGTTAGCATCATGGGAATTAGATTCGGCATCTGTGAACTCTGACGGGCAAGGTCGGTTTTTGTGTAAATGTGCGTTAGAGTCACGTGGACACCCGCCGGAGGCGATGGTGGGGGGGGCGTGGTGCCATAGTTAAAAGTGGAAGCTGAGGTTCTGTGTGTTTGTTTGAAATCGTATTTCTTTTTCAGTCCTGTTCCTGGGCTTCTCTTGGTTTCTTGGAGTGGGGGGGCCCTGGGGAGCTGCACGAGGGGGTGTTCAGTGAGCGCCCTCCGCTGGCCCCGGGGCACCACGTGCTGAGCAGAGGACGCCCGGCCGCCACGCACGTGGGACCGTCTCAGTGACTTCAAACAAGCTGCATTTGCATGGCCACATTTCTGTTTCTTGAGCTGGTCACCTCTTTGCTTTGGTTCCGGCTGGTGAGGCGGTGGCCCCACCCTGGTCCTGGTCTTTGTGAGGAGGGAGAGGAAGGCTATTCGTTTAGTTTATTAAATAGTTTGTTTATTGTGCCGTACTTACACAGAAATAGTGTGCCTCGTAGAAAGAATAAAAATGTATTCAGAGTTCTAGCTGACAGCAAATAAAACTCCATGTTTTACTCGGGGAGGCCAGCGGCCGGCCTCGCCGGGTGCTCCCAGGCCTGGGGGAAGCCTGGGTGCCACTTGATCTAGATGTTTCTTCTGTCCTGCCTGCTGTTTAGACATTTCGATTCATGTTTGTTCCTTTGCATTTAACATTAACGAAAGTGGAATTATTAGTTAAAAAAACAACAACTCATGTTCTTTAGAGTTTTTTGTTTTTAAAAGGTAAGAGTTACTTTACTGGAAAAATAGGGAATCACTGTATCTACAGTGTTCAAAACATGCATGTTCACATTCCCACACCCCTCCTCATCCCAGTAAATGGGAGTGAAAGATGTACTTTTTCTGGGAGCTGGTGAGTGACAGCAGCTTTACAAAACCAGATGGAGCTTGGGTTATATACATGCATCTAGAACCCTTTGTGAGAGACACATGAGGCACGTTTGTTCTCACAGGACAGGGCCCCTTGGTGTGGTGGGTGCGAGTTGGCCGTGTGAACAGTGTGGCGGTTTTTCTTGTTTGTTTTGTGTTCCAGTGGCATGGATTTTGAGATACCAGAAGGAAAATGGGATCAGATGACAGATGTCTGACAGAGTGAGGAGTTGCCTCACCTGTGAACCTGGGACTTGGTCACATTATGCCCCAGTCTGTTCCCCTCATGGATCCGGGCAGTGCTGTCCTCACTGTTCACACACCTGCCACAGAATGATGTGGCCAACACTGGCCTGCACTTTCTTTCATCTAAGTGGACGGAAGTCCTGCCCTCCGGTGGCGGGGGGGGGGGTGTCACACAGACAAAAGCTGGAGAAAAAGTGAATGTGACTCGTCACAGGGGGAAGGAAAACACAGCTGGGAGGAGAGGGAGTGTCCGGGCCGGCTGGTGTGAAATGGCCTTGCTGTGTGAAAGCCACACGCACCGAGAGTCTCAGCAAGGCATGAAAGGGACCCGCTGAGGTGACCTGACTCTAGGTCACCTCCGGGTGACGTGGTTCTCTGGGAGTAGCTAGTAGATAAAGCGTGGCCTGCACCGAACGTTAGTAAAACCTTGAGGCCCGCTTGAGCCTTTTTCAGGAAGAGCTGTGGCCACTTGATAAAACCCAGATTTCAGGCACGGGCCGCTTTGAGAGGATTATGTTTGTTTCTTCATTAAGGGGGAATTTATTTGAATATTTCTAAAAAAAGTGTTTATTTTGAGAGAGGGAGAGAGAGTCTAGTGCAGGAGCAGCAGAGGGGCAGAGAGAGAGAGAGAGAGAGAGGGAGAGAATCCCAAGCAGGCTTCATGCTCAGTGTGGAGCCGGATGTGGGGCTCGATCTTATGACTGTGGGTTCGTGACCTGAGCCGATATCAAGAGCTGGGCGCGTAAGTGACTGAGCCACCCTGGTGCCCCTATTTGAATATTTTTAAGTGTGTTAATTGAACATGGATTCTGGAAGACACTAAAATGCAGAAGTACTTTTCTCATTCTTCCCCCCAGATCGGAAAGTGTCCTGCTTATGTGCCTCTCAGGTGCAGAGGCAGACAGTGGTATCTGTCCACGGGCCGCCTGGAGCAGCATTTGATCCCACGCTGGATGGCAGATACGTGCTGTGTGTGTGGGATATCTGGCAGCCTTCAGGGCCGCAGAAGGTCCTGATATGTGAGTCAGAGGTACAGCTCCGGAAGTTGTAGGTTTGTATGAGAGGAGGGTTGGGGTGTCAGGGGGCCAGCAACACAGGACTACAGGGACGTTCAAGGTCATTTCTTTCTCTCCCTGGCCATCCTTCGCTATGTGCAGGTATGACGGGACACGTGCACGTGTCTGTTTTGACTCTAGAAACTCTTAAAGGATCAACAAAGACTGAAGAGATCCAGGGTTATCACGGCCTTCCATTGGGGATAAAGATGCCGGCCACCCTCAGCATGGCTCTGGGACCCCAAAAGTGTCCTGTTGGCTTGCACTGTTTGAGTCATGGATATTTTAGGGGTTTCTTAACGGGCTTAAGGTTTTTGGAGTCTTCGGTCTCCTGCCTCTCCCAGCTCCTCATCACCAGGGCTGTGGCCGAGCTCCATGCGGGTACAGTGGGAGAGCCGGCCTTTTGCATTTTCCTGTTCATCTGCTCCTTGACCTCAGAGTCCTCCATTCTCACCAAGGCTGGCGGAAAGACTAACTTATAGGTGTCAGGTTTCGGGGCTCAAAAGGCAGGTTTTATAATATAGGTTATAAATAAAATGACGAAAGAGAGCTTTGCCATCCTGGGCCCGGCTACTTGGGTTGAATGGAGAGGGGTTGTGGTGCCCTGTTGTGTGCGAGGCCCCCGTGTCTGTGCCCCCCAGTCCTGCGAGGGTGGCTCATCCTCCCCGCTTTCCACCTGGCGCTGATGCGGACTCACGCCTGCTACTGTGAACCCCAGCTTCCAGGTGGAGGGTTCACGGGGGCAGCATGGGAAATGGAGAGGGCTGGTGCTTCTGTGACCGTGGCCTCATGTTTTCAGACTCCGGCTTTCTGTGTGTGTCATTCCAGGTCACGTGTTGCTGCTTTAGCCCTCTTAAAGCGTTTTTACTGTTTGCCGGAACAGTGCACGGCTCAGTCCTCGTGTGGGACCTACGAGAAGACTCCAGAATACATCACTATGTGAAGCTGGGTGACTGCTTCTGGACGTTCAGGACAGCAACGTTTTCTACTGGTCAGTGACACCCACCTGCCTGTCCGGTGTCTTCTAGAAAAGCCGTGACAGATTTTAGGAACATCTGTAGTTTGTTTGAATTTATTCATTCAGATTGCCCCAGGGGGTGGGGTCTGACCTACAAGCAAAAGAGGCATTTGGCAAATAGTAAAAACAAAAATCCACCTAGGCCCTGCTTAGCTGGTGGCCAACAAGATTGGAATGCTCTTTCATGTTAATTTCTGGATTCCAGTTCTCAATGAAATAACTTTTAGTTTTAAATTAGCTTAAGGCATGTTGGTATGTGTGTGTTCCATGGCTTAGTTAACCCCCCTAATGCTTAAAGTACATGGCAAGTTATTCACTTCTTGGGGGATGAAAGAATCCTGAACATCTGCATCTGCCAAGATCTTTAGATTAACAGGAATCCTTCCTGCCATGCCATTGCAGCCACAGCCAACCACCCCAGCCAACCACCACAACCACCCACCACAACAGCCAACCATCACAACCACCACCATAACCAACCACCACAACCGGTCACCACAACCACCACCACAACAAACTTCCACAACCACCCACAGCAACCAACCACCACAGCCAGCCATCACAACCGCCACCACAACCACCCACCACAACAACCAACTACCACCGCCAACCATCACAGCCACCACGACCAACTACCATAACCACTCACCACAACCACCCACCACAACAACCAACTACCACAACCACCTGTCACAACCAACCACCTCAACCATCATAACAGACAACCACCCACCACCACAACCAACTACCACAACCAACCACCACCACAATCAACTACCATAACTACTCACCCCAACCACCCACAGCAACCAACTACCACAACCAACCACCACAACCGCCCACCACAACAACCACCACAACCAACCATCACAACCAACCACCTCAACCATCATAACAGACAACCACCACCACAATAAACTACCACAACCACCCACCACAACAACCATCACAACCAACCACCACAACCACCACAGCTACCCACTACCACAACCAACTACTACAACCACCCACCACAACAACCAGCTACCATAACCACCCACTACAACCACCATAACAGACGACCACAACCACCACAATAAACTACCACAACCACCCACCACAACCATCCATTACAACAAACTACTACAACCACCCACCACAGCCACCACCACAACCAACTACCACAACCACCCGCCACAACCACACACAACTACCACAACCACCCACAATAACCAAGTGCCACAACCAACCAGCACAGCAACCAATCACCACAACCACCACCATACTTGACCACCATAACCACCAAGCCTTGGTAGACACTCTGTGTTCTGGGGCTTCCTCAGTAGCCCCGGTGTTTTGCAGACATTGATTGCTTAATGCCTGTCTCGGCTTGCTTCCCCTCTGCTCAGGGGGAGCAGAAGCTTGTCCCCAGTCACACTAACTTCATGGCAGGGCCTGCGCTCAGACCCCATTGTCTTCAGTGTGTCTTTCTTTCTGTTCCTGCCCTGTACTCCACCTGCACTTGGTTTCCCATCTCCCCTTTCCCACCAGCCACTAATCAGTTTTCTGTCTCCATAGTTCTACTTTTTCCGGATGTCGAATAAATGGAACCATGCGAATGCAGATCCTTGAGTCTGGCTTCTTTCACTTAGCATCCTGCATGTATGGGTCGTGGTGCTGCTCTGTACACCAGCAGCTCACTCCTCCACTGCGTGTACCATGTTGTTGACTCGCCCACCGGGTGATGAGCATTTGGTTAATTCCAGTTGTTGGCGACTGTGAATAGAGCGTGCATCAAGGGGCCTGTACCACGCTGCTTGGACCATTTTGCAGTCCCAGCAAACTGTGAGCTCCAGGTGCCCACCGTGCTACCAGGTTTTTAGCCATTCAGATGGGTGTGTAGTTGTGTCTCATTGTGGTTTTAAAGTGCGTTTCCTGATGATCTATGACAAATGGAGACTTTTCGTAGTCTTTTCTGCCACGGTGTGTCTTCTTCAGGGACGTGTCCTTTCAGGTGTTTCGTACATTTTTAACAGTGATTTGTTGCCTTCTTATTGTTGAGTTTTAAGAGTGTTTGTTTGTTTGTTTGTTTTTGGTTTTTTGGTTTTTTGGTTTTGTTTGGTTTGGGGTTTTTTTGGGGTAACGGTCCTTTATCAGGGGTGTCTTTGCTGGTATTTTTCCCAGGCTGTGGCTCGTCTTCTCATTTCTTACCAAGTGACCTTTAAACTTTCTGTTCCCAGTCTCCCTCCATGAGAGTTTAATACGACACATGCTGCATATCTGTTTACACAGTATACGCATAACTGTGTTTTATACCATTTACTGGTTATTTTACCAGTAAAAGATGGGTTTATTCGGGAATGGCAGAGAGTTGCAGTCTACGACAAGCATGCTACGGCAGAACCATGGGCAAGTCCAACAGACGAGAGGCACGTTATTTTATGGAGAAGGAGGAAGTTGGGAGGGTCGTTTTGAAGGGAAGCCCGTTGGAGGAAAGCAGGGGTTCAGGGCGATGAGGGGTCTCACTGGCTGAACTGTAGGAGTGGTGGGTTTCCTGTAGGAGCCACAGTGCACACTTTCCCCTGGTGGGGCCCGTGCCTGGTGGTTCTGTCTGTGGAGGGTTCTGATGTTGGGTCTGTAACCAGTGGTTGTTCTGTGATTGACACTGAGTGGTGGGCTCCCCCTTCCAGCCTCCCCTCCTGGCCTCCCCAGTCCCTTTAGTCATTTTCATAATGCATACAAAATGTTGTTTGGTCCCCTGACAACCAATTTTTGCCTCTTTGGTGGCAATGTTGCTGCTGTTGAGAATGTTTGAGTTATAGGTACCTTATGGGTTTGATGCTGTTACAAAAGTTAGCTTTTAAAAATGTGCATGTTTTTGGGGCACCTGGGTGGCTCAGTCGGTTAAGCGTCTGACTTTGGCTCAGGTCATGATCTCACTGTTTGTGGGGTCGAGCCCCGCATCAGGCGCTGTGCAGACAGCTCAGAGCCTGGAGCCTGTTTCGGATTCTGTGTCTCCCTTCCCCTCCCCTGCTCATGCTCTCTGTCTCAATACTAAATAAACATTTTTTAGAAATGTGTATTTTTTCTAATTGCTCTCAATGTTACTAATTAATATTTGAACTCACCATGTTCTAAACACTGAACTATATGGTTTTTTAATTTTATTTTAACATCTATTCATCCCTGAGAGTGAGAGAGACAGAACATGAGCAGGGGAGGGGCAGAGAGAGAGGGAGACACAGAATCCGAAGCAGGCTCCAGGCTCTGAGCTATCTGCACAGAGACGACGTGGGGCTCTAACTTACAGATGGTGAGATCATGACCCGACCAAAGTCAGATGCTTAACCGACTGAGCCGCCCAGGTGCCCCCTGAACTATAGTTTTTAAACTATATGCAGGCAGGGCACCTGGAGTCTGTGTCTCCCTCTGTCTCTGTCCCTGCCCTCCTCTGTCTCTCTCTCTGTCAAAAATAAAAAAAAGAAACATTAAAAAAAAATTTAGACTATATACGGAGATGTTACTCTATTAAAACACCTCCTTCATTTTCTTTTGCCAGCTAAATATTGTCACTGGAACCAGCCAAGTTTCACTAAGCTCCCAGTGCTGGGAGAACCATGGAGCTTCTGACCCAGGCTGTGCATGCCACCCCCTCGCCCCAGCACGGCCCCTCCCAGTGTCGTCCTCCTGCAGGCCCCTCCAATGTGTGCCTCTGCAGTGTGGCTCCCCAGTACACATCCTACCCAGTGCACAACCCCCTCCCAGTGTGGCCCCCTACTGTACAGCCCCCCAGTATGTGACCCTGCCAGTGTGCTCCTCTCCAGCATTTTCCCCACCCCCAGCTGGCATCTGTTTAGTGGGGAGCCCCCTTCCAGTGTGGTCCCCCTAGTGCACAGCTCCCCCCAGCATGCGGTCCCCCCAGTGCATAGGCCACCCCCTTCCTCAAGCTCCGTGAACTGGAACCTTGTCCGTTCTTCACCAGTTTTTTTTCCAGGGTTCAGCCCCAGCTCCCATCTTATTTCTTGCTATTTTCTTTCTTTTTTTCCTTTTTTTAATATTTATTTTTTAGAGAGAGAGACAGAGACAGAGACAGAGCATGAGCAGGGGAGGGGCAGAGAGAGAGGGAGACACAGAAGTTGAAGAGGGCTCCAGGCTCTGAGCTGTCAGCATAGAGCCCGACGTGGGACTTGAACTCGTGAACCGCTAGTTCATGACTCGAGCCGAAGTCTGACGCTTAACCGACTGAGCCACCCAGGTGCCCCAATTTCTTGTTATTTTCTATCCATTTCTACACTGGGTTTCTGATTTCAGGTGTTTTTGTTCATTTGCTTGCTTACTTTAAGTACATTTCCAGAAGCTTTTTGAAGCGATGTGCTGCAACATGGACTGTTGAACTCTGGGCTTCTGTTCAGTGCTCGTTTGGGGGTGAGAGAATTTTCATCTGCTCAAATGCTTTGATTTGCACTTGTATTTTCTTCTTACAGCAGTTCTCAGTGGAGTTTGTCTTGATTTTTTTCTTACTCTTGCACATTCGGTAGACGGATATTCTAGGTCAAAGGAACTTCATTCCATTAGTGTGTGAATTGTCCTTTCTTTACTGGGTGGTGCGCTCTGGGTGGGGCCGGAGAGTGTCCCTGCTCCCTGTGCCGCTGTGGCTCATCCCTCCTGTGGGGCTTCACTTTCCACTCTGCCCGTCCCTGCGGCTGGGGCGTGGCCCCCCAGGCCCTGCCCGGGCAGTTAGATTTACTCTCTGCGGGCGCTTTTGTCTGGTTTCTGTCTGCCTTTGACTCCCTCTCAGTGTCTTAACCTCACGCCTGCCCTCCGCGCCTGTAGACCCGCAGAAACGCAGCGGCTGGTTGGAATCCGTCCCCCTCTCCCTCCTTACAGGTGTTTTGAGGTCTGTGATGCCTCATGGTAGTGCCAGAAGCAGGGCCCACACATCATCTTACTTGTGGTTTTGTGGCATAACATCTGTTGTACTTTTGTGACTTACTATTCACATGTGGTCCTGTGTGCTTTAAACCCTAGACGGCCTCCTGACTTCAGTAAACCACCGCGGTCCCATTCAAGCCGTAGAACCCATCTCCACGTCTGTCTACAAAAAACAGAGTTTTGTGCTTTCCCCCTTTTCTACCCAAGAAGGTGTGTGATCTTTCACCTCCACAAAACCCTTGCATCAAGTTACGAAATGTGGTTTCCTTGTTCACAAGCCATTTCTCTGTTTCTGTTTCCACTAGAAATGTCAGGTTTGTCGTTCCACGTTGCTTCCCTGGAGGAGAGTGGGGTTCTCAACGTTTGGGTGAGTAGGACGTGCCCAGGACGCATGCAGGGCAGCACCAACTGCGTGCACGGGCTCTCTGAGCCGCTAGTTTACGTGGGAGTCCGGGGGGTGCTACGTGCCTAGTGTCGGACGGCGACATGCCTGTCTAGGACGGGAAAACCGAGGGTCCGGCTGGATTGGCTGCGCGCCTCCGACAGGGGTTCGTGGGGGAGTACGAGGAGCGGCAGGGGACGCGGTCTTGGGGGCCGCGCCGCTGGCCAGTGTGAGTGAGGAGAAGTGAAAACAGGTCAAAGAAAGGGATTCCCGACATTTAAATACCAGTTCTCAAGGCAGCGAGCAGTCTTGTCTGGAGCAGGTCCGTATTCAGCACCGAATGCCGCACACTGTCTTGATTGGAGCGGCTCTGTGCTTAGGTTGCACCCTGGCGCCCGGACACTCATTTCCACGCTCTGTTTGCAGGTGGTGGTTGAACTACCGAAGGCAGATCTCGCAGGCTCACTAAGTGACTTAGGTAACTATGAAATACAAAAACTCATTTTAGTCAATGTTTTCTAGAATGAGTGGAGATTAAAGAAAGGTACTGGCAACCTCTTTGAAAAATAAGTACTTCGCTACCTGAAAAAGGAACGTTAGCGTTCTGTATCGCATGACCTTGTCGGCCAGCGGATCGGCCCCTCGGTGTGATTAAGCCATAGTGCTTGCAGCTGACGATGTTCTCATTTCTGTCTCCGCCTGTGTCGTTCTTCTCTGTTCTCTGTGCCCCTTCCGTTCACTCAGGAGTCTCAGTCCTTGAGCGCACATTCAGGCCGTCTTCCCTTTGGTTTTGACACGTCAGTCCCCTCGGTACGACTCCCCAGGGGCTCTCAGAGCCCGGCGTGGGTGGAGGGTTCGTCCTGGTGCCTGGGGAGCCGCAGCATTTACTGAGCCAGCCTTGGGCTCGCTGCGCAGGAGAACCGGACGAGAGGCCCCCCAGGAGTCCCAGGCAAGGCTGTACTGGGGCCTGTGCTCCAAAAAGGAGGTGTGTGAACGAAGGGTCCTCAGGCTGGCTCCCCAGGAGGGGCTGGCAAGAACTTCAAAGAAACTTTGGTGGGAAAAGGGTGCTGTCTGAACAGGCGGGAAGGGAGCGGGGCGGGCGGGGTTGTGTATGGGGGCTTGTTAGTGCTTCTTCCTGCACCTTGTGTCTAATTAGCATGTTAAACCCCACCCCTGGGTGTGGCTTTTAGTATCATAATGAGGGGAGAGTCCTGAAAGGTCATCGCTGGGGTCCATCTTGGCTCAGACTGGTTTGATCTGATTCTCACAGCTGAACTTCCTGTTTTTGTGCTGGAGGGTTAGCATGGAGTCTGAACTGGAGCAGACTCGTCAAAAACCGGGCCTTGGGGGCTTGTTTGGAGCTTGTGGCTTCTGGCATCTGGCTTAGTTTCTGGTGGCAAGCAGCACCTGTAAGCAGGAGTCCTGGTCCCTGGTCTAGCTCAGAGGAGTCCTGGTCCCTGGTCTGGCTCAGAGGAGTCCTGGTCCCTGGTCTGGCTCACAAGTGGGCTCATCGGTAGCAGTTTGCTGTTTTTGATGCTGTGGCATCTGGTTTTCAGTTCCAGCGAGGCTCGGGGACCGGGGACCGGGGGACAGCGGAGCCTCGTGCTCCTGGACGCTCTCCTCACATCATTATCCCCCCCGCCTGCTTCCCAGTGGCCGGCCCCCTTCACCCTGTCTGTCAGGGGTCTGACCCTCATCTTCTTCCCACTGTCCTGTGTCAGTGCAGCTGGTGCTGCAGGCTTCCTGGTCAGTGTCACAGGCGGCCCTTGGAAGTTACCGCGGGCTCTGGCTTCCTTAAGAACAAGGCAGAATCACTTCACTGATTTCACTGGTAAACGTTTTGAGGCAGAGTAAACGTTTCTCTCAGTGTTTTCTTATAGCAGCCTCTCTGCTTATTACGAAACCATTATACTGAGCCTGTGTGAGACCTTTGGGTGGTTCACAGAGTCTCGGAACGTTAGAGCGGGACAGCTCTAGAGGGGAGGTGGTCCTCCCCTTTTCAGCATGGAGTCACGGTGCGGCCGGACCCCTGGCTGGGCTCACCCAGGCCTCTGCCCTGACCCAAGAGCGCTGCAGCCTGTGGAGCACAGCTTCAGGCTGTCTGTGTTGCTCACTTGTGCTATGACCAGGGCCTTTTTTAGGAATTTTGGAGGGTAGTAAGGATTAGAGAGTCTCCGCCCATAGTTCGTTCATAATCTTTCTGTGGAGACAAAATCGTCTGGAATAAAAATACTTCATGGGAATATGGAAGTCACACCAAAGTTATTGCAGGACAGTGTGTATTTCATTGTTAAATGTTGCTATAGAAAGACTCCCTCTGTCTGTAGGACCCTAACCCAAACCCTGACCACGTTTCAACTTTGCTTTTAGGAAAAGAGGGGATGATCTTCCTGGAAAGGCTCTGGCCATAAATGTCCGTATGCTTGGGGTGGCTCCCAGCTCTTCTGTGTGCATGACAGTAGTGGCTGGTTGGAGAACTCAGATCATGGTTAGCACTAAGCCTTTGCCATCTTTCCTTCGTCCGTCGATGAAAGTTCTCTGAACAGGCTCGGTCCTGTCTTGGGTGCCAGGGAAGCAAGGGGACAGGCCACTGGCTCTGCCCCAGGGAGTGTAGTCTCCTGGGGAGGCTGGCATGCAAACCACAGCGGTCGCTGATGTGACTGCTAGATCAGAAGTGCTCCTCAGGGGCCGAGCACCCAGGACAGGGACGTCTTCCCAGGGGAGGTCACATTTGGGCTGAGACTCTCAGGCCTGGAGTTCTTGTAAGAGGACAGCGTGCTGGAGAAAATGGAGGTCATTTTCAAGTCTGTGACAGCAACATGAACATTCTTGGAACTGTGGCAGAACCCATCATACGTAATTACAGTCGCCCTTTTTGCTGTAAGTTGAACTTATCTGTATAGTTAGGGTTTATACACTCCCTAGGTTCTAGGCAGTACCTTGCCCAGAATTTGGGTTTCAATATGCATCAGGTTTTAGTTACCTCCTTTGCAATAATTACAAAAGAGGGGGAGGATATTGGAAACAGGCGGAGGCAAAGCCGGTGAATGGCTGAGGGGTCCAAGTTGTGGCCATAAGTGCTTTGGGAGTCCGGGGAAGTTCTGGTGCAGGGAAGGGGGTGCGGACACTGAAGAGCGGGTGCCCCTGTGCATCCCGCAGCAGAGAGGTGGCCTTCAGGTGTGCTGTGCATTTGTGCTGGGTGCTCCTGAGGTGCTCCGGAGGAGACCACCAGTGCGCATTTGCAGCTAAGTATTGCTGTTGGGAACTTCAGGGTTTTTTGGTTTTGCTTTTGTTTTGCTTAGTGTCCTGCCATTGTTTTATTCTATCAAATCTAAAAATGTAAAGGCTTCCTGATTGGTTCCACCAGCCCTTTTCTCATAAGGCAGTACAAGAGCCTCGGCTGCATTATAGAGGGAATACTCTTCATGGGCCCACGTTTTGATGTTAACTTCCTAACACAGATATTTAAGCAATGAAAAATGATTCGAGGCAACTGTAATTGGATTTTGGTTTAACTTGTATTAAGAGGTACATTTATTTATGGTTTTCCTATTTTTAGGTTTAATACCTGGAGGGAGGATAAAATTGGTGCACAGCGCCACGATTCAGCTGAGCGACAGGTAAGACCGTGTCACCTTGAGTTAGAACACTGCCTTTGTCTCACGAAAACCTCTTCTGCAGAAGGAAATAACATTAGGGAGTTGCACATAAAGTAAATGCATGGTCTGCTTTGCATTGAAAAATGCAACTTTTCACATAGTATTTTTGCTAAATAGTTATTTGCTAATTAGTTTAATATTAATGAGTCAGTATAATAAACACAGTTACCAGGTATAGAGCTAACATTTTTTTCTTTGATTACAATAACTTCTATCTTAGGGGAGCCTGGGTGGCTCAGTTGGTTAAGCATTTGAGTCTTGATTTCGGCCCAGGTCACGATCTCACGGTCATGAGATCAAGCCCTGAGTCAGACTGTGCACTGACAGTGCAGAGCCTGCTTGGGATTCCCTTTCCCTTCCTCTCTACCCTTCCTCCAAACTCTCTCTCTCTCTCTCAAAACAAATAATCTTTAAAAAGAATAATAATTTCTATCTTATAAGTCGGTACTATTTGACTATTTTTCATCCAGTTTTAATACAACTCTGAAGTTAAATAGGTAAGTTTCAGGAACCAGAAACACCAATATGAAATTTTTTTTGAGAAATTTTGATTTCTGCTTTTACTGCTATAACTTAATGTGACATAAAAATTCTTATTCAGTAGACAAGTATTATTTGTGGTATTTCTATGTTCCATGTTGATTTGTTTCCCAGGCCTCTTTTTTCTTGTCAATTACTGCAGTTGGAGGCTATCAGCATATGACTTACCCTTGAAAATTTTTTTATATTAGCCTGATTCTTCATCATCAGCCAGACACCTCTGGGTTGTGTTAATAAATTTGTATACACTCTGAGATTGCAGAACGCCTTTAGTTGGTTTGAGTATAGTTATTACAGGGAATCAGTTACATTTAAAAAAGTCCCCTGGTACCTTGTAGAACCAACCCCAGGTTCTTGATTGGTTCTGGGCTTGTCAGGCCCTTGGCCCCTCCCTGAACCTCCTCAGGAGTTGGGGAGGGGTCCGCTGAGATGGGAGGATGACCATGAGCTTGCTCGATCAGAGGGGGAGGGTGTACGGGAGGCCCAGAGGCATGAGCACCAGACACGTTTAGGAAACTGCCGGTAGGTTGCTGCTGGGGGAAATGCGGAGATGGGGACGAGTCCCTGGCCAGGCCTCAGACTGTTTGCTGTGCTGAAGGGTCGAGACTGTTCTCTTGCAGGAGGTAGGGAGCCGGTACGGGATTTTCAGGCAGCGAATAAGTAGCCTGTCCTATTTGTGATCTGGCACGATCGACTTGGCAGCAGTGTGAGATCGGACAGAGGAAGGGAGACTGGAGGTGGGGAGATTGTCAGGAGGCTGTCGCAGGGTTGACAACAAAGATGAGAGTGTGAAGCAGGGTGGCCATTGTGCATACGGAAGGGCTGATTTCTGTTAAAGGGGTAGAACTGAAGAAACCTGGTGACTGACAGGTTCAAGGAACTGCCTCTCACCAGGTGTCTGTCTCAGCTGCTGGGTACCACACACCAGATGAAGGAAGGGGGCAGGATCTGGTCACCGCCTAGGGTGGGCTGGGCTCGTGGTGTTTGTGGAGATGACCAGGAGGTAGCCAGCTCCACCGCAGGGATCTCGGTCAGAGGCACGGACTTGGGAGTCCTTGGCTGACAGGTGACATTTGCAGTCCTGGATGTGGGTGTGGGAGACAGTGGCCAGAGTCCTGACTTCTGACTCTGGCGACATGGTAGAAGGAGGGGCCATGGGTCCTTTCCTGTTACAGACACATACGCTGTATAGAGTTAAACTAACAATAAACTAAAGAGAGTTTTTCCAAAGAAGAAGAGGACAGTGCCAGGACAGGAATGGAGCTTGGAGTAAGTGTGCAAGATTTTGTGTGGTGTGGAGGCCAAGGTATCAGGTGAGGCTGTCGTAGGCCTCTTGGCTGTGCGGGGCTCAAGGCTGTGCGGGGCTCAAGCCAGTGATGCATCAGGCTTGCCTGAGGCTGGCAGCTGGAATTGAGAGCCCTGTGCAGGACTCTGGAACTCACGGCCCCTTCGGTGAGAGAGAAACTCAGGAGGTCTCACCCCAGCCCAGGGGAGACCAGGGACCACGGAAGACCTAGAACCCCAAGCTCTGGGTCTGGTCTGGGGTCCCCAACCGAGAAGGCAGCGTCAGAGTCTCAGACCAGTGGCTTAGCATCAAGGCCCTGGGACAGCTGCCTGGTGGGCGGTGTCAGAAGGTGGAGGAGGAGGGACTGTCCCCTGACACTGAGAAGGCACTTTGAGACTAGGAAACAAAGCAGGCGACTCCATCGAGTTTACACAGCATTTTATCCAGGGTAGCTTAACCAAGAGGGAGGATTGAGCCAGGGACAATCCAGAGCTGCACAGCTATTCTCTGCGAGGTTCAGACCTGAGTCCACAGCTTATGTAGAGTGAGGGATGTGCGCAAAGGCATAGTGGTGAGGTCAGGGGGTTCGCGTGCATCTCGGAGAGTTTGTACGCACCTAATTGCAAGCTAACCTTTAATTCGATCTCCTGGTGCCATCTGTGCACCAGGAAGGGGAGACCCTATGTCACCTTTAACAAATCTGTGGGTAGCCAAAGCAAGCCTCCCCCAATCCTGGCCTTAGTGGTCATTTCTAAGGTACGTATCTTCATCTCCAAGGGGCCCAGAACATGTCGTCCTGAGAGAGGATGTGCACAAGATGGAGTCAGTGTCGTCAGCACTTCCCCCTGCAGGGGGGATGCTTCCATAAGCTGGGCTTCCGGGGCTCTCAGAGGATGCAGTTCACAGAGAAAAATTAAAAAAACTGTAAGCATGAGAAAAGATCTACCATGGCCTAACAAATAGGGTTAGCACAACAAGAACTTGAGATGATGGTACAATCTAAAAGACATTTCTAGAAAGAAACTATCATCTCTGAAATGTAAGAGTCAGTGAATGGTTTGGTGGATGAGACCGAGCTGAAGAAAGAATCAGCGAACGAGGGACCAGAGCTGGAGAAGTTGTCTAGCGCCTAGGGAACATACGAAGAAACGGAGAAAGAGCAGTCAAGAATTGCAGAGGAAGCGTGGGATCACCTGTTCCTCTGCGGGCATATGGCGAGGACTGGATGCGTTAAGTGGCATCATCCCTGCCACCTCAGTTCATCTGTTCATCTTTCCGTTTCTTTCCAGCCTTTCCCATAAAGGCTATGAGTTCTGGGGGGCTGCACAAACCCTCAGTGTGAAGTTTCTTCCTTCAGATCCTGGTCACTTCATTGTTGGCACAGACATGGTAAGTAATAGTTTAAATCTTAATCTGTAACTCATTCTCCTTTCCTGGCTGCCTGTTAACGTATTGTTTGCTTTGATTGTGATGCTGTTTTAATTGTTTCAAGAATAACCGCTTTATCCAGCCTCGTACCTAATCCACTTTAGTCACCATTGGTCTTCTTATCACCAGGGTCTTATAAGTCATGGCACCAGACAGGACTTGAGAGTATCTCCCAAATTGTACAAACCCCAGCAATGTGGGATGAGACCAGTCAGAGTGAATGTGATGGATTTTTCGCCATTTGGAGAACCAATATTCTTGGTAAGAAAGTCAGTTGTTAAAGTACCACTTCCGTTTGGGTGGCAAAGCACTGGCGGTGACCTCGGGGAATGTCACTCTGGTACCAGTGGGCTGCGTGGGAGAAGGTCCCCTCCGTGCCGTCAGAGCGGCTCATTCCACATGGCTGTTGAATGGATCTTAAAAGTCTTTATCTTCACATAGTTTGGGGCTTACAGAAAAGTTACAAGAAGCTGCCCACCAATCACACGTTTCCCTCCGTGGCTCCACCCTCTCTCTCCCAGTTGTGTGTGGGTGTACGCACTTCTCTGTTTGAGAGGAAGTTGCACAGATGGTGCTTCATCCCTAAGTAGCGCGGTGTGGGTTTCTGAAGAACAGGGTCATCCTCCTGCAGCCGCAGTCCAGTCCTGACCGTCAGGAAGCTAGCACTGGCGCAGTCCTGTCTTCTGATGGACAAGGCTCTTCCACGTTCCACGGCCATCCCGATAATGTCCTGCTGTGTAAGCAAAATAACACCCAGGTTGCGAATCTCATTCGGTTTGGGGACAGTTCCTCAGTCTCTCCTGCCCTTGACATTTTTGAAGTCTTGGAATTCTCCTCAGTTTGAGTCTGTGTGACGTTTCCTCACGATTAGATTCAGTGTTGCTCTGACCTGTGTCTCCCGGCTCCCTCCGCGGTGGAGTCACCACTTTCCCTGTGTGGTTACCGAGTATCTGTGGGGAGATAAAGGGACACTACGTCAGCACCCCACGTACGGCCCCTCCGATCCCCCCGCTGGCCCTGGCATCCCTCGGCGAGGCTTGCCTGCATCTGCTATTGGGGCGACTGGCAGATGGTGATTTTCTAGGCCTTTCCCTTGTCTCCTGCTCAGGTGTGCTTGTGTGTATTTATTACGTGCGTGTGGACACGTGGCTGTTCACTCTCTTCATTGGGTTACATCCCTCACTGTACTGCCTTATTGATTCCGCTGCTCAGACTGTCCTAGGGATGTGCCTCAGGCTGGCTTTGTGTTTTCTGACATCATTCTGTGAGCCGTTCTTTGCTTCCTGGTACAGCAAACTCAGAATCAGCCTTTTTTCCAAGAGGTCCTGGCTCCAGTCAGGAGAAAAATACCTACAAACCAGAATCTGGGCAGGAAGAAGCTCTCCTTGGACAGGACACAACATCGCTACACGCTCGGATCTTTGCTTATCATAAACACTTGCTTGTCCCTCATCTTTAAAGCCAGGGTGACTCAGGGCTCCCTCTACCCCCCGACAGTGGGGGACCTGGCTCCTCCGACCCGTGTTGTATGTTTATGTGCTCAACCCTAGGGTGCACAGAACATTTTGTGGTTGCTAACTCATGCCTCTGCTCTTTTTGAGGAAGGATGTGAAGGATTAAATATATTGAGTAGAAAGGAATTAAGCTTCTCTTCCTAAGCTTAAAATTTGGTTTTTTACTAAATCAGCCAAGTTTCATTTTATAAAAACTTCAATCCAAGGAGAATATATCACTTATTGTTTCAAATTTATGTACTTTTTTTAAAAAGGCGGTTCTTTATTTCTCTGGAGCCAGTCTAATGGCCTGTGGGCGAATTAGCAATGTTCAACTTTGTTAAAGATAAACACTGGTTTATATGTTCACTGAATTCATCATTAGCCATTTGGGGAAGGGGAAGGGTTCAAGGTGTATCAGGGTCTCCAGGGTGGATGCTCACCTTTGTAGTTTACGAGGACAGAGCTAATGCTCTGAGCGTCCCTCGCTGCTGAGGTTGAGGGAACAAGAAAAAAGGACCGTGATGGGCAGTGTCCTTCCCTGCCCCCAGGCTGGCTGTTCAGACGGAAGCATCAGGCTGCATCAGCTGACCAGCGAGCACCCTCTCCTGCAGTGGGACGGTGGCACCGATGGCCACGCCATCACGGGCCTGCGCTGGTCCTTGACCAGACCTGCCGTGTTTCTGGCCCAGGATGACACTTCCTGCATTTATATTTGGGACCTCCTGGAAAGCGATTTGGGTCCTGTGGCCAAACAGCTGATCTCTCCGGACAAGTAAGTCTGATGAAACCGCTGTGCCCTCACAGGTAGTTGTTTTCGGAAGCATCCTTGCTGGTCTTTCGTACTTAATTTATGCGTAAGGTTGCTGAGCTTTAAAATGTGGCTATTTATGTTTAAATAGTTTTTATATTTACATCTTTAAGTGATATTTTGAGAGCCACTTTAAAATGTGTTATTTCATGTTTCGTCCAGAATAGTCTGTGGATTAAAGAATTCACACTATACTATTTTCCCATGATATCATTGTCTAAATAAAACAAACTTTTTGTGAGCTCCTTATAAATTATTGGTCTTATAAATTCAGTACACGTCTGAGCCACATAGCGTCTACCTTCTAGTTTCGGAGAAGGGTTACCACATGGGAATCAATAATTGACGTAAGTTCACATCGGTGTCAGTTGCTGCCATGGACTGAGGTCACAGTCAGACCAGCCCCTGCCTGTCTCTGCTCTGATTAACATGAAAACAAGCCCGGTCACGATCCGTTGTTGTTGCGTTTGATCGAAACTTGAGAATGTATCAAGTGATCACTGTGAAAGACTCTGCTTTGTCTCTACACCTGTTTTCTTTCTTGAGATTTTATTTTTCTCCTCAGTAAACTCTCCTGCTATGAAATGAAGGCTGCCAATGACCGGGGGAGGGCAGGGCCGCTCGGCCACATCCCACGTCCTTTTGTAGAGGAGAGGGGGGAACAAGCAGTGATCAAAACCGGGACACGGTTTGACCGAATGTTGGAGCGCACCACTGAGACCTGAAAAAATTAAGAACCTCATTTACTTAGTTCAAGTACTAGGTACACTTACGTTATTCTAATTGCTAAGCAAAGACATCATTAAAATCCAGACTGTGATCCACACATAAACACGTAGCACGCACACACACTCACGTAGTGCAACAAGTGCTTACGAGCACCTACTGTGCGCCTAGCAGCACTGCCAGCACCAGGGGGCAGTGGTGAACCAGCTGGTGGGCTCGCCTCCTGACTTGGGGCGAGGTGGGTAGTAAACACACTGAAGTCAACTCGCAGCTCCCACAACCGGTGAGGAGGGGGGGGCTGGGGGTCTCGGGGCCGGGGACGGCGGGGGCCAGCCAGAGCGCCGGGGTCTCAGGAGAGGGCAGCGAGTGGGCCTGCGCAGAGCCAGGGAGCTGCTGAGGCGGAGCGGGAGAGAGGCTTCGGAGAGGGTGGAGTGTCCTTCCCGAGGCCCGTCCTGTCCCTGGTTGGCAGCAGCGTTTAGTTAGAGGAGTGGTATTCACAGAAAGGGCTCAGCGTCTCTTTGGTGTAGAGAACAGAACAAGAAGAAAATAACCGTGTAAACCCTTAAACCGCCTCACAAACCCGAAGAGCGTTTTCCCTGGACAGTGACCGTGCTGACTGGTGCTCCCGCATCTACCTGGGTGGTTGTCATGCGGGTCCGGTTCAGCGGTGCCTGTGGCGCGTGCCTTCGTGTTTGTCCTGCTCTTGTTTCCAAGTTTGTGGCAGTTAAATGTCCCCTGTATTTTGCGCTGGTGGTCGCACGCCAGCGTTGAAGTACCAAGGAGCGCTAAGAGACCGCTGCGGGTTTTCATGGCTCGCTCACCTGCCCCAAGCTTCTCCAGAGCGCGGCCTGCAGGCAGGTGTAGACTGGCCCGCCCCACAGAGGCTCAGTCAGGTCTCTGTCGGGGTGTGGGGACAAGTTTACAGAGGATTAGTGGGCAGCAGACCCTTGGGGCCACAATGGGTGCTACCTGCGGCCGCCGGCACCCACCTCGAGGGGCTCACTGCTCCCATCCTGTGCCAGTCGTGGATCCCACTGAACGTGGCCCCCGGGTGTGCTGGTGCTGGTGGCCCTGGTCATTACGAGGAGACGGGAGGGGCGGGAGCATCGAGGTAGGTGTGAGGTGGGACGGTCTCGGCTCTCTTGCTGAGTAAAGCTGGGACGAAAGCGTGACAGAGGCATTCCCAGGATGCTGGGGACCCTGACCAAATTAGGCACAGTCAGACCATCTAGTCAGGGGTCGGGGAGGCCCCTGGAGGTGACACCACTCAGCCAGGTGTCAAAGGATAAGAGGAAGATGGGCAGAGACAGTGTCCAGGTGCCTCGTGGGAACTGGGGTCTGGGTGGACTTGAGTAGGCCTGGGATGCACGTTGTTATCAGCAGACTGTGAGGGGAGAGGTTAGAGACAGGTCCCCGTCAGAGAAGCCGGTGGTGACGGGACGGGAGGCGAGGTCAGGGCTGCTGGGCCGGCTCCAGGTCTCTCGCTGGGCACCCGAAAGCCCGCTGGCGCCCCCGGTCTCCAGGAGGACCAAGCTGTCTGGGTGGTCTGGCGCCCAGGACATTGACCTGGCCTGGGTACTCAGGTGTCCCAAGGCAGTGCTTCCTGATCAGTGATCCTCGCAAACACAGAAATATGTTTTCTAAGTGCTTTCCCCAGAATTTTATACGTTTATTTCTGGTCTAACTGTTCTTTCATGTGACTATGACTGAAATTTTTAGAATTTCCCTTCCTTTTTACTCCTCCCTTGGAGGATAGATGCTTTGGGAGACTCACAGTCACACGGTATGTGCCTCTCGCTTTCAGGCTGGTGGCCGTGACGGTCGTGGGTGAGGCAGAGAAGGCCAGCGGCGGCTTCCTGGCCCTGGTGCTGGCCAGGGCCTCCGGCAGCGTGGACGTCCAGTTCCTGAAGAGGGTGTGGGCGGCCCCCGCGGGAGACGAGCTCGGGAGGCTGCGGCTGCTCTTGCGGGAAGCCCTGTAGGAGGGGGCGCGGTAAGATGGCGGGCGCAGGCCGCCTGGTGACCGAGCGTGAAAGATGTAGCTCCATCCGCGGGCATGTGCGTTGATGTAGATAGAGGACGGGTATTCTGTATGTAACTTACTCTGCGAGAATGTCACCTCACGTTCCCGGGAAATAAATCGCTATTTTTGAATGGAAACAACAAACATTTGAGTGCACACTGAACTTGAGAGGAAACAGTCACGGGAATCATGCTCTTCTCTGAGTATATTTCCACTTATTTTTGGAACAGGTTTAAAATATTGGCACGTTTATATTTAAACAATCCCCCATGGCAACGTATTTTAGTGAACAGTTTTCTCAGTCATGCAGAAAATGACATACACAGGGTGTAAGTTAGAAGGAGCGCCTTTATTGAAATCATGTCTACCAGTCACGTTTTCTTAAAACCTCCTTGGGCTTCGTTGGCATTATTTGACACATTCTGCATTATGCTTTAGTGTTTAAAATGTCTCTGTATAAAAATAACACAAGTAAATAAATTCTCTCTTGAACGTGGCACTCCGTTATAACAGGGATATAAAGGCGGGAGAAATCTGGGCTGAGATCTGGGAAAGCCGAGGACGGCCTTTGCCAACGGCCACTGCTACCGGGCCCCGTGACGGGTGTGGATGGGCAGCGAGGGCCCAGGCCGGGGTTCAGTCCCTCTGGCCACACGTGACTTCTGCCTAGCCAGCCACGGGAAAGTCTCACTGCAGAGCTGGAGCATCGTTCACAGGGAGGGGTTCCGGGAAGCCACCTGCCCGTGTCACCCGAAGCCCTGGGATAGTCATTTGTCACCTGTGTGTAAACGTGTGCGTGTCTGGCTTGTTTGGTGGGTGTGCTCTGCCTCCTTCGCTGGCCCGGGAGCTCTGTGGACAGAGACGCGTGCGTCTGCTCACCATCATCTCCCAGAGCTGCGTGCCTGCCCTGTACTGCCGGTCGGCGCTCAGCCAACGGTGGAGGAAGGGAGGAAGGGAGGCCCGGTGGTCGAGAGATGGCAGGGAGCTCTCGCTAATGCAGAGCGGGGTCCTCCCAGAATGCCATGTTTCATGGCTGGATATGGAGATTTTGATTCTGGAAACAGGCTCGTCCCCCTGTCCCCTCGTCTACCCGTCCCCATCCGCAAATCCTGATTTGTGAAATTTGACCTAAACTGGACCTGAGAGGAGTCTAGCTACTCCTCCAGCAATAACCAGTAACCTCCAGCGACCTCCAGAATAAGATGGCATGAGGTTAGCAGTCATACCAGCTCTTCTAAGTTCCAGTAGAGGCTCAGGAAGACACAGAAAGGACAAAGCACTGTCCCACTGATGAGGAACTTCTAGGTGTGAGATTGTTGGACGCTGCCGAAAAGCACCATGACACCTAGGGATCGAGTGCCTCCCATTGGAGGCTGTGGTTGGACGCAAGACTGTGTCTGCCCCTTCCCATCCCCCCGGAAGGCTGCTTCTCCCTTCGGTGGATGCTGCTCTCGGCTTTTACAGACATAGCCCCCCCCCCCCCCAGCCCGTGCCCACCCTCCATCGGTACCTCCTTCCTCCCCTCCGCCTCGAGACCCCAACGCCAGGCAATCCCAAGAGGGAGATGAATGGCAAAATGTAATTTTGCCAAAATTCTCATCGAGGACACATGGAGATTAGAAGGGTCCTTACTGGAGAAGCCGTTTTTGTGGGTTTTCACTCTTTGTTCAGAGTGCCCAAGAGACATTAAGGAAGAGGAGACCCCGTCTGAGTCCAGCGGGTCTGCAGTAGGAAGAGTCTGCTTTGGGCTGGAGGCGTGCACAGCCTGTCACATGTAGTAAGCTCCTTCTCTCGAAGGAGAAGTTCCCACTGAACCCTGCTTGTTGGCATGCACAGCCCGTCACAGTGTCTAGAAGATAAGGGTCTCACTGAGCCCTACTTATTGGCATGCACAGCCTGTCACAGTATCTAGAAGATGAAGGTCTCACTGAGCCCTACTTGTTTGCGTGCACAGCCCATCACAGTGTCTACAAGGAGAAGGTCCCACTGAACCCTGCTTGTTGGCACCCGCAAAGTCTGGACATGACTGCTCTTTGAAGGATGAGCAGACCAAGAGTGAAGAACGCAGTGCCGGGAAATATATAGCACAGCGAATGAGAGAATATTATGCTGAGGACCCAGAAAGGGAGCAGACCTCCAGAGACAATGGGGCAGAGGAAGAAAAATAGGCAGCAAACCACAGCCAAAGGGTAGGCTGTAAGGACAGATGGCTTCCATGAGAAGGAATAGAAGCCACAGGAGAAAACAGATTTAACAATAAATGCGAGAGAAAATGCGTAAAATAAGAATTAAAATCCACACTGAAGATGATGAGTGTCTATTTTCTGTAAGGAGTGATGGGTCAGTGATGTGCTCGAGGAGTTTCTCAGGATGCAGAGGGACAAACTGATGAGATATTGGAAGACCCGAGTGCAAGCTAGGAATTACAGGTCTTTTTAAGGAGAATAATTGGAAAAGAAGTAACAAAAAACAATGGTAGGAAAACTTCCTGTGTTGATAAAAGGCCTAAATACGCATGTTGGAAGGCTCACTGAAAGGTGATCCATAGGCAGGAACAGGGTCAACATAAAGTATCCGTGTGCTTTCAGAGCCCAGGAAGTGGATTTTATTTCTCCTCTTTTTTCCTCCTCCTTACTTAATTGAGCATTTTTTTATGATTCTGTTTTATGTCTATCGACTTATCACTTACAGCTCTTTTATTTTAAAAAAACCTTTTTTTAACATTTATTTTTGAGAGACAGAGACAGAGCATGAGCAGGAGAGGAACAGAGAAAGAGGGAGACACAGAATCTGAAGCAGGCCCCAGGCCCTGAGCTGTCAGTACAGAGCCCGACGCGGTCTGTAAGCTCAAACTTACAGACTGTGAGATCATGACCTGAGCTAAAGTCGGATGCTTCAACGGCTGAGCCACCAGGCACCCCATCACTTATACCTCTTTTGCAAAGTTGTTAGTGATCACCCTGGGGCTTACTACATGTGTCTTTATTTAGCCAGCATGGGTCTCTGATATCACACCTCTCTGTGGGTGGTGTAGGAAGCTTAGCTCCTTCCTCTCATCCTGGATGTGTCTGCCATAGATTTTTCTTCATACGTGCTG
This sequence comes from Panthera pardus, assembly GCF_024362965.1. Classification (NCBI taxonomy): domain Eukaryota; kingdom Metazoa; phylum Chordata; class Mammalia; order Carnivora; family Felidae; genus Panthera; species Panthera pardus. The sequence continues at coordinate 7,938,956 of NW_026527024.1, forward strand.
TAAACACTCAGTGTGTTGTTATTTTTGGTTTTGACAGTTGTCTTTTCAAGCAATCCCACATCTCAAGAATGAGTTTCATCTCACCCTCCTTTATCCTGTGCTTCCCTTTTCTTTCTGTTGATCCCAGTTGCTGTCTGGTATTCTCTTGTGCCTGAGGACCTTCCTGTAACATTCTTGAAGAGTAGCTATGGTGGCAATGAATCCCTAAGAATTTTGTTTGTCTAAGAAAGTCTTTATTTCTCCTCCACTTTTGAATGCATCTTTACTGGGTGTAGCATTCTAGGGCCAGAGTTTTCCTTCAGCATGTCAAAGATGTCCCTCCATCATCAGCCAGATTTCTGACCAGAACGTGCCTAGATTTTCATCTTTGTCCCTGTGTGTGTGTAATATGTCTCTTCTCTGGCTGCTTCTAGGATTTTCTCTTTGACTTTTATGAACAATATGAATACGATATGTGGGTTTCTTGTCCATCCACCCCTACTTTTTAAAAAACTTTGTCCTGCTTGGTGTTCTCTGAACTTCTTAGATCTTATCATTAATTTAAAAATATTCTCAGCCATTATTTCCTGAAATATTTCTTTTCCCATGTTCTCTCCTCTCCTCAGATTCCAGTAATGTATGCATTAGACCGTTTGATATTGTCTTAACAGCTCCTGGATAATCTGTCCTGCCTTTTTTTCTTTCATCGTCGTCTTCTTCTTCTTCTTCTTCTTCTTCTTCTTCTTCTTCTTCTTCTTCTTCTTCTTCTTCTTCTTCTTCTTCTCCGTCTCCTCCTCCCCCTCCTCCTCCTCCTCCTCCTCCTCCTCCTCCTCCTCCTCCTCCTCCTCCTTCTTCTTTTCCCTCTTTCTGTTTCAGTTTGGGTAATTTCTCCTGATCTATTTTCAAGTTCACTGTTTCCTTGGCTGTGTTGAGTCTAAGGATGAGCCCACTGAAGGCATTCTTTTTCTGTTACTATGTTTTTCTCCTCTGGCTTTCACATTTAGTTAGTTTTTTTGTAGTTATCATCTCTTTGCTAAAATTATCCATCTGACCTGTGTGTTGCCCACCTTTTCCATTATAACCTTTAATGTGTTACTCATTATTTTAAGTTCTCTGTGATCTAGTCAGCTAGTTCCAGCATCAATGCCATATCCTGATGGTGGTTTTGTCTTTTGGGACTATGTTGGGTGTTTTCTTGTTTTTTTTTTTTTTTTTGGTTTTGTTTTGTTTTTGTTTTTGTTGTTGTTGTTGTTGTTGTTGAAAGCTGCTTATCTGATACAGGACAGTGGAGACTAATGCCTGGAAATGGCTGTGCCTTCTCTTCTGGCAGGCCTTTCATGTGGGGCTTGAGTCACTCTAATCAGGGCTTGGGATTTGCTGTTGCTCTAGAGTTTCCTTGTTGATCCTGTGGGTTTTGGGGGGGGCTCATTTGTCAGGGTTTCTTCAGTGTCTCTGTGCTCAGCTTTGGGGCTCCCTCTGCACTTTTCCTCAGAGAGGTTGTTACCCAGTAGGTGGCTTGTTGCTTAATGCTCATTGGCCTGTTGGGGGTGGACTTTTGGGTTTCTGTTCTGATGGAGCCTGATCTCAGCAGGTCTTGGGGGTGATCCTGCCGCTTTCCTGGCCAAGTCCCAAGCTTAGCACCTGTTCTTGCCCCCGTCCCCACCAGGGGCCCTGGTTTTTATTTTTCCCTCATAGCTACACCCCCAGTCATCACTGGTGTTATGAGGGTGAAGCGTGCATCCTGCCAGGTTAAGGCTTGTTCTGTAGGAAGACAGGGTGAAGGTCCCGGCCCAGGGGGAGCTCTGCACCAGGATGATTCTCTCAGAGCCGTGCTTCTGACAGTGCCTGGGCGGGGGTCCAGGAGAGAAGCCAGGAGAGGCCACCCCCCGCCACAGGTCACTGACCCGTCTCCTGACCTCTCTTGGCCCAGGGGTCTCCCCAGCCCACTGCTGGACCCGGGAATGTGTGCACTTGCCAGTGTCTCTGCGTGTGCCAAGGCCACATGTCACCCATCCTCGTGGCTTGTCGGTGCTGCTTAGAGCTCTCTGGAGCAGGAGTGCGCTCACTCGTGGACGCTGTCATGCTGGGATTCGCAGAAGACACGTGAGCTGTGAGAGGGTGGCCGTATGGGGCAGCAAACATTCGGCCGTCCCTCCATTCCCGCGTCCCCCAACTTAGAATTCCCAAACCACACGCACTTGCAAGAGGCAGTGCAGGCAAGAGCTCTCTTCGAAGAAATGTTACTTACAAAAGCCGCCAGAATCCAGTCTTTTGAGGGTGAGATCCAGGGGGATAATCGATCACTTTTATGTTTTGAAAGATCTTCTTCTGTTTTGATAAGCACTCATGTGGAATACTGAAGACACGCAGAGTTAGGTAAAATCTTTTCTACAGGGAAGCCCTATCCTCCAGTTCTTAGACTTTCTGACCACACTGGGACATTGACCTGACTCAGCAGATGCTCCGGAGGCCTCCACGCATGGGTGGGCAGACGGCGAACGGTGACCACGCAGAGCCGCCCCCCATTCTGCAGGGCCTGGTCCTCGAGAGGTGAGCCAGCCCCACGGTCTGAGCACGCCTCACAGCGAGGTCCTGCACCGCTCAAAACAGAACCGCTGCCCTTTGGTCCAGCCATGGCGGGCCAGTCCTATCTAAGCCTGACGACTGTTTTGCTTGTGAAGCAAAAAGCTGCGGGTCTCTGAGGACTGTCTGCAGGAGGGGTGATTGTGTGGGTGCCGCTGGGAGGGAACTGCAGTCTTCCCTTGCAGCTGTGATGAGGTGTGAGGTGTGGCTTGGGGGTGCAGGCGTCCTGCCCTGCAGGGCCTGACATCTGTGCGTGTTTAGGGGAAATGAGCCATGAGAACAGGAAGACAACCCCCAAGTAAAATGACCCCTAGACAATAGAAAGCTGCCATCAGAAAGAATTTGGAATTCTGATCACTCAGCTTCAAGCTGTAATCACTGCCTTTAGAAATCTGTGAAAACAGAAGTCTCCCTAGAGTATTGGAATGTACTACCTGGTCATCACAGTCAAGGCTTTTACTTAAAAGCCACCTTTTTTTTTTTTTTTTTTTTTAAATAAAACCTTTGCTCATTATCTTATACGCTCAATTCCCAAGCTGAATAATAGGAATTATTGTTATTATAGGAATAAAGAATACTGTCTAACTAATACTTGCTGACATTTTAGGGAACTAAAAAATAACCCCCTTTTCTTCCCTGCTGATTTTGGACTCGGGTGAAAACAGATCAGACATGTGGCTTTTGACTGTGGCCCGTGGGCCTGCTGGCACTTGTGCCCAGAAGTGGACAGACGGGTGTCCTGCTGGGAGCAGCGTCCCCCCGGGCAGCACACAGCAGAGAGAGCAGCCATGCGCTCACTCACAGGTGCACCTGAAATGGGGAGAGGAGGGCGTGGCCAGGGCCGAGAACCACCGTCTCTCTGACTCTCATTTGTTTTTTATCTATTATCAATTATCTGTTGTTTTATCATCTATCGATTAATCATCTATCAATATATTATCTATCCATATTTTATCTGCTCAAAGGTACGGAGAGAGTGGACACCAGAGGCCACATTTTAAAGACAAAATGTGCGATGCAAGGTACTGGTTGGTCTCAGAGAATCCCTGCGGCTGGCGGCCACAAACCACAGCCTCCAGCGCGGCCACGGCTCTGCTCCTGCCACCTTTCCAGAAGCTCCAGGCACAGGGCCGTCTGGCAGGTGTGGCTGTCCTGGGCCAGGCTCCTGGGAGCCCCCAAGTCCCTGGACCCTCTCGCCCGAGTGCTCCTGTGGCCGGGCCGGCAGCCTGCTCCCCGAGGCCCAGCTCAGCAGGGCTGTTGTGAACGGAGTAACACTGAACCAACCCGAACCTCCAAAGCCATCTCTGTTATTTGATTTATGGTGGTTGGAATAAAGGAATTCTCTCAAATATGATGGCGTCTTCTGAAAACTATACAAGGATATCATATTGAAAGGTTCTTACTCAGGTTGTTACTTGGACAAAAGTATAACCTATTTTGCATCAAGTTTCTACTAAGAGTTTTGGTACTTTACAATTCTTTTAAAAATTAAGCTTATTTCTGGAATTATAAAAAGTAGTATTTGCATCTTGAAGCTAAATGAGAACTACAGTAAAAATATAAATGAGAATAAAAGTGTGTTCTCTTCGCATTACTGCATTTAGTCCAATGTCTTTAGATCTGTATTGTCAGGACATGGGCAGCGAATCTGTTCATGACACGGAAGTTCAGCTTCCCTGCCCTGCGTCTGTCCTCGCTGCAGGTGCATCCCCTGGCCGGCCTCTTCTGTGAGGCTCCACCTTCTCCTTGCCCCCCGGGCAGCCCTCTCCCTTGGAGAGAGTTAATAGTTACAGTCCCAGACTTTAGCCTCTGCTACGAAGCTGTAATCATCAAGACAGTGTGGTACTGGCACAAAAACCACAGGCCAATAGAATAGAATAGAGAACCCAGAATTGGACCCACAAATGTATGGCCAACTAATCTTTGACAAAGCAGGAAACAGTATCCAATGGAAAAAAGACAGTCTCTTTAACGAATGGTGTTGAGAAAACTGGACAGTGACATGCTGAAGAATGAAACTAGACCACTTTCTTACACTGTACACAAAAATTAACTCAAAATGGACAAAACCTAAATGTGAGACAGGAAACCATCAAAATCCTAGAGGAGAAAGCAGGCCAAAACTTATTTGACCTCAGCTGCAGCAACTTTTTACTTGACATGTCTCTGGAGGCAAGGGAAACAAAAGCAAAAATGAACTATTGGGACCTCATCAAGGTGAAAAGCTTCCACACTGCAAAGGAAAAAATCAACGAAACTAAAAGGCAACTGACGGAATGGGAGAAGATATTTGCAAACGACATATCAGATAAAGGGTTAGTATCCAAAATCTACAAAGAACTTATCAAACTCACCCAAAAAACAAATAATCCAGTGAAGAAATGGGCAAAAGACATGAATAGACGCTTTTCCAAAGAAGACATCCAGGTGGTTAACAGACACATGAAAAGATGCTCAACATCACTCATCATCAGGGAAATACAAATCAAAACCACACTCAGATATCACCTCACGCCAGTCAGAGTGGCTAAAATGAACAAAACAGGAGACTATAGATGCTGGAGAGGATGTGGGGAAACGGGAACCCTCTTGCACTGTTGGTGGGAATGCAAACTGGGTGCAGCCGCTCCGGAAAACAGTGTGGAGGTTCCTCAAAAAGTTAAAAATAGACCTACCCTATGACCCAGCAATAACACTGCTAGGAATTTACCCAAGGGATACAGGAGTGCTGATGCATAGGGGCACTTGTACCCCAATGTTTATAGCAGAACTTTCAGCAATAGCCAAATTATGGAAATAGCCTAAATGTCCATCAACTGATGAATGGATAAAGAAGGTGTGATTTATGTATACAATGGAATACTACTTGGCAACGAGAATGAAATCCTGCCATTTGCAGCAACATGGATGGAACTGGAAGGTATTATGCTGAGTGAAATAAGTCCATCAGAGAAAGACAGATATATGTTTTCACTCATATGTGGAACTTGAGAAACTTAACAGAAGACCATGGGGGAAAGGAAGAGGGAAAACAGTTACAAACAGAGAGGGAGGGAGGCAAACCATAAGAGACTTAAATACAAAGAACAAACTGAGGGCTGATGGGGGATGGGGAGTTGGAGGGGAGGAGGGTGGGTGATGGGCATTGAGGAGGGCACTTGTTGGGATGAGCACTAGATGTTGTATGTAAGCGATGAATCATGGGAATCTGTTCCCGAAACCAAGGGCACACTGTATACGCTGTATGTTAGCTAACCTGACAATAAATTATATTTAAAAAAAAAAATAGGTGTTGCTGACACCCTATGTGCGTTCCCGTGGGACACTAAGTTCCTCTAGATCGGCTGGTGTTTGGGGTGATTGTAGAAGGCAGAGGTGAGGAAGGAAAGTAAGACTGAAAATGTTCCAAAGGATGCTGGGTTTTTAAATATATAATCACTTGAGATGCACCAAGGAGGCATATTGAAATGTTGCTTCTCCTATCTTGTTAAGAAGGAGGACGTCAGATACATCAGGGCAGCGTTACTCCGGTCTTGGTGAAGCAGACAAGATTTGTCCTGGAACGGAACCCCTCCACGTACCTGCCTGTGCTGTGCGCCTATAGTCCTGCACCCACTGCTTCTGGAGGGGGCTCCTGTGTCTGCCTTCGTGCTGCTTCTCCAGAGTGTGGACGGGCAGCAAGGGTCCATGCGCCCGGTCTGGGCTGTGCCTTTGCGGAACGGGTCTCCCCGCCTGCGGAGTGCCCTCCTGGGTGGGGAGCGGGCTGGTTCCGTCTCCCTCTCTGTCTCCTTCGTGAGCCCCCACTGCCCCCTGGCTTCCTCAGCTGCTTCCTCCTTCCACAGTCGTTCCTGAAAACCTTGGCCTCCTCGGCCTGCGTCATTCAGGTGCGAAGTGATTATGCTGGGATGTTGGTCAGCACCGGACCTTTCCTTTGTGTGTTGTGCAGCTCCGTGTGTTTCCATGACAGATTTGGTGGACAGTTAAGTGGCTCTTGTCCACGTCAGCTGCTCAGTGGTTGAAATGTGGTCTTAGTGTTACGAGAATTTGTCACGCCAGCCCTTTTCATTTTGAAAATTTTGTGACATACTCTGAGATACTTGGAAATTTCTACTCTCTTTAGTTTTATTGCCTGGCACATGATGGGTGGCCAACTGCATACACAGTAACTTTTTATTTTACTGCATCAGACAGAAGATGTTGTGAAACTACTTAAAATTATAACAGGGATTGCAATTGGAATCGCAATTATACAGATACAAAGTATCCAAGCACCCAACAGGCCTACAGACAGTGGTCCTGGGAGCATGTGGGTTTGTACCTGCCCAGCCAGAAATAACACGTCCCTGCTTGACTTCTGTTGGCATCGATTAAGGTGCATCTTGATTCCAGGAACAACAAAGCTGTGGGTCAGATGCGAGCATACACCTGTTCTATCTTTAGTATCACCTGACTGTCTTATTCTGACACCCTGGCTTTCAGCCGCTTTGCTGATTGGAGATCCAAAACATAGTTAATCTTTCTTCCTCACGTTGGCTATTTTCTGGCATTGAGACTCTTGGCCAGAGGCCTGTTCTGTGCCTTGGCCAGCTGCTGGCATCCGCGGGGACGCTGGCCCTGGGCTGCTGCTGCACAGGACCCGGATGTCCCCCCCCCCCCCCCCCCCCCCGTCTTCCTGACTTGCTCTGCACCCTGCGGCATCTTGGTTACACATATCCAGGCAGCTCTGCATACTCAGCGGTGGGTTTAAATGCATTGAAACCAACCCGAAAACCTCTTGTATAAGCATTTACACATAAAGTTCTTCCTGTGACACTCGCTCAGAATTTAGTTCTTGCCACCATTCGGCCAGTTCCAGCCCCTGCCTCTGGCTCATTGGCACGCTTGTTGGACGCCTGTTTGCACCTGCCTGCTGGCTGCTATACGGAGCGGAGCGCGCCCTCAGCGCCGTGCCCGCATTCAGTAAGTGCAAAATCAGAGAGAAAGTGGAGCCAAGGGACATGTCAGAGACTCACAGACCACTTTGCTGCAAAGACTGAACACCATAAATCCAGAGAAGAGCGATGAGATGATCTCGAGTTTTCTTCTGACTCTAGGATGATTTAGATCACTCACGAGATAAGCATCTGGTCGGCCCGGAGGAGCAGGGCACGTGCTGTGTGCTCTGTAGCGTCAGAGGAGCTGATGAAGCCCGTTCCTCCGGAAGAGTCCTACTGGGCTCCTCCACACAAGACTGTGTATTTACAGACCATAAGCGGTTTGGGGCCGTGGCTCAAAGTGAGTTGCTTTGCTCTGCGCTGAGGCCTGTGGAGAAGAAGGCTTTGTTCTGAGTGAGGCCCGTTACAAGTGGCCTTTCCCCGGGCCTTCTGTTTGGCCCCAGAATGTGGCTTGTAGCCTCCCCATTTCATCCTGAAGGGACATGTGGACTCAGATGCCACATGCCCACCCGGACAGGACCACCGGGCTCTCTCACACACACCGCTGGCCAGAACCGTGCAGACCCATCACCCAGTTTATGCAGATGTGGCAGACGGCCAGCCTCCTCGGTGCCAGAGCCGCTCGGCGCTTTTCCAGGCTGGGATCCTGTCAGCAGGGTCCTCACGAGCGCTGCTGGTGAGGGGGTTCCTCAGGCATCACCCCACTGATAACCCAGGGGACCTGCGCCAAGCCAGATCTGGATGGTGTCCTGCCATTCGCAAGACCTTAGACCTGGGGGCAATTCTGTGAACAGCCTGGGAGGATGGCAGGAAGAGTGAAGCTTAGACAGACAGACGAGAAACATCCACAGGGAAGTCAAACATCCACGGGGAAGTGGGGCCTCTGGCAGGGCCGTTTGTGTTTATTTTGCTCCCAATTCTATGCAAAGTAGCTGGCTTTGAATTGCTTGCAGTTTTATTAGTTGAATCTCTATAAAGACCTCCTAATAATGGTGGTCGTTAAAGCTTAACCCTGTTTAAGTGTGGGAAGGAGATGAACCAGCCGTTTCCACCAGTCAGAAATCAGTGCTTGGTTGGTGTCTCTGTTTTTTGTCATATTTTCTTCTGTTTAACCAACATTGCTGTTCGGCTGTTTTGCCATAAACTGTCCATTGAATGGATCCTTCTTCCCTGCAGAGTTTGCAGAGGCCCCAACCGTTACATAGTTGTGGGTGCTGGAGGGCTGTAGTCACAATCCCAAAGGCTCCACACGTGATTTCCGCACGGAAGGTGCTCAATGAGAACGGTGCTCCAGGGGCCTTGGCTGTATTAGCACATGTTTATTAAAGCCCCTTCTCCCCATTCTCCTCCTCAGTGCTGTATCTGTCTTGTAGCAACAAACAACTGCAGAGTCCAAACGTGGAGAAGGATGCGGTCTGGTCCCTTTTAAAATGTTCTTTTATTTTGTCTGCCCAATGCCAGATAATTGAATGACTGAAGCTTTACCTTGTTAGTTTTTTTCGTAACCTATCACGGATAGAGCCTCTTTTGTTCTGAATTAGTCATGATTTAGTTCTATGCAAATGATCTTGGCTTTATGAATGGATGTGATTCTAAACCTTCTTTAAATATGTGTTTGGGATTTCAGATCCATTTCTTCCACACTGTTGATGTGGTTCATTCATTTCCAGCTCTGCCCCACTCCATGATATTATGTCGGAGGGTGGAGAACCTCGCCAGCATTTACCGTGTTACTGGAAAAGGAAAACTCCCACTGTTGGGAGAAGCCATGGGAGATGGATGTGGAGAGTTCATCTGCAGAAATGAAGGTTTGGGGAAGGAGGGGAGCTGCCTCTCCCCGCCCTGCTGCCCTCCAGCCCGCTGGTCCCCGGAGTCACTTTCTTTCTTGATTCCGGCCTGTTCCTCGTCTCCACGGCCTTGGAGACATGTTGGTGCATTTGGCATCTAGTCTGGTGAATATGATGAGTTCTCAAGTGTGGAATTAATGTTTTCCTTCAGGTGATGGGCCTTTAAACCACAAGGCTCATATTCTTGGAAGACTAATAAAAGACAAACTCTGAAAGCAGTTTCAAAATGGCCTAAAAATGTCCCAGTGCTAAGTAGTGAAAACAGGTCACTTAAAGGAAATCACCTTGTGGTTCTGTGGCTCCATCTGGCCATGAGCCCCCAGCTTGGAAGATGCCTGAGGCAGGGTCACCATCCAGTGACTTTAAGTCCCCAACCGGTTTTTTCCAGTGTGATCTCAATCACAGTTTCATCTCTGAATCAGTCCAGGCCCTCGGTTTCCTCCAGCTGGGACCTGCCCAGGACAGCTAACCTGCAGTGGGGACTGGCCCAGGTCAGTAATCTGCAGTGGGGACCTGCCCAGGTCAGCTAATCTGGGTGGGGACCTGCCCAGGTCAGCTAATCCACAGTGGGGACCTGCCCAGGTCAGCTAATCCGCAGTGGGGACCTGCCCTGGTCAGCTAATCCGCAGTGGGGACCTGCCCTGGTCAGCTAATCCGCAGTGGGGACCTGCCCAGGTCAGCTAATCCGCAGTGGGGACCTGTCCAGGTCAGCTAATCTGCAGTGGGGACCTGCCCAGGTCAGCTAATCTCAGTTGGGACCTGCCCAATTCAGCTAATCTGCAGTTGGGACCTGCCCAGGTCAGTTAATCTGCAGTGGGGACCTGCCCAGGTCAGTAATCTGCAGTGGGGACCTGCCCAGGTCAGCTAATCTGCAGTGGGGACGTGCCCAGGTCAGCTAATCTGCAGTGGGGACCTGCCCAGGTCAGCTAATCTGCAGTGGGGACCTGCCCAGGTCAGCTAATCTGCAGTGGGGACCGGCCCAGATCAGCTAATCTGGGTGGGGACCTGCCCAGGTCAGCTAATCTGCAGTGGGGACCTGCCCAGGTCAGCTAATCTGCAGTGGGGACCTGCCCAGGTCAGCTAATCTGCAGTGGGGACCGGCCCAGATCAGCTAATCTGGGTGGGGACCTGCCCAGGTCAGCTAATCTGCAGTGGGGACCTGCCCAGGTCAGCTAATCTGCAGTGGGGACCTGCCCAGGTCAGCTAATCTCAGTGAGGAAGGGGTGAAGATCTGTACTTTATCTCCTCCCTCTTCTTCCCTGGCTCTGGTTCTTCCAGGACCCAGGTTGGGAAACACGTGGGAATTTCTGTTCACCAAGATGTGCTCTCTCAGGTCCATTGCCTGTGGGATGCCCTCTTGTCACAGGAAGTGGGCTCATTCTGTCTCTGTCCCTGTCTCTCCTTCATGAACCCTTCTGGGCAGTGTCCCCTGAGCTGGTCACACACCCTCAACCCTCCCTTCTCCAGGCGGTCAGCCCACCCAGCAGAGGCCTTCCACGGAAGCTCTGGGTCACCCACAGTGGGCCTGGGGGAGGGCTTGGCTGGTGGCAGGTCACTGGGTCACCCTGGTCCCTTTCTTCCTCCATTAGCCTGAAAGCAGCTAGAAAAAGCTTAAACAGGTGTTGGGCATGAGCACTGGGTGTTGTATGTAAGTGATGAATCACTAGGTTCTACTCCTGAAACCGATACTACACGGTGTGACAACAGACCTGATTATAAAGACAGATGTTCATGGACTTGCTTGCTAGCTGCCCTCTGATAACTTCCCAGCGCACGAGGGCTAAGACACGCGTCTCCCGCCGTGACCTGTCCTGCGCTGTGGTCCTGTATGTCTCCAGGCTAACCACACGCCTCCCACAGGCCTCACTCCTGGTACAAGGATTTCCCCCTTAGAGTAGAAGGGGTGCAGGGGAGGGACAGCCTGGCAAGGCTATGTGTGGTCTGCAGGCTGGTCCCAGGTCCGGGCTCTTCTGGTTCCTCCCAGCTGGGGAACAGCTGTCCTGCAGATGCTCAGGGCGAGGGTCCAGGGCTGTCTCTGTAGGACTGAGAGATTTCAGATGAGAATTTTGTCTTCACTCCTTTATGAGTGCTGGACCCTTGTTCTCTGGCCTCTCTGTGCACAGCGCTGCTGGGACCTCCCCTTCCCACCTGTGGGCCGTTTTAACGTGCCTTACCGACCCTCTTTATCTCTGTGCTTTAATCTGGTCGTGTAGTTCTTTACTGACTTGGCAGATCCCTTTGTATTTCCATGGCTAGTTTCTGGACTTTTTGTGTGTCCAGCTGTTGCTTTTAACGGAAACGCTCATGCTTCTCTGTGGTTATGTTATCCTGGGGCACAGTTCATCCATTCTGTCTCCAGCCAGAAACATCTCAGAAAAACAGGGCCATTTCCCTCGTTTTCTTCACACTACATTCAAAGAATCATCCAACCCTATTTGATTAGGCTCAAGTGTGAAGGCTGGAGAAGAGAGGTTTTTTTCCCTATAAATTCTAAGCTTTTGCTCCAAACCACACAGAAAAGGCCTAAATTATACGTTTAACAGTGTTACCCCGGATGCCGTGGTCCTGACCCAGGCTTGTATGTCCTGCAGCCTGGTGCGGCTCCATCACACAGGCACGTGAGTGGCTCTCCTCCATTCACGTCTGCAGCTAAACCACAAAAGCAGAGCTTAGCCCCCAAGTGTGGTGCATGCATAATTGATGGGCCTTAAAGTAAATGGCAGGCCGGCTTTGTCCTAACAAACCAAGCAATTTCCCCAGAAACAGGTTTGTTTATGACAGACTGAGATCCACTGGAATCGATGAAAGGGAACCGTGGGCCAGGACCCGTGAGGCTCGCGCTGGAATTCAGCTCCAGCAGCATGTCCGGGCCAAGTCAGAGTCCCTTCCTTGCAGAATCTTGTCATCACCGGCGCTCTGAGCCCTCATGGAGGCCGCATTACATCAGGTCCCCGCTGCGAGTTGGCCAAGGGAACAGGTGTGGCCTGCCCACAGCAAGAGCTGAGCAGTCATCCACTGACTGAGCCACGGTGCCCACGGCCACTCCAGAGCCAGTCCTGCTCCGGGGAGCAGACAGTTGTGCACACGCATGTGTGCGTGTGCACACGTGAAGTTCTGGGGTTTTCCAAAGTCCTTTGTCTCCTGTCCGTGGACAGATGCTCCAGTGTGACCACTAAACTCTAGTTTTTATGAGCAAGATTCTCCTAGATAATCTGCCGTTGAGGACATTCGCCATCTAGACAGCTTTGGGGGAAAGCGACTGACCTTCTCTTCCAGGGTTCAACTGCTTTTCTCGTGTTTGAGCCCTGCTTGGTTCTGGTGACTTTCCTTTTGTGTAGATTTACAGAGGTAGGCGTTGGTGTGCAGCTGTGTGTGCATCAAAGCCGACTGTTGGGAAGGGCCCAGAGTTTGAGGTTCATTATGGAGCCTGACGAGAGCTTCTCACCAGGTGACCCACCGCATTTCTTTCTGACGTCAGTGGACAACTGCTTCCCCGAATGTGAGACGCATCCGTTTCTACGTGGGAAACGGCACCTGGGGTTTAGTGACATTGCTAGTTTCGGCCTATTTTCTGTCCTGTTCCAACATCCCGTTTCTCTGAATGTGAAGGGCACGAGATGGCATTTAGCCAGCACAGGGGTAAGAGTGCGGTCTGCAGTCGGGCACAGCAGGGCCGCAGCCACGCTCTGCCCGAGTCTGGTGGGCAGCGTGGACAAGGCTTGAGCCTCCCCTGCTCCATGTCGCCGTCTGTGACCGCGATCCCTCGAGGAATCGGGTGATGAGCTACGTCCCTCACGGAATGCAGGTCAAATGAGATAGCCCGTGAAGTGCTGAGCACACGATAATCACGAACTGAATAAATATGAGGCTCACTGCGTGTCATTTCCGAAGAAGGGTTAGACACGTGATTAACCCTGGCTACACATGGTCACTCAACTTGAAAAAAACAAAGGAGCAAATCTGTTCGTGTGTTCTGCTCACGGTCATGCATAAGAAATGTACTTATTAGTCAAAAGGAATCCCGAGTTTTAGTGTTTCCATGGCAACAGAACAACAAACACTGACCCAGAAATAGGAGGAAAGTCAGAAATAAAATTGTCCTTTAAAGGCATCTCTGACCGCCTCGTGCAGGGGCAGGGAGCAAATGCCACCCTCCCCGTGAGGCCGCCCGCCGACCTGGGCGGCGCCTGCCCTCCTCGCTCACCTTCCACCTGCCGTGTCCATCTCCTTGCACACCTGGATCAGCACCTGGCGCGTAACAGGCGCTCAGTCAATGAATGAACGGAGCTGAGGAGGCTTGGCTGTTGGCCTGTGACACTGGTCCTTCGCCAGCCCACCGGATATGCTCCGATTTTCCTGCTGGTACCCTGTCACCAAACATTAGAACAGCAAAATGTAAGGAAAAATTAGAAGTGAGAAGTTACGTGCTTTCAGTGTGACACAGGGGAACATTTTGTAACTCAACCTCTCTTGGCCCTCTGGAAGCATCTTGGTATTTAGTGTAAGAATAAGGAATCCAGATTTTCCCCTAAGTTAAAATGATAAAACACACTACTTTAGGGTTAAAAATGTAGCTGTTTTTCCTGAGAGGAGAGCTTGAATTTCTAGATCACTTCTGTATGGGATTCCTAAAGAAATCACTCTGTGAAAGTTTGCCGTTTAATTTTTAGCACATTTGCATGGTTCCCGCAGGACAGGACGGTGGGCTAAAGAGAGGCATTGGTTCGGTGATGATGGTGTAGATCCTCAAGGGGCACCAAGTAGAGGTGGCCGCGTGCCGACACCTGCCTGGCTTCCAGCTGCTGCCCAGGTGTCCCTGCGCTAGCGATGCGGTGGTCCTGTTGTGAGCATTCTGTGTGCGAAGAGGTCGGGGCCAGGGACATGGAGCCTCCCAGAGACGCCCTGAGCACATTCCTGCCGCTAACTGCCCATCTCCCGCTGGAAGCACAGGCGTCTTGGGGGAGGGCTGGCGCCTGACCGGGCTGATGTCCAGCAGAGCAGGTGTGTGAGGGCAGCCCCTTTGCCGTTCCCTTCACACCTGCAGCGGAGGCGCCTGTCCTCTGCAGGCACGGGGCCGCGGCCGCGGGAATTGGTGTCAGGATTGCTTCTTGGGGCTTGTGGCTGCACGTCCTGGCTCTCAGTAACCCCACTCGGCACTGCGTGCCATTCCTTCATCCTCTGGCACCTTTCCCTCGCGCTCGTAACCAGGTCTGGTGTCGACAACACAGGGCAGATGCGAGAATGGTCTGGGGCTTCCTTTATCTTTCCTTTTCTGTCTTGTTCTGGTTTTATTTCCTCCATTCATTTGGGAAGCGTGTGCTGATGGAAAGATAGTGTGATCTAAGGTGAGGAGGCCAGCGGTGGACCCTCATGTGGGGGTGAACCACCCTGGATAGTTGGAATATAATTTGAGTCTGAGCTTTGGACACTCTCCAGAGGGCTGCGGGCTGATTTATGTTATGTTCATAACTAAAGAATGATTACGTTTCTTCGGTGTTTTTAAATGAATGACATTTCCAAATGACATCTGCCACCAATATTACATGGAACCACCTCTGTGGCCAGGCAGGGTGTGGCGGCCCCTCCCGCCCAGGCTGACGTGGCTCACAGTCGCCGCTGTGGGGATAATGGACGTAAAGGAAGGGGCCGCCTTCTTGCAAGTGCCCTCCCTCCGCCGGGAGCACCATGCTGTTGGCCTGCCATGGGTGCCACCTTCCCGTGTGAAGCTTGGGGAGGAAGGAGCTGTGTATCCTAGCCCATCTCCCAGGTGCTTTCATTTTTGGAAGGCATTTTTCTCTGTGTAAAATTCTAGATGGAGATTTTTTTCTTTTAGCACTTTACAGCTGTTACTCTGCCGTCTTCTGATTTCCACTATTTCTAATAAGAAGCAATTGCTCATCCCGATCATTGTTTCCCTCCCTATGTCTTTTTTTCTCTGGCTAATTGTAAGATTTTGTTATTCCTTGCCTTTTATTTTAGCAGTTTGACTATGATATGAGCAGGTGTTTTATTTTTTATTGACTTACTCTTGCCTGGTTTCCTTGATCTTGGGATTGGTACATGTGGTCAAATTTGGAAATGTTTTGGATGTTATTTTGACAGTGATTCTTTGCTTGTCCAAAATTAGGTTCCTAAACCTGTGTTCTTCCTTATAAAATCCATTTTTAGCAGGCACCCTGGTAAGTCAGTTTACCAGAGCCACGCCCACCCAAATCTGAATCTGAGTGGGTTCCTCATCCCCCATCCCCCATCCCCCAGGTGAAGTCCTTCAGCGGGAACCCTGTCAGGTCAGTCACCCCTGATGCTTCCCCTTTTCCTGCCAGCCTGCCTGCTTCTTGGCTGTAAACCCCCACCTGCCCGTGACCACACTGTGTTCAGCCCGATCTCTTTCCCTTATTGCAAAATCCCACTGATGTGGGTCCTACATCCACCATGATGGCCCTGAATACAGTCTGCCTCACCATCTGTAACAAGGGAATCGAATGTTCTTACCTTTTCAACAAAGTCTTCCAGTGTTTTTACGTGCATCATCCCCTCTCTCTCCCTTCCAATCTCTCTCCCTCTCCTCTCTCTGTCTCTGTCTCTGTCTCCCTGTTGCTTTCTCTGTCTCTCTTTCTGGGACTCTAACTGCACATCTGTGGATCACGTGATATTTTCCATAGTCATTTGAGTTCTGTTCATTTTTCAATACATTTCCTCTGTGTGTTTCAACTGGTATGATTTATATTGGCCTGTTTTCAAGTTCACAAATACTGTGTTTTGATGTTGTGTATCTGTGTTTAAACAGAGGATGATCCTGGTCGATAAAGTTTTGATTTTAGATATTATATTTTTCATGTCTAGAATATTCTTTTCTTAAGTTTCTAAATCTCCTACTCTTTCCTGTAGAAACTTTAACACATTTATCATAGTTATTTTAAAGCCCTTTTTACTAATTGGAACTCTGGGTCATTGGTGGGTCTCCTTCTATTGACTTATTCTCCTCTTAGCTAGAAGTCACATTTGCCTGTTTCTTTAGCAACTTTTGGTCGTACACTGGATAGTGCAATGAGTGATGTTGTAAAGACTCTGGCTTCTAACTTTTCCTGAAGAGCGTGGAACAGTGTTCTGGGACAGTTGAGTCACTGGTGGATCATGAACTTGTGAGGCATGGTTTCACAGTTTGTTAGGACAGACCTGTTTTATTTTTCTCGTAGTTTTGGAACAAATCCCTTAGCACTGGCTTGTAATCTTTACCTCTAAGGCCTAGTTCCTCTGGGGTTTCCATGGAACATGTGTATTAAGCCTTTGAACTTGGTGAGATCTGTGCTCCAGACTCCCTGTGGTTTGCAGCTGTGAGAAGGGGCACAGGACAGAGGGCACCTCCCAGCTGAGCCAAACCCACTGCTGACACAAAGTATGAACAAATCAGCTGATCATTTTATGCCACTTACTTGTGCTATGATGCACTTTGCAGTGATAGATAACTGATACACTGTGGGTGAATATATTTCAACACATTCTAATATGCTAATTTGAGTATCTTTTTTTAAATGTTTATTTATTCATTTTTAGGGGGTGGGGAGGGGCAGAGAGAGAGAAAGAGGGAGAGAGAGAATCCCAAGCAGGCTCTGTGCTGTCAGCATAGACCCGAAGCAGAGCTTGAACTCACGAACCTCGAGATCATGACCTGAGTTGAAATCAAGAGTCAGACACTTAACTGACTGAGCGCCCCAGGTGCCCCTAATTTGAATATATTAATGCTTTCAAAGTCATGATGTGTCCACTAATTCCGTGCATGTCATGGTTTACTTAGCAGTGACTGTTCTTTCTTACTTAGTATACAAAATAGTCATACATTTTCAAGCAATGGCTTCTTAGATTCAGTGAAATACAGTGAGTTTGGTCAATTCTGGGCTAAAGATAGTTAAAGAGCTTATTATACCACAGGACTCCTCGGAGATTTTAGTAGGTTAATGTGAAGTGTGAATTTCCCAAAGGCGATAGAGTAATAAGGTGACAAAAATAATATATAAATGATATGTACACATGCACATATAATACTATGTGTAAATAAGAAATTAAAAGTAATATAATAAATGAAAATTGCTCAACCCCCAGGTCCACCTCCCATCACTTCTCCTTCATTTAATGCACTAACCTTTCAGGGATGGTAATATTTTGAGGACCCTGGTTCAGGCAATTGGGATCTAACATCCATTTTCTTGCATCAGACCAATCGATTACACTGGTTTCCTCATTTATGGCCTCAAATGCCAGAGACCATATTCCAAAGATAGTGGTCCAGAGAAAAGAAATGAAATTTGGAATGGGAAGGTAATGACTTGTTTAGAACAAAAACCACAATGTACGAATCTGAAAGAGAAAATGCAAAAGTTGGTAATTTTGTTGTTAAATATTTTCAAACGTGTTCCCTCCGGCTGACACTAATTGAAGCTTCTTTATTAAAAATGGCACGCGGACCCTTAAGTATCTCGAGTTCATCACAGGTCTTGTCAGTTGGTGACAGGCATAAGCTCACGTTCACAGTGGGAGGAAATTAAAGTTAGCTGCTGGAAGAGGAATCCCAAAGTGAAGGCATTTATATCCTAGATTAATGAGAATTTAACAACATAATATTAAAAAACGATGTTCCTGGTTAACTTCCCCATGGCCCACAAATTGTATTTCTAATTTCTAATTTATACAGTAGTATTTTTGTAAGCATTGAAGACTCTTCTGATAATAGAAAGTAAATTATATTAAAAATTAAGAATATTAGCATAGGAAGGCACTGTCATAGTCATGTGGTGAATCTCTTCAACAAAATCCCTAACTGGCTTTCCCTGAAGCCTCCATGATGAGGAACCCACCGTTTCGTTATACAACAAGCCTTCTTTACTCAGTTGAGGTTTTTTCTTTATTATTGCAACTTATTTTTAAAATGGTTTACTATCTGTTTTTCTGTTATAAAAATAATTCCTGTTCATGAACTATGGAAGATTTAGAATGGCCGAAAGAAAATGCAGCTTGGAGACTGACTCCCTGACAATGTTCTCATTCACAGTTTGGTGAGTGGTTTACGGCTGGCTGTGTTTCCTACACTAACTGTGTGTACTGATTTGTTTTTATACCCTTATGCTACAATCTAAACTTTGATACAGGCTGGCTCGAAACTTTCCCTTTAACAGCTCCACACATCTTTTTTTTTTTTAATATGAAATTTATTGTCAAATTGGGTTTCCATACAACACCCAGTGCTCATCCCAAAAGGTGCCCTCCTCAATACCCATCACCCACCCTCCCCTCCCTCCCACCTCCCACCAACCCTCAGTTTGTTCTCAGTTTTTAAGAGTCTCTTATGTTTTTGCTTCCTCCCTCTCTAATCTTTTTTTTTTTTTTTTTCCTTTCCCTCCTCCATGGTCTTTTGGTAAGTTTCTCAGGATCCATATAAGAGTGAAAACATATGGAATCTGTCCTTCTCTGTATGACTTATTTCACTTAGCATCACACTCTCCAGTTCCATCCATGTTGCTACAAAAGGCCGTATTTCATTCTTTCTCATTGCCATGTAGTATTCCATTGTGTATATAAACCACAATTTCTTTATCCATTTATCAGTTGATGGACATTTAGGCTGTTTCCATAATTTAGCTATTGTTGAAAGTGTTGCTATAAACATTGGGGTACCAGTACCCCTATGCATCGGCACTCCTGTATCCCTTGGGTAAATTCCTCGCAGTGCTATTGCTAGGTCATAGGGTAGGTCTATTTTTAATTTTTTGAGGAACCTCTACAGTGTTTTCCAGAGCAGCTGCACCCAGTTTGCATTCCCACCAACAGTGCAAGAGGATTCCCGTTTCTCCACATCCTCTCCAGCATCTATAGTCTCCTGTTTTGTTCATTTTAGCCAATCTGACTGGCGTGAGGTGGTATCTGAGTGTGGTTTTGATTTGTATTTCCCTGATGAGGAGCGACGTTAAGCATCTTTTCATGTGCCTGTTGGCCATCTGGATGTCTTCTTTAGAGAAGTGTCTATTCATGTCTTCTGCCCATTTCTTCACTGGATTATTTGGTTTTTGGGTGTGGAGTTTGGTGAGCTCTTTATAGATTTTGGACACTAGCCCTTTGTCCGATATGTCATTTGCAAATACCTTTTCCCGTTCCATTGATTGCCTTTTAGTTTTGTTGATTGTTTCCTTTGCAGTACAGAAACTTTTTATCTTGATGAGATCCCAATAGTTCATTTTTGCTTTTAATTCCCTTGCCTTTGGGGATGTGTCAAGTAAGAAATTGCTGCGGCTGAGGTCAGAGAGGTCTTTTCCTGCTTTCTCCTCTAGGGTTTTGATGGTTTCCTATCTCACATTCAGGTCCTTTATCCATTTTGAGTTTATTTTTGTGAATGGTGTAAAAAAGTGGTCTAGTTTCATTCTTCTGCATGTTGCTGTCCAGTTCTCCCAGCACCATTTGTTAAAGAGACTTTTTTCCATTGGATATTCTTTCCTGCTTTGTCAAAGATTAGTTGGCCATACTTTTGTGGTCTAGTTCTGGGGTTTCTCTTCTATTCCATCGGTCTATGTGTCTGTTTTTGTGCCAATACCATGCTGTCTTGATGATTACAGCTTTGTAGTAGAGGCTAAAGTCTGGGATTGTGATGCCTCCCGCTTTGGTCTTCTTTAATATTACTTTGGTTATTCGGGGTCTTTTGTGGTTCCATACAAATTTTAGGATTGCTTGTTCTAGCTTCGAGAAGAATGGTGGTGCAGTTTTGATTGGGATTGCATTGAATGTGTAGATAGCTTTCGGTAGTATTGACATTTTAACAATATTTATGCTTCCAATCCATGAGCATGGAATGTTTTATATCTTCTTCAATTTCCTTCATAAGCTTTCTATAGTTTTCAGCATACAGATCTTTTACCTCTTTGGTTAGGTTTATTCCTAGGTATTTTATGGTTCTTGGTGCAATTGTGAATGGGATCAGATTCTTTATTTGTCTTTCTGTGCCCACATCTGATGGTGCTATAGACTGTGTCCTCCCGAAATCCAAATGCCCAAGGTGATGGAGCTGGGAGGTGGGGCCTTTGAGCGGGGATCAGGTCATGAGGGTGGAGCTCTTGTGATGGAATTAGAGAGCCCACTTGCCCCCAGACACTTCTAGAACCCAGGAAGCAGGTTCTCAGCTGACACCCAATCCACCAGCGCCTTGATCTTGGCCTTCCCACCTCAGATCTGTGGGAAATGCGTTTCTGTTGTTCGCAAGCCCCTCCACTCTGGTGTTGCGTCCCTGCCACCGAGCCCGCCGAGGGGTTCTCTGGGAGTGCACGTTCTCTGGTAGCCAAGTGTGTGACCTGAGACCACTGGGGCTTTGCTCTGCGTGTGGAGCCCAACGCAGAGCTGTCTGCTGACGCTGCTTCTGGCCATTGGGGAAAAAGAAGTTGATTTGGGGAATAAGACCATTTTTCCTGGCTTCTGGTTTACTCTCTGTCACACATGATTGCCACAGCAATAACTCATTCCCTTGGTGAGTTTATGCCTGCCCGACCCCACTGCCCTGGGCCTCCCTGGCCGGCGTTCCTGTTTATTCCCAACCTCCTGGAGGCCTGGCTGCCCACCATGCGCCCGCTTCCACTGGGGTTCACCTCTGCCATCTCCCCGTGCATCAGGAGACCCCACAAAGGCCGGTCCCCCAAAGCTGTGTGGCCTGGTGGCAAGGCAAGGGACAGACCGCCCTCCCCCAATTCGCCCCACGCCCGGTCACTAGGCCCGAAACAGCTCTTCTGAATGTGTCTTGAGTGGTTCTGGCAGCTTCCACTTTGTGCAACTTCCTCCAAGTTGCCTGTGAAATCGCCTATAACTTCTGCATGGCTGGTAGTTTTGTGGAGACTGGAGAGGATGCTGAGAGTATGGGTGCGATGTCAGGATCAAGTCGGGAGGGACTGCTGTCATTGGTGTGTGACAACATCTTGTCTTCTGCATCTTTCTTCCTCCCCCCCTTCTGTTCCCGATGTTCCCTCAGCAGCAAAGGGAGCCTCCTGTGGGCAAAGGGAGCCTCCCGGAGAGAGCACGCAGGGCCAAGGGGAGAGGGCTGCTTGCCCAAATGTCTGAGGAGCTGCTGTGGGCCACCCAGCACCTATGTCCTCGGCTCTGGTCTGTAGGACAGAGAGAGGTACTGGCACAGTTAACGGTGAGTCAGCTGCGGGGAGTGTGGAGGGTGTGTTGAAGAGACGTTGCCTGGAAATGGCCTTTTCTCTAAATTTCTCTCCTCAAACCCTTGGCTCGTGTGTATAATTTGTTTATAAAATGCAATGCCTGATTGAATGGGTCACATTTTGTTTAATGGGTCAGATTCCCAGCAGGGACACTTGGCAGTCTCCACTGGGGCATTTGAGAAGGGGTCACTTCTGAGTGCGGAGACCCTGGTGTGAGGGCACGGGCGGCCTGAGGCCATCTGGCTGGGACTCAACACCCCACCTCCCTTTTCCTGCCCCGAATGTAGCCGCGGGCAAGGGCCGGGCGCTCCCACTGGCCACCCCAGGCAGAGAGCGGGGATGTGGGGGGGTGGGGAGGTGCAGGCGGGCCTGGAGGGACAGATGGGGATGTGGGTGAGGTAACTTACACCTGCCTTTCTCCGTGCCACCTTCATGTTCCTGTAAGTTGAGGCAAGTTCCTTGTAGAATAAGCCACACGAAATCATAGAGACCATACTTTCCAATCCCCCCAAATTAGGCTCTTTCTGCAAGTATCTTTAGTCTTGCGTGTAGGATGCGTGCATCTCCGTGGCTCCAAGTGGCAGAACGGCCACGGCGAGGGGCTGGACGTGGGGTTCTTGAGCTGAAGCACAGTAGATGTGCAGATGGGGGCTAGTCAGGAGAGGGGGGAGAAGACCCGCCGAGAGGAGGAACTGGACACATTTTTCCGTCAGGAGTTGGTCTCCAGGACGGGGCAACACCTGCTCCTTGGGCTCGCAGGCCAGTCAGAGCAAGAGGGGAGAAGGGCTCCGACCCTCCTTGACCCTCCTTGACCCTCCTTGGCCCCTCATGCTGCTCCAGCACACGCTCAGACCCACGCGAGAGCCGTGCAGGTTGGTGGACGGGTTGGGAAGGGGGTCAGAAAGGGGAGGTCCGGGGGTGCAGTTGAGAGGGCAGATGTGCTGGCAGGAGGCTCTCACCCCCCAGGGCACGGGCCCGTCGTCTGACTGAGGAGAGGGGGGGCCCGGAGCAGGAGGTGTGCCGGCAGCACGGCCATTCCGGGAGATGGGCCTACGGGGGCTCTGACTCGTGGTGTCTGCTGATTTCCAGGCTGGTCTCCAGCCGCCAGGGTCCTGTCACTGCCTGCTTAGCTGGGAAGAGAGCACAACGGACTCTCAGTCAGCAGCGTCTGGAGATGAGCATTGCTGCGGTACTGTTGTTTAACCCAAGTACCTTGTGTGTTGTTTTCTGTCTTTTTCGTCTTCTTCAAACCGGAAGAGTTTCTCAGTCTTTCATGTATTTATTCTTCCAGGTGAACATTAGATTTATTTTGCTTCAGGAGAGGAGTGGAACTTCGTCCTTTGTTTGGAATCGTGTTAAGGTAGTAGATTTATTAGGTTCTATTTGACATCTTTAAAAAAATTGTTTTTAATATTTTTTTCTGAGAGAGAGAGAGAGAGAGCACGAGCAGGAGAGGACAGAGAGACAGAGAGGGAGACACAGAATCCGAAGCAGGCTCCAGGCTCCCAGGTGTCAGCGCAGAGCCGGACATGGGGCTTGAACCCATGAACTGCGAGATCACGACCTGAGCCAAAGTTGGACGCCCAACCAGCTGAGCCCCCCAGGCGCCTCTCTATTTGACATCTTCAACATACAGAGTCTACCCAACCGTGAAGGTCATGTTTCTTTTTTTGTGGCGCTCAGTTAAGTCGCATCATTTTTTACCAACTTGTTCACAGCCAGAAAGACCAAGGCAGAAATTGAGGACGAGCGTGGTGGGCGTGGGCTGAGCTCGGACGATGCCCCAGAACCAGGGTGGCTGTACATGCAGGCCCCCACTAGGCCCCATGACTTTCAGTGTTGGAAACGCACTCAGAGGGCAGAGGTGGAGGAAGTCAGGCTGCCCAGGCACCCCCGTTTTAACCATTTCTAAGGGCACAGTTCAGCGGCATTAAGTGCATTCACACTGTTGTGCAACCATCACCACCACCATCTCCAGAACTTTCCATGTTCCCAAACGGAGGCTCTGTCCCCTTTAGACACTAGTTCCCCCTCCCCCTCCCCAGCGCCCACCCTCTGCTCTCTGTCTCTATGGATCTGGCGGCTCCTGGGACCTCAGATAAATGGAATCACACAGTATTTGTTTTTCTTTTGTGACTGGATCATTTCGCCTGCTATAATGTTCTCGGGGTTCATCCATGTTGTAGCAGGTGTCAGCACTTGCTTCTGTTTCAGGGCTAAATACTATTCCTTCACATACGTGCATATCACATCTTCCCTGTCCGTTCATCTGTCGATGGATACGTCGGCTGCTTCCACGTGTTAGCCATTGCGAACGATGCTGTGTGGATGGGAGTGTACAGATAACTCTTTGAGATCCCACTTTCAGTTCTTTTGGGTATAGACCGGCCACATGGTCATTCTAAGTTTAATTTCTGAGAAGTGGCCGTGCCATTTCCTACGGTAACTGCCGTTTTGCATTCCCGCCAATGATACACCAGGGCCCCAGTGTCCACATTTTCACTGGTACTTACGTTTTGTGGCTTTCTCTGGGTGAGCCATCCTAGTGGGTGTGAGGTCGTACCTCACTGTGATTTGGATTTGTATTTCTCTAGTGACTACTGATGTTGACTATCTTTCCCTGACTATTGGCTGCCTCTATATCTTATTTGGAAAAATGTCTCTTTAAGTCCTTTTCCCATTTTTGAACTGTGTTGTTGGCTTTTTGAATTGTAGGAGTTCCTTATATATTATGATTGAGGGCTTATTTTTTGATCCAATAATTCTTAATAGTTTTGGGCACCATATAACCAGATGCTACCGTTCTTTCGGGTCAGTCACTGGCAAGGTTAAAGCAGGTCCCTTGATGACTTATCCCGTGTTTCTAGATTCATTAACTTGAGTTCATCTTTTAAAATGACAGCAATGTTATTTTTCTTTTTATAACAGAAGGTTAAAAAAACTTTAATGAAATCTCCGGCTTTAGTGTTTCCAGGGCCAAGTGCTACCCTGGAGTAAAATGTTCGAGCACAGTGAGAGATCCCTGCATATGTGAGGGCACCTGGGGGGCTCAGTCAGTTAAGCGACCCAGGTCATGATCTCAGGGTTGTTAGACTGAGCCCCATGTCGGCTGAGCGCGGAGCCTGCTTAATTAATCCTCTTCCTCCCTCTCTCTCTGTCCCTCCCCGAGTTGCACACATGCCTTCTCTCTCACACAAATTAAAAATAAATTTTAAAAATTTAAAAAGAGAAATCCATGGATATACAGAAGTTTCTTTTCAAAGGCTGGACCCCATGTGATGGCAGAGTGGAAGTGTTACAGTGGTAACATTGTATCATTTATCGGTTGATACATCTTGTAAACATTTGCTGGAAGCCAGGAGAAACCCAGAGTAAGGACAAGAGATATTCGCCAAAGCAGCAGCTGTGTGCTGAAGAGTGAAACAGTGTCAGCAGAGGGACTGATGTTTGGACCTGCTTTCCCGGCAGCGGGCTGGCAAAGAAAGCCAGAGGGCAGGGGGAGCGGAGGAGGTCCCTGCCCTGAAATCCGTAGGAAAACCACGGGCCCCGCCACGCCTCACCTGGGGCTTCCACATCCCAGGGAATGGATGTTTGCAAAAGATGCACATTTACTGCCCTGTTTCAGAAAGCCTTTCGACCTGCTGTAACAAAAGTCAACATGGACAGTTTTCTGTGCGATTTCCCAAGAGACGGATGGAACATTCCCTGAGAGGCCAGCACACAGAGGACCTGCTCTCCCATTCACAGCCGAGGCTCACCCAGCACTGGTTTCCCGCCACATGGGGAAGAGCCACATGCTCTTCCAGGGGGTCTCGCTTCGCCCCCTCCATCGAGGCTGCCGTGTGCAGGAGTGAATCACGCAGTCTGACTCCTGCTCTTACAGCCCTTCCCAATAGCTTATTACACGTACCTTCTCAAACCCCTCCAGGATCTAGGCACAGGAGGAGCTCTAGATGGGGATTCAGAAACACCCCTGTCAAGCCTCGTTTGGTTCTTGAAGATTCTGAAAGGCTCATTTTTGCAAGGACAGTTCTGTGATGATTTTCCTCCCTGTGACCAACTCTGCGGTTCTTATAGACCAAACTTCGCATTATTTTCCACAGATGCTGCTGGATGACAGACAACAAGAAGGACATTTATAATTAGTCCAATCATCTCTAACCTTCTTGGCCGAGCACTGCCTGCGGTGACCCCACAGAGGCCTGTGAAAATTCAGACGGAAACCATAGCAAGTATTTTGCCAAGACCTTCCTTGCAGAGTCCTTATCTCTGTTCTAAGAGAAAGCACAGACTTGAGAAAGACACCCACGTGGGGAACAAATGAGCCCGAAGAGGGCACACGCGTGGTCTACGGGGAGTCCACACCCTCCCGCACCTGTGTAGCCGGAGCACAGATTCGGGCCCGTTCCCCAGCCTCTGGTGGGGACAGAGTGGGCTCGTCAAGGAGGACAGGGCTGTGGATGGCACCCTTGAAGCTGACGGCGGTGCTGACCTTTGTAAGACAGATTCAAAGGGGGTCATTCCTATAGGGACGGGGGGCCCGTTGGACCTGGCCACTCAATATATTACTACTCTTTCATTAGGCAAGGGTGTATCGATGACCACAGTGTGCCAGGCGCTGTTAGGCCCCACAGACACAGGACGGAAACCTGTGGAGAAGGAACCAAATGTTCTACCGGATGACGTTGCCGCTCTGTCTGGGTCGTCTGGCCACAGGCCGCAGAAGCATTAGCCCAGTTTCCCAGCAGGTGGCCAAGGTTTCCAGATAATTCTGCATCACCGCATGGAGCCTCAGACTGTGATGCCCAAGCCTGGACCATCTACTCTCCGGATTTTATAATCATAAGGATAAGACACACTTCGGAGAAGTGCAGAAAGGGCCACCATGAGAGCTGGGAAGCCAGTGTAGAGCATGGGGTCACAAAAGGCCTGTGGTGGGCTGTCTCAGGATGCAGGAGATGCCTCCTGGAGGCGGGACCTTCTGAGCAGGCCCAGGATGAGGGCAGGTGGGTGGAGCATGAGGGGTGAGGGAATGTGAAGGAACCGTGAGATTTGGGGCCGTGAGAGGTGGGCAGGGGCAGATGGGGGGGGTGCTGTGTGCAGGGCTGAGGACCTGGGGCCACCCCACTGGGGACAGGAGCCTTGGGAGAGAGTTAATAGTGAGGCTGTTAATTTCACTGGAATTTCACAGGCTTTTTCTAGAGGTGAAGGCAAGAGAGGCCTACCCAGTCCAGGTGGAAAGCACTGAGGAAGAGACCGTGATGCTTGTTCTGGGGAGTAATTCTCCTGGGAAAGCTGCAGACTGACATCCATACCCCGTCCTCAGTGCCCCCCAGACCAACATGGGGTGATGCTCAGATTGCTTGCCAAGATTATCTGACAATATTTAATGCCCCAGTGGAACTGGTGGTACTGGCTGTGCCCTGGAGTCTGGGGTCCAGTGGAGAAGTCACGGGGCCACGTTGAGAGGACAGGCTGGCTCCGTGTTGCCCAACCTAGGTGGCCTTCCTGGTATGTATCTGAGGCTCTGCTCCCCCACTGCTCTCTGGACCCAAAGGATGACCCCGGGACAGTCTCCAGCGTCACACCGGTGAGCCCTCTACTCAGACTAAGTCCACACGTGGATATTTGGATTGGCCAACTGGCTTATGAGGTTTCTGCAAGAAAGTTCTTTAGAAAGTTTGGCAGATCTAAGGGTGAATATAGCCTCTTCACCAAAACCCTTTCCCAAACCATCAACTCCAGATTTTGTGGAGGTATTAAAAAAGATACTGTGGATTCCTGACCACAGAATGTTAGCTTAAGAGTGTTTAGAGGTTTGGTCTAACTTGCTGATTTTTCTGGTGAAGAGACTGAGGCCAGACTGTGGGCAACTCTGAGTGCATGGCCCCATTGGTACTGGAGGCCACCCCAGGAACCGGGCCCACCATACTAGCTGCCCTGAATGTAGGCTAATTTCTGGTCCCAAAGTTCTGAACCAAGGTATTGACGGCCTTCTTGTTTATACTAATGAAAAATCGGGAAGAATGTAAGGGTCCCCCAGTATGGAGGGAGTGAAGTAAATTCAGGTGTGATCTTTCTAAGGGGCAGGAGGCAGGCACTGAAGTCCACACAGCTCTTCTAGGATGAAAACCCTTCTGTCTGTCTCGTCATAGACATATCCTTAGTGCCTAACACAGGGTCTGGTGCTTGAGAGACGTTACTAAATATTTACTTCCGATAATGCTGGCAGAAGAGTCTGCATGCAGAATCTTTTCAAGAACCCAAAGCTTCAAGTGGCAAAAGTCAACAAGGCTGACTTGGTATTGGGCCAGAGTTCCCCATAGGTTGTATGGCCCCACCCCCCAAACTATAGCCACTGCACTCCTGGGAGGAGCCAAGAGAGGATGGAGAGGAGAGGAAGGGGCCTCGGAGGCAGAGGTCCTCAGGGGGAAAGCTTGTTCTCTCATTTGAACTTGTCCTTTTAGCATTTGAGCGGCCCCCAGGCCATACAACTGATTCGCACACTGTAGAGAACATGGGGCTCAGTCAGCTGCAGGGGTCAGATGTCCAGGTCTCCCCAGGGATTCAGGGTGCTGAAGTACACACTGTGCCTTCGGCTGCAGTCAGTGTCTTCTCAGTACCGCTCCCACGCCCCACCAGGAGCCACAGTCTCATTGCTCAGCGTGACCACCCGCGTTTCCCTCTCCACACCCTCTCTGGACTGCCTGGGCATCTTCTGTGTGTTTTCCTCCATAGGGTAGCTCTCTTGATGGCAACGCAATTGCATCAAGATGCTAATGTTGGAGGTAGAAGGTGTGAGCGGAGTGGTCAGCCCCAAAGAGAAGACAGGTTTGTTAGAAAAGTATAAAGGGCTGGCCCCACGGGGACCCGTCCCTGAAGTCCAAGGCAGAAAGCAGCTCTTGCCAGATGCAGAAGGGTTCTTGGTTCTCTGTGATTGTCCTGCTCTGTCCTGTTCATTAAGGCAGAGCTCAGACTTCATGTGTCTCCTAAATGAAGCTGGGATTTTAATCACCGAGGGAATGCGTCCACACGGATGCCCAGGCAGCTGAAACTTTAATGTGCTCCTTTAATAAAAAATTAATGTTACGAGTTTAATTAAGTGTTCATAATGAATATGCAATTAGAAAATCGCTCGGAGCATTTGGGGACCCATTGCTCAAAATTTCATGCTCTGGTACATTCAGCTCTCCCTCTGAGAGATGTGAAGCAAGTTATTCAGACTTTGGGCCCATGTCTAACATTTTTCTATTTGTCAGCCAACTGCTCCAGTGGCTTCAGAAATGACATCTTGCTATTTATTAAACAAATATTTATTGAATTTTCTCAAGAAGAAATATAATTATACTTGAATTATGGTCTTTGTTAAGTGGTTTAAGTAGGCTTTTAATTAAGCTCAGTAGATGACAGTTCAAAACTCTTTGACAGCTACTAATATTCTAAGGAATTATTTGGATTGTGATTGGGGAAAGCGACTTTACCTTTGGTGCAAAAGGCAATTTAGAAATGTACATATTGGTTTTTGTAGAGGGGAGGACAAGAGGAACATCCATCATCTATCCATGATCCATCATCCACCAATCAGTCATCCGTCATCCATCCACCCATCATCCGTCATCCATCCACCCATCATCCGTCATCCATCCACCCATCATCCGTCATCTATCCATCCATCATCCATCATCCACCAATCAATCATCCAGCCAGCCATCCATCCATCATTCCCTGCCATCTATTCATTCCCTCCTTTCCCCCTCTTTCTCACCTAAGCTCCAGAGCTAAATTTTCTATTGTTTGCTGATGATTTCACTAAATGTTTTAAAGGCTCTCAAAGTCAGCATGCCCAGGCAGAATCCATTATTTTCTTTGGTGATGGATTCTTGCTCTGAAATTCCTAGTCTCATTGAATGACACCACTATCCACTTAGCTGTCCAAATTCAAGGGTAAGGAATCATTTTGGACTACTTCTGCTTATCATCCACACAAGTCCTGTTGATTCCACCTGTTGTACTCTTTTGACTCCGTCTCCTCATCTCCACCGACTCATTTGGAGCCCTCCTCATGGGTCCTACAGATTCCCAGGGCAACATTAGATTATGTTACTTTCCTTGCTTAAAATCTCCAGTGGTTCTCAGCACAAAATCCAGTGTAAAACAAGTGGCTTCATGAACTGATCCTGTGTATATTTATAGCTTTATTTTTCACTGTCTGCCACATGCATCCTGTGATCCATTCAGTCAACATTTGACAATATTTTCCGAGCCTCTGCTATAAGCGAGGTTGCTCTACAATGAACAGGAGTGAGTAAGACAATCCCTGCCCTCAAAGGTGTTGTAGCTGAGACCTCAAAGGTGGAACTATCTGTGGATCCCTTGAAGATTTGTGCGGCGTGGTCACCTGGAATGCTCCTGGGACCCCTCTCCTGCTTCCTCCATCTGGACAGCTCCTTCTTGTGTTCTAACACTGTTCAAGTTGTCCTCTTTGGAACCTTCCCTCTCATACTTGCGGTTCCTCTGGGCTCCTGCAGCCTGATGCACATTCACGTTCCATAGCACATACATCACAAGTACTGACTTTGTAAGTGTATGCTTATTATATTACGTTGATAGGCTTCCCACGGACTGGAGTTTGGTGGCCCTCTGAGAATTAACCCGAAGGCTGTCTTAGTGTGGATCAGAGTGAAGACGTGTAAAGTGACCTTATAGACAAAATGTCCCAGGCAATGTTTATGTGTAACTTGATTAAAGGCTAATATAACCAAAGAAAGGGCTCATCTGTCAAAAGGGGAAAGACAGGGATTTGTTAGCCAAGAAAACCATGTAAAGGAAGGAGCCCAAAGTGACCGTGCTGCCCATGGAGAGGAGCTGAGATCACTCAGCTGGAAGCCTGGGTCTTGGACCCAATACGTCCCTGGAGAAGGTTGGGCTCTCCTGGCACCTGCCATCCCGGTTACCTTCAGATTCCTGGTTTAGGTCCTTGGCTGCAGATTCCCAGTCTCATCTCACACTGCCTTTCCATGGATTAGCCTAGAGAATGATGCATCGCAGGCTCTGTTCCACTCTGACTGTCAATTAATTCAGTGGCAATCTGGTTTGTGTATATGTCTCTTGTGAATCTGATCTGGCAACTTTGTTTTTCTAAGGCTTATTTATGTATTTTGAGAGAGAGCCACCGCATGGGGGCCACAGAAGCATGCGCGTGGTGGGGGGAGGGGCGGAGGGAGTGAGAGAATCCCAGGGAGACTTCACGCTGTCAGCGCAGAGCCCGCAGGGGGTGGGGGTGGGGATCGAACTCACAAATGATGAGATCATGACCTGAGCCCAAATCAAGAGCCAGACGCTTAACGGACTGAGCCTCCTGGGCGCCCCTGACTTGGCGGCTTTGTGAGGAGGGTAAAAGCCAGAGGGTAAACTTGGACTGTGAGTTCCAATCAGAAACCCTACTTTTGGGAGCTGCCCTCCCACGTGCTCCCCGCCTGCATCCACGTGCCGGATCCTCAGGGTCTTCTCCGTGTTTAGGACGTGGTCCTGCAGAGAGAGGGATCAGGCGGACGGCCGTCGTTTCACTCCCACTCCAGGCTCTCCCCAGGCTTACCCAGTGCTTAAATCTCCTGCGTGTATTTACAGCATCACCTGTACCCTGTGCCGGGCTCCCTCTGCCCCGGACCCTCCGCTGTGGCCCCATCAGGCGTCTTCCGTGGGAGTCTCTGGTACGAGGCCTGCCAGAGGCCTGCGTGTGGAAGGGCATTCATATTTCCTGGACCAACAGGAGGTATTTGTTTCCACATACGTCCCTTAAGTTCTCAAGGAAAACTGCTTGCTGTCTGAAATTCTTTCGAAATATAAATGTGAAATAAAACCCCTTTTCCTTGACCTGAAACCTCAGAGCAGGTAAGCTAGCCGACACTGGGGCAGCAGGTCATGTATGGAAACTGTCTTCTGTGTGCGTAAGGCCCTACTCTGTCTCATTCATGTGGAAATACCGATGGGTCTCTGGACGCGTGTGCTCACCCACGGCGTGAGGTGTGGTGGTGTCGGCCTTGGAGGGGTTTGTGACCTTCTTTAGCCCCCACTTCCCACGTGGGGCTGAGGGAGGACTTGGGGAGATGATGGCTGGGGTAATGTTCTCACCGACACATAGGACCACATGCACTGGCTTCCTTACATGATGCCAGAAAACCGACGAATGGCAAATTCTAGTCTAGCCAGCTCCCCACGGTGCTGTTCATGACCACTGCGGTCTGATGCAGTCCTGAGCTGGGCTTGCTGATACAGTTTTCCAGTGACTTCGTGTGATTGGATGGTACTCACGAGACATTCCTCCCTCTGCCTGGCCGTCCCATGGGTCACATTTTCAAAGAGTCTCCTGGAGAACACAGTCCCTGGGAAGGTTGCAGCTTGCCGATCTTAGATTTCTTGCCTAGATTCCTGTTAGTTTTGATTCCTGATTTTCCCTTCGTATTATTCATCCTTCAATCCTCTGTCCTGATGGTCAGGGTCCATGATTTCAGGTCCTCTCCATTCTCCAAAGTCTGTCCTGATGGTCAGGGTCCATGATTTCAGGTCCTCTCCATTCTCCAAAGTCTGTCCTGATGGTCAGGGTCCATGATTTCAGGTCCTCTCCATTCTCCAAAGTCTGTCCTGATGGTCAGGGTCCACGATTTCAGGTCCTCTCCATTCTCCAAAGTCTGTCCTGATGGTCAGGGTCCACGATTTTAGGTCCTCTCCATCCTCCAAAGTCTGTCCTGATGGTCAGGGTCCACGATTTCAGGTCCTCTCCATTCTCCAAAGTCTGTCCTGATAGTCAGGGTCCATGATTTTAGGTCCTCTCCATCCTCCAAAGTCTGTCCTGATGGTCAGGGTCCACGATTTCGGGTCCCCTCCATTCTCCAAAGTGGCGTGAATTGTATTTGTTTAGCAGTTGTTATCTGTGTAGACACACCATCATGGAGGGGACTTGAGTCCCTCCTGCAGCCAGAGCTGAAAGGTGGGATTCCCACTGTGTCTGTTTGGCCAGTGACTTGTCCGTGCTGGATGCCCTCTGGGAGGGGCTGTGCAGGTTCGGCGTCGGTAGCAATGTCTGTGCACATGACATCTTGCTGTGCTGAGACTTTTCAAACAGAGCTCCCCGGAGAAGGTTGGTTTTAGAAATGGATCAAATAATGTTGGAAGAGCCAGTGAGCATGCAGCAGCCCTGTCTCCAAAGCCGCGTCAGCCGTAGGCCCGTAGGCATGGCACTGGCTGCCCTCACGCCATGAATGTGCACAATAGTCATTCCTGTCCCAAAGAGAAGGTGGCATGGGCCCCACTCTGACCCCTGTTGAGGATGGGTGGGATGTGCTCCTGCCAGGCCAGGAACATCCATGGAAATCACTGGGAATCCCACCCCCTGGCGGGCGAGGGTGGTGGGGAGGTGGGGCCCTGGGAACCGTTTTTGTGTTAGGAGAGACTTCCATGTGAGGCTGCTACTCGGATACTCCCAAACAAAACCAGAGCCCCAAAGGGGACGCAGGTACATGCATGCACAGACCGTGCTTTGGCGTGGCAGGGGCAGTTTCTCATGGGCACACACTGTCCTGCAGTGTCCGGGGTCTGGGTGGCTCCCCCTCCTCGCCTGCAGTGCTCCTGCGGGTCCTCCCCTGGGTCTCACCTGGGAAATCGGGACAAGTCATACTTGTTTTGAGACAGGGCGTCAGGGAGGGAGACCTAGGACCTTGCAAGCCTCCCATCTATGGTTGCAAGCAGTTTTCAGAGAAGAGCCTCTGGATGTGTCAGTGTTTCCTGCTCACTGGAGCTGGGGACAGAGGAGGGCTGCGTGCCCTGTCCCCACTCCCAGCAAGCTGGTGGCAGGGACCACGGGGAAGTAAGCAAATCTCTTCAGGAAGAGCCAGATATCCAGCCAGGTTGTCTCGTGCTTGGGTAGCTTTTCTGCCTGGTCATTGTGGCAAAGGTTGATGAATGGAGTTGGAAGAGTTGATTGCTTGGTGAGTATGTTTTAAAATGGATTTTAATTGTTGGTGTTTTTTTTTTTTTTTTTTTTTTTTTTCCTGCTTTTGCCTGAAAGGTCTTTTCTAGCAAAGTTTATAACTTTAGAAGTCTGAAGCAAAATCAGCACAACGGGAAGTTCCCTGCAGTAAACAAGCATGGTGGGGGAGCGAGGGGTGTGGGGTCCGGATGCGGACACCGCCTTCTGCCACACTGTGTTTGAGGGTGGGTGGTCCTCCGGGCTGTTTCCCAGAATTCCTAGAGTCCAGTGGAGTGACACTGAAGACAGGAAGTGAGTTAGCTAGAACGGTTTCTTTGTTTTGCACTAAAATGACCTCCGCTGCTGGTGCTAAGGTGTGCTCTTGTGCTGCTGGAACCTGGAAAACCACCTACAAAGCGCAGTGGGAGCTTTGTCTGCACTTGGCCTCCATGCAGGTCGTACACATTTGGGTGTCACATCCTCATATGGCACACGTCTGTGGCTGCACCGTCCACGGGCAGAGAGTTCCCTCGTCGCCTCTGCATGCCAGTGCAGATGACCCGTCTGTGTCCCGCCCCAATGGATGCGGCTCTTGTCCCCTGCCCCTCCTCCATGCCGACCCCCCCTTCTCTCAGGTATGTCCGTCAGACCATCAGCACTTCCCACGCAGTTTTCCTTCTTGAGAGTTCGGAAGGCACGCAGGCTACACTTTTTCAGCATCCTTGGGTGTCTGCAGAGAGGATCTTCGGGCTTCCTGGTCTGTGATGTTGGTGGAGCTGGAACACGATGGTCATTGTGCAGCCTGTCTGATAATGAAGTCTGTAAATAAGGTAAACGCCAATTAGCAGGGGACTGGTTAGGCCAAGCCTCAGCAAGCCCTGTGTAAATCGCCAGATAGGCAGGACCTCAGCCATGTATGGTCCCTGCTTTGACTCCTTGTTTTCGTGTTTGCCTGTGTTTTACAACCATTAAAAAATGTAAAAACTATCCTCAGCTTCCAGAGGAATGGTCCTTGAACTAGATTTTGCTTGAGGACCTGCTAGGTTAAACTGTGCTATAGCCATACAATATGACCCTATGTTGTCATTAGAGCAGTTTTATGTGACAGCATTAAATGAGATGGCAAATATTGATGCCATGTATTTAAATGAAAAAACATCAATGCATGTCACAAAACATGGAAAATACAATTTCCGTTTTTTAAAAAAAATGTTTATTTGTTTTGAGAGAAAGAGAGAGAGAGAGAGAGCGTGAGGAGGGAGGGGGAAAGGCAGAGAGAAGGGGAGAGAGAATCCCCAGCAGGCTCCATGAGCCTGACTCGGGGCTTGATCTCACCAATGGTGAGATCGTGATCAGAGCAGAAATCAAGAATCCAATGTTTGACTGATTGAGCCACCCAGGTGCCCCTGATTTCGATTTTTCAAGAAGAACCCCTCCTTAAAAACGTTTGTGTACACGGGTGCCTGGGTGGCTCAGTAGGTTGAGCGACCGACTTTGGCTCAGGTCACGATCTCACGGTTTGTGAGTTCGAGCCCCGTGTCGGGCTCTGTGCTGACAGCTCGGAGCCTGGAGCCTGCTTTGGATTCTGTGTCTCCCCCTCTCTCTCTGCCCCTCCCCCACTCATGCTCTGTCTCTCTATGTCTCAGAAATAAATAAACATTAAAAAAAAATTTGTGTACAAATATGCAAAAAAAAAAAAAAAAAAGACTGAACAGAAACCCAATCTTAACACCATCTTTGGATTGAGGCACTGCAGCCCAGCAGGGGTCACTAATGCGCGAGGGGACACCTGCACTACAGAAGCCACCGTGGAATGAAACATCGGCTGGCTTGTCTCTGTCTGCTCGGCCGCCCTAACAGAACACAACAGACGGGGTGGCTTGTAAACAACAGACACTTACTGCTCACAGTTCCGTAGGCTGGAAGTTTGGGCTCTGGTGAAGGCCCCCTTCTGGGTTGCAGACAGCTGCCTTCTTGCCGTGTCCTTACATTGTGGGAAGAGAGCTAGCTAGCTCTTGGGGTTCCTTTGATGGGGGTGCTGATCTCATTTATGGTCCCCTCCCCCCCATAACCTTGCACCTCCCAAAGGCCCCACCTCCTAACACGGTCACCTTGGGATGAGGGTTTCAACGTATGCATCTGGGGGAGACACAGTCAGTCCATGCACACCCCTCCATGTTAATACTTATTGTCTCTAGTTCTGGGCCCCAGAGCAGAAAGTCTGCGTTTGGTTCCTCTGAGCCTTTGAGAAAGACTCTAAAGGATGTTGACTTAGATCCGAGACACAACGGAAATTTCCTGTGGAGGTCGTTATGGATTTGTGATTCAAATTTAAACATGGTGTTACCTCATCAAAATAAATTCAGTATTGGCCAACGGTTTCAATATAGAAAGTGAAACCAAAAAATCACTAGAGGAAAACATTTTTTTGGTATGTGGTAAAATCATTTCTAAGAATGACAGAAACCATGAAGTTCATAAAAGAGAAGATTAATAAATACATCGACTGATGAAAATAGAAAACCGTAGAACAAAAATGCCATAAATAACATCAAAAGACAAAGTATGAGATGAAAAATATCTGCAACACATAAGACACAAGTGTATTCTCCTTAAATGTAAAGAAAGCTCAGATCTATAAGATGGACAATGCACTCGAAAATCAGCAGAGACTTAGAAAAGACAGTTCAGGCAGGGAAATACTGCTGGCCAGTCAGCACGGCCAAATTCACAACTTCACTACTAATTCAAGGACTGTTTCTCAAGAACAGTAATACCGTTTCCCTCCATCTGATTGGCAAAAATGCTAGAGCCTCACACAACCCAGTGCTGGCAGGTGTGCTCTCAAGTACACCAGCAGAGGGGGTACATAACCCCAGCTCTTTGAAGGTCATTTTGACGTGGTTTGTCAGAATTTAAAAGGCATTGTTGCTTCAAGGAGCAGTTCCCCTGCTGAACTGTTTTCTGTGGCTGCCCTCAGAGCCGTGCACAAATACATACACACACCTCTGTTCGCGGTAGCATTTTGTGTGACAGCAATTCAGGCGTCTGTCGGTAGGGGGTCAGTTCCGGGAGGTTTTATTATGACCAAGACACAGAGCATGGCGTAGCCATTAGGAACAAGCTCCAAAAATGTTAGGTGAAAGCCAGCAGGTTGGTTTGCAGTAGTATGACATGACCTTGCGAATTTAAAACATTAACACCTTCCTGCGGTCAACAGAGGTGACCTTTGCTGTGGGGCGTGAGGAGCCCTTGTTCTTTTGGCTTCTGCCTCCTTTTTGTATGCGTGGATTCTACAGTTTAAAAAATGACCTTCTGTTATTGGAGGATTTGGATGTCCAGACAAAATTGAAAGCAAATACAAGACCCCCCCCAACCCCCCCAAACAATCACCTCTCAGTGGATCAGAGACTTGGGACGACCCTGAGGCTGGTGCTCCCGGAATCTAACACCAGCTGCTAGGGGAAACTGAACAAACACAAGGAAGCCAAGGAAGCCAGGCTCTCTTTGGCCCAGAGCGAAGGTTCCCTTTAATGATCTAGAAATTTTTATATTAATGTCAAGCATGGATAGTATATTGAACCGTTATCTGTAATAAGAAAATGAGCCATTAATAGTTTATAGTAGGGAGTACGTCTACCAAGCTCCAACTTACCCTAAAAGAATTTAACCTCATAAAATTATATAATATATATAATTATATATATTATATCTATATAATTATATAGATATAATTATATCTATATCTATGTATATATAGATTTATATAATTTATATAGATATATAAATTATAGATAATTTATATAGATATAAAATTGCTGAACCAATAGTCCTGTGAATTAGAATTCTAGGAGCTCATGTGCTCTGTGATGAGTGTATGTGTGCATGTGAGTATATGTGCATGTTTTGGGGATGGTGGTGGAATAGTATCGAGGTGGGAATTTAGAAAATGTGTTCAATGTGGGACTGAGATAAGAAGTGTACTGAAATATTGAAGGAAATTAACCCAATAGCCAAGAGGTGCTATGAGTGTGTGTGTGTGTGTGTGTGTGTGTGTGTGTGTGTGTGTGTGTGTGCGTGTTTTCTCCCAGCAAGGAGGATTCAGAGGAGAGGTCCTATCAGCATTTTTAAGCAGGGCATTTAAGAGAATAGTTGTAGTACCCAGGGTAACACTCATTAACAGACCTCAAACATCAGCTGACAGCGTGGTGAGAGTACCTCCCGCTTGGTGCATCATAGGTGGTGGGGCCTGTCCATGTGGTGACTCGAGCTCCAGGTGTCTTCCACTTTCGAAACTGCATTTCGACATAGGACTTCCAAGGAGAGGAGAGGGCAGAGCAGGGACGCAGGCCACTCCCACCCACAGCCACTGACCAGGGCTGGTCACGTGGCTCCAGGCCACTTCCAAGAAGTCTAGAACACAGCGCACCTGTGAGCAAATCTTACCCAAATGTCTGTGGCATCTGGGTCTGTGCTCTCAGGGCTTGAATTCTGAGGAAACGCAGACAGCTAAAGACCTAAGACTGTGTTTTCTTTCTTTTTTAAATTTAAATTCAAGTTAGTTAACATATAGTACAGTAATGGTTTCAGGAGTAGAATTTAGTGATTCATCACTTACTTATAACACCCAGTGCTTGTCACAAGTGCCTTCCTCAATGCCCATCAGCCATTTGGCCCATCCCCACCCCCCTCCCTTCCTCAACCCTGTTTGTTCTCTGTATTTAAGAGTCTCTTTTGGGGTCACCTGGGTGGCTCAATGAGTTAAGTGTCTGACTCTTGATTTTGGCTCAGGTCATGATCTCATGGTTCATGAGATTGAGCCTTGCATCAGGCTCCATCATGAGTGTGGAGCCTGCTTGGGATTCTCTCTCTCTTCTCTCTCTCTCTCTCTCTCTCTCTGCCACTCCCCTGCTCATGCTGTCTCTCTCTTTTTTCTCTCTCTCTCAATAAATAAAGATTTCAAAAATGCATAGGGTCTCTTATGGTTTGTCTCTCTCTCTCTGTTTTTATCTTATTTTTCCTTCTCTTCCCCTATGTTCATCTGTTTTGTTTCTTAAGTTCGACATATGAGTGAAATCATATGATATTTGTCTTTCTCTGACTAATTCGACTAGGGTAATACACTCTAATTCCATCCACATTGCTGCAAATGGCAAGATTTCATTCTTTTCAATTGCCAATTCCATTGTATATATATATATACACCACATCTTCTTTATTCATCAGTCTATGGACATTTAGGCTTTTTCCACAATTTGGCTATTGTTGATAGCACTGTTATATACAATGGGGTGTGTATGTCCCTTCGAATCAGCATTTTGTACTCTTTGGATAAGTACCTAGTAGTGTAATTGCTGGGTCATAGGGTAGTTCTACGCATAGGGTCTCTTATGGTTTGTCTCTCTCTCTCTCTCTCTCTCTCTCTCTCTCTTTTTTTTTTTTTTTTTGAGGAACTTTTTGAGGAACCTCTGTACTGTTTTCCAGAGTGGTTGCACCAGCTTGCATTCCTACCAACAGTGCAAAAAGGGTACCCCTTTCTCTGCATCCTTGCCAAAGTCTGTTGTTTTCTGAGTTGTTAATTTTAGCCATTCTGACCAGTGTGAGGTGGTATCTCATTGTGGTTTTGAATTGCATTTCCCTGATGATGAGTGTTGTTGAGCATCTTTTCATGTGTCTGTTGGCCATCTGGATGTCTTCTTTGGAAAAGGGTCTGTTCATGTCCTCTGCCCATTTCTTCAGTGGATTATTTGTTTTTGGGGTGTTGAGTTTGTTAAGTTCTTTATAGATTTTGAATCTAACCCTTTATCAGATATATCATTTGCAAATATCTTCTCCCATTCTGTCAGTTGCCTTTTAGTTTTGCTGACTGTTTCCTTCACTGTGCAGAAGCTGTTTATCTTGATGAGGTCCAAATAGTTCATTTTTGCTTTTGTTTCCCTTGCCTTTGGAGACATGTCTGGCAAGAAGTTGCTGCAGCTGAGGTCAAAGAGGTTGCTGCCTGTGTTCTCCTCTAGGATTTTGATGGTTTCCTGTCTCACATTTAGGTCTTTCATCCATTTTGAGTTTATTTTTGTGTATGGTTTAACAAAGTGGTCCAGGTTCATTCTTTTGTATGTCATGGTCCAGTTTTCCCAGCATCACTTGCTGAAGAGACTGTCTTTATTCCATTGGATATTCTTTCCTGCTTTGTGAAAGATTAGTTGGCCATACGTTTGTGGGTCCATTTCTGGTTCTCTATTCTGTTCCATTGATCTGAGTGTCTGTTTTTGTGCCAGTAACATACTGTCTTGATGACTACAGCTTTGTGATGCCCCCAGCTTTGGTTTTCTTTTTCGAGATTGCTTTGGCTATTCGGGGTCTTTTCTGGTTTTATGCAAATTTTAGGATTGTTTGTTCTAGCTCTGTGAAGAATGCTGGTGGTATTTTGATAGGGATTACATTAAATGTATAGATTTATTTGGGTAGTATAGACATTTTAACAATATTTGTTCTTCCATTCCGTGAGCATGGAATGTTTTTCCATTTCTTTGTGTCTTCTTGAATTTCTTTAATAACCTTTCTATAGTTTTCAGTATACAGAACTTTTACCTCTTTGATTAGGTTTATTCCTAGGTATCTTATGGTTTTTGGTACAATTATAAATGGGACTGATTCCTTGATTTCTCTTTCTGATGCTTCATTATTGTTGTATAGAAATGCAACAGATTTTTGTACATTGATTTTATACCCTGAAACTTTGCTGAATTCAGGGATCAGTTCCAGCAGTTTTTTGGTGCAGTCCTTTGGGTTTTCCATGTGGAGTCTCATGTCAAAGACCCGAGACTGTGTTTTCTATGACAGTTGAAAGCAGTCACATTTTACAAATTCCTGATTTGTTACCTGTGACTCCTCGTTTGTCTTTAGAAAATACTGTCAAGAGTTTTTACTTATGATTTCTCTCAAACACACTATTCATCCTCTTTTTATTTTTTTATTTTATTCATCCTTTTTTAAAAAGTAGTTTCCAACGTATTTACCAAACCTGGAGTCACTTTAAATATTCCCATCGACCTGTTGCATTTCACTTAGTGAGCAGAAAGCTAACGGCTCTCTCCGACTGGGGAAGAGCCCAGAGACCTGGGGCACCAGCACTCCTGAACACCATGATCCTTGGCTTCGTTGGGGCTGGACCAGCTATGATTATCTGCTGTTCTAGTGGCCCTCCTGCATTACAGAGAGAGCCCTGGGGCAGGGCAGCACTTGTGCTTTGATCTAGGCTCCCCCCAAACTCAGGAAGTGGCTTTTGGCAGGTTGCTTGACCTCCCAGGTCAGTCCTGTGATGTAAAAAATATCAGGAGAACAGGTGCCCTTGTTTCCAATTGCTTTTGAGCATCTCTGCTGGGACGGGCTGGGAAAGTCTAGGTTCATGGCTCATGGGCTGCTGGACTATGCATGCCTCTGTCACCAGAACTAACAGATCCCTCTTCTTTACTGGGATTCTGCATTCCATTTTATTGAACAAAATATCCCACTAGTGTGAAAACCACTGGGGGGGGGGGGTGGGTATTAAAAGCCCACTAAGCTCTGAGCCTCTGATTCAGAAGCACACTATTCTTTTAGTTGATGGTGTCTCTTCTTCCTGGTTTTGGCTGCCCAGCTTCTGGTTTTTCCTAGCACTTCATGGGTCTCCTAGATGGACAGGTAGGTGGGGGCAGTGGCCCAAAGGACAACACAGATAATCTTCTGGTGACCATGGTGAGGGGTTGGAAGGAAGGAAGATGACGAAATTATTTGCAAAAATAAAGGCTTTGGGATATGAACGGATGTTCTAGCGTGTGCCCCTGCTGCCTGCCTATCTGGAGAAGGAGAGCCGCCCAGCCCCATGTGCAGAGAGCACAGCAGGAAGCCTGGTTCATGACTGCTGGAGAAGCAGTGAGAAGGCTCCAACTGTCTCCCCATCCCCAGCCACTAGTCTGCCATGTATCCTAAGAGTTACATAATTAATCTCCTTGGCTCTTGGGACAAGGGGGCACTGCTGAGAGGGATGGTGGCCTCCCCATACACTCTCACAGCATCCAACCCTGGAACATGTGTCAGAGTGGCTGGGCGATTGAGGCTGGTGGACGGTTAGGATGGGACCGGCAAATTATGATGGAAATCCTGACAGTGAGATGAGGGCAGGGATCCCTGCTCTGGGGATGTGGAGGGTGGGATGGTACAGGTGGGGCTGGGGGCTGGGGGGGTGGGCTGGCATCATAGTCCTGGAGCCAACGGGAGGCATATGGCAAAGATGCCCATCAAAGGGCTTCTTGATTATCTTGTTATGCAGGTGTGGAAGCCTGGGAAACCTGTGTCCTGGTAAGGATAGCAGGATAGCCCAGGGCCTCATGGAAAAGGGAAGAGCTGTTTCCAGGGATTCGGGTCCTCAGCATGAAGTGCGAGCATAAGATGAAAGCCTAACCCCAGTGATTCCTTCCTTCCTTCCTTCCTTCCTTCCTTCCTTCCTTCCTTCCTTCCTTTCTTTTCTTCTTTCTTTCTTTCTTTCTTTCTTTCTTTCTTTCTTTCTTTCTTTCTTTCCTTCTTCCCTCCCTCCCTCCTTTTCCTTCCTTCCTTCCTTCCTTCCTTCCTTCCTTCCTTCCTTCCCTCCCTCCTTTTCCTTCCTTCCTTCCTTCCCTCCCTCCTTTTCCTTCCTTCCTTCCTTCCTTCCTTCCTTCCTTCCTCCCTCCCTCCCTCCCTTCTTTTCTTTTCTCTTCTTTCTTTCTTTCTTTCCTTCCTTCCTTCTTCCCTCCCTCCCTCCTTTTCCTTCCTTCCTTCCTTCCTTCCTTCCTTCCTTCCTTCCTTCCTCCCTCCCTCCCTCCCTCCCCTTCCTTCCTTCCTTCCTTCCTTCCTTCCTTCCTTCCTCCCTCCTTCCCCTTCCTCCCTCCCTCCCTCCCTCCCTCCCTCCCTCCCTCCCTCCCTTCTTTTCTTTTCTCTTCTTTTCTTTCTTTCCTTCCTTCCTTCCTTCCTTCCTTCCTTCCTTCCTTCCTTCTTCTCCTCCTTCTCCTCCTTCTTGTTTTAAGCCGGCTTCATGCCCAGCCTGGAGCCCAATGCAGGGCTTGAACTCAAGACCCTGAGATCAAGACCTGAGCTGAGATCAAGACTCAGGCTCTCAACTGACTGACCTGGGTGCCCTTGATTTCTTCCTTCTCAACTGCAGTCAGTGAACCACGAGTGGGTTAATTTGTGTACTGCTTTCTCAGTGTCTTCAAAAATGAAAATTGCTTGTCTCAGTCCTGTGATGGAGTCTGCGGATTTGAAAGAGGAGCCGGTGAAATCAGCTGTTGGCTGGCACCTGGCTCTGTGCTGCGGCTTCCAGGGAGCTGGCCAAGCACTCGCTGCAGAAGTGTGGGGAGACCGGGCCGCTGGGCCCCCTCTTCCGCGGCGGAGCAGGTCCTGACCCATTGTTCTCCCCTCGTACATCTCAGCGCCTTCCCCAGCGCCACCGCCCTGCGACCTCTCCACAGTTGCCACCACCAAGATCAGCTTGAAAGGTCGGAGAGAAACGTAGTCTCGAGTCTGTGCTGCTCATTGTGACCAGTCTTCAGTGGGCCCAGCCTCTTACTGCTCAGTCTTCAGAAATCAGGCAAACTCAGAAAATGTCAAATCTCTACATGTTGATGGTGAGGATGTGTCACAAGTGTGATGCATTAGACGCCTCAGGATATTTGCTCCCTTCATTTGAAAGGTTAGGCTTCATATGAAAATAATAAAGAAGTCCCCAAAGGCTAGGAATCTTTTTTAGAAAAAGCATTTGACCAAATGTTCTCTAATGATAAGAACGATCAATGAATGAGGTATAGACGGAATTCGACTGCTAAAGCCCAAACGTCACACTCAAGGTGGGCACCTAGACCAAGAACGGGCAAGGTGCCTGCACTCACTGCCCCGTTCCACACAGTGCTGGGCGTCCAAGCAGAGCCCGCAGGCATGGCAAAGAAAAAAGAGGCATCCAAACCGGAAAAGAAGTAGGTTGTCCCTGTCTGCGGATGACGTGATTCCATATGTAGAAGACCCTGAAGACCCCCAAGACGCTATTGGAAGTAATACGTGAGTTTAGTAAAGTGGCAGGACACCAAAGTCAGTTGCATTTCTGTATACTAACAGAGAACCACCTGACAAGGAAATTAAGAAAACAATCTCATTTACAATAGCATCCAAAAGAATGAAATACTCAGGAACTAATGTTTTTGTAGAAATAGAAAAAAAATCCTAAAATTTATATGGATCCAGAAAAGACCCAGAATATCCAAAAACAATCTTAAGAAAGAAGAACAAAGCTGGGAGCATTACACATCCAGATTTTGAGATACACTGCACGGCCTGCGGTGAGGGACAGGGCCTAACCGAACGAGCTTACAAGCTGCATGGGAAACGGCCCGTGCTTGGAAGGAAGCTAGCTATCCCCGTGCTCACGTCACCCGTGTGTGCAATGTAGCAGCTACGCTATTTTCTCGATGCTCCAAATCCTCCTGATGCTCAACTCGGGAACTGCTAATCTTCTGGATTCCAAGAGTTTACGTGTTTGTGAGCTATTACCTCTTGCAAGGATGAGGCACAGAATCACGTGTTGATCCTTTAGAGCTGAGCCAGCATTGAAGGGAGAGATTCCGAGGACACTTTGTTCTTCAGGCCACCCACAGTTTGATGTTGGGCAAAGGAAAGTCACATTTCTCCTCGTGGGAGGCTGACAAGACCGCTGGAATGCCCCGAGAGAGGCCTGCTGTCCGCTGGCCTCCCCACGGGCCACCCGCATCCAGACGGCTCGTCACACTCCTGAGGCGGCATCTCTGAGCTCCTCCAGGCTTGCGCCTCAAAACTGCCATTTTGACTTAATTATAGATGGCGTCCATCTTAGGAAGTGAAGGAGAACATTCACCCCCAATTCCTGCAGGGGGGCCAGCAAGGGACCCAGAGGACCTGACTTGGTGAACCAGAATGCCACGGATGCCAGCTCCCTGCTCCCCAGGGCTGGGGGCTGCGGACAGACTGGCGGACAGGGATCTCGTCCAAATCCTCATCATGGCCTTGGGTGTGACAGGGCCCTGCTGAAACCACTCCCTCATACACTCTGTCTCTTGATGAGAAGATTCAGAACAGGGCTCCAGCCACTGCCCTTCAGTTTGGGTGTCCATGGTGTCTGAAGGGCCAGCTGGCTGTCATCGGAAGCCGTAGCCCCGGGAGACCCCTGACAAGGTGGGTGGGGGGTGACAAGGCACAGTCCAAACTCACCCTCTTCAGGAGGTATGGTGGGTGTGTGTTCTGAAGCACAATCTGGGTCCTGGATGTGCCACTCGGTTATTTACTTGGACTTGTGAGTGTTGTCTTGTGA
Organism: Panthera pardus; assembly: GCF_024362965.1. Taxonomy (NCBI): domain Eukaryota; kingdom Metazoa; phylum Chordata; class Mammalia; order Carnivora; family Felidae; genus Panthera; species Panthera pardus. The sequence goes on from NW_026527024.1 coordinate 7,983,802, forward strand.
ATCTGGGGTGGAACTTTTGATAGGGAGAGAGTCTTGAGTTTGCTACACTTAAAGTTGTGGATTGAAAGTGTTCCCCACATGTCCTTTGATCTCTGGTTGACGTAGCGCTTGAAACCATCAGGCAGGCCTTCCTGCAAAAGTTTTCTTCCTCTGCATCTGAACCTCAGAAGGAGGTGACCCTCCAGAGTCACTGTCCCCCGCATCTGCCTGCACCCAGCCCCGTGGGGCTCTCATAAACCTTGTGCTTGCCCTCGAGGAGCTGAGAGCCCCTGAGGGAGGTGAAGAGAATGAATCGACACCCGGCAGCCAAGGACTCTTAAAGACACTGAGGCGTCAGGCCCTGAGAAGAGTGAGGGTGACAGAAAAATATGCACACGTGAGGCAGGGCTGGAGTTAAGCTTGAGGCCAGGTCTTCCTGGGTCGGGGGACAGGGAAGGACGGCAGCATGGTGCCCCTCCAAGGGCCCAGGGTCCAGTCCGCTGGAGCCCAGGACCCCCGTGTGTGCGGCTCCGGTGCGGATTGCGGCCCCTCGGTGTTCTTGGGGCAGGTTACGGGGGTGGGAATGCTGTGTGAGGGGTCCCGCCGGGGGCTCCTCAGTGACGTCTGCCCTGGAGTGGAAGACGGGGAACATGTCTGGCCAGCAGGGCTGTGTCCCTGCAGAGAGCTTAGGGCATGCACGTGAATGCCACGCAGGCCGCGGGCTCAGGAGGGCCGTAGGGTGGGGAGGATGGCGTGCGACAGGCAGACGTGCAATGCCTTTGGTCCTGTAGTTCTGGGTTGCATTCTTAAAAATGAGGCATCTGAAGAGTGAAAGCGTCAACAAACAGGCGGGCGGTGCGTATCGACCACACGGAGGGGGCGGACTCTTCCTGTGACTCTGTCATTGGCACTCGGGTGGATGTGGGCCGGGATGCCTCAGCGCCCTCCTGCTCAGGACACCTGCACAGCCTCACCTGTTCTGGGGTCTGAAGCAAGTGTTGAACCCTCTGGGGCTGGGGTGTGTGCTCTTTCAGAAGGTGTAGCCTTGTTCAACGGCGAAAGCAAGTCCATACAAAGTTGAATCTTACTATGTATTTATTTAATGCTCTTTTGGAGTTGAGGTAGGTAGGTGGTTACTTACCAATTCTTCCATGATTCCTGCATCTTTCCCCCAGCCCCGGGAGTTATCAAGGCAACACGAGCCCTTTGTCACAGCAGAAGATCCCTGTTGTCATGTGTCCCCCGAAGGTGGCGCCAGGCTGACCCCATTCTTACCTTGGGCGAATGGCTTTGGGTAAAAGAGAAGGAGGGATTTCAGGGGGACAAGCCACGTGTAGGTGCCTAGAGGTGTCATAATGGGGTAGACAGAGTGGGACAGGTGGAGAGACCAGCCTGGCCACTGCAGTGAGAAAGGGGTGCACCTGGGCCCGAAGGGGTGGACCCTTCAAAGTGAAGGAGGGTCTAGATAAAGCCCGTGGAAGCAGGATGCCCCAGATGGCTGGCCTGCCCTGTGGCCACGGAGAGGGGGGCCTCCTCCCTGGGCTCATCTCCTCAAGAACAAACAAACAGGGTGGGCTGGCGAGGGTCTAAGCTTCCCTCCAGATCAAAAGTGCCGATCATGAAGGGCTGACAATGAGTCCACGACCCCAAAAGGGTGAAAGGCCATCTTTCTCCCAAATCTCCCTTTTTACGTTTCTCATCTAGGGAGGCAGACTTCTAGGGCTGAAGCCACGGGGTTGCTCGCGTTCTGTGTGAAATCTGTTAGTCTCTGGCCCCCTCTCCCCCCTGGCCCGAGAATGCTCACGATCTCACCTCTGCCTGCCATCGGGGGAGCTGGGGTTTCTTCTCCAGAGACAATAAAACCTCAGGAGGAGGTATCTATATGTTGGAAATGGGTAGGCAAATATCGAAGGCTTTGACATGAGGCAGAGAGACTGAAATAAACCAACTAAAAATGATCCCAGGGAAAGCAAAGATAAACACAAGAACAGATGTGTTCTTCAAAAGGTTTGAGAGTATGCTAATGAATAAGAACACGATGCCACACACAGAAAGTAATCCGGGAATGGAGAAGGGCTCCTGGAAATCAGAGACATGATTTACAAAATGAAAGATTCAGTGGAAGTGCTGGGAGGTAACGTAAGGAAACGTCCTGGAAAGTAGAGCAAGGTGACAGGACACTTAACAATATCTAACTAGTAGGAATTATGGAAAACGATGGAAAAAAGGAAGGGAGAAATATCAAAGAAATGTAAGAAAAGTTTCCCAGAGTTAAAGGATACAAGTCTCCGGATTAACTGGGCCCTCCAAGTGAATGCAAAAAAAAAAAAAAAAAAAAAAAAAGTCCCAAACCCAAAACCAAATCAAACAAACAAGAAAACTCAAACCTAGGCAGACATCTAGCATCACTAGGTTTCCGAGCACCAAGAGTCAGGAGAAGACCCTAGAGAGTCCCAGGGGGTGGAGGGCAGAGGGATCGATGGAGGGAGATGAGATTCAGGTTGGTAGTGATTCTCAGCGGCCACAGCGGCACAGGCGTCACCTGGGAGAAGGCTTTGCTAGTTCTAGAAGGGATGGTTTCAACCTGAAACAAAGGCAGGTCACCAATGAGATGTAATAGTAGTCGCTTCACATAATCAAAATCTCAGGTAATTTTTTTTCTGATGTACTCTTTTTCAGAAAGCTACATGAGGATGTAACCCAAGAAAACAAGGTAGAAAAAATCAAGAGAAAAGACTGGGGCCCCAGGAACTAGCTGACCCTTGAAGAAAGGCCTGACAGCAAATCAGGTCCCTGGGATGACGAGTGGGTAGATGGGGGCACCCTGGGGGGGGGGTGGGGATCTGGGACAGGGAGAGGAGAAAAGTCTCTCCAGATGATCTGACTGCTCAGTGTAGTCGAGTTTGTAGAGAAAATTAAGAATACACAGGCAGGGACAGAGCAAGAGAAGGGGAAGCAGTGTAGAAGCTATACAGCAATAGAAAATTAATCATAACGCTATGCTCAGCTTTACGATGAGCTTTACATTGTTAGAGCGTCAATGCTGATTGTGCTAATTAAAATCAGGATTTAATTGTTGGTAGTGGAAGGAAAGTTAGGAGGTCTATGAAAGCCAAATCTTTTCACTTAAACAGAAGTCAGTATTTACAATCGATCAGTGGAAGTCCCATTTTTAAGACTTCCTCCGGAAATGTGTCAAGTACCAGAAAACCTGGGATGAGGCTTGAGAGTGTCTGCTTTGGGAACCTGTAGAGGAGATGTGATTCGCACCATTTGATCTTTCTGATCATGTGTGTACTTTGCATCGATTGCCATGACCCGGTCATCCTGATACTGTTGTTATTTTGTTTTGAGTTCTGCCCCCTGGAGGCTGTGGCAGCCCTCCGCTCTTGACACCTAACTGAGCCCGTGTCTCCCAGCTGCTGCAGCTGGCCTTTCACCAAACCTCTGTCTCCCCACCCCCGCCCGCCAAGGGGAGGCCTCACCTGGCTGTGAGCCTGTGGCCTGGGCTCCATGGCGGGCACAGCTGATCTCCTGTGTCTTCTAGAGGAAAGCAGGGGGCGGGGGGGGGGGGTTGACAGGTCATTGTGCTGGCATGGTCAGGTGCTCCTGCCTCCCAGCAGAGCCCTTTGATCCCAGTACCTGCTTCTCAGGTGAAGCTACACTTTGACCCCATGCCCGCTCAGGTGACTGTGCTCTCGCTCTCTACTATAAACCCGTTCTCTTACTCACAGGGAGATGGCCAGGACAGCCACCTCTGGGTTCAGCGCCCTGCTCTGCCACTTGCTGCCTGGGCACTTTGGGTGAGTTGCCTGTCCTCTCTGAGCCTTGGTGTCTCTGCCTGTAACATGGGGTAACAGTAGCACGTGCAGCACAGACTGTGGGGTGATGAGTGTATTTCCTGTTATGTAGACGCCCTCGGCGAGTGTCACTGTTGACGTCACAGTTCTTGTGGAGCACCGTGAACAGTGGACGGTGTACACGTGGCCCCTCGTCCCATGGAGCCTACAGTCTCCCGGGCCTCACCCTGTACGGGGCCAGTGAGGAGCAATGCACCTGTTAATGGTCTGGTATTGGTGCGCTTATCCATGTAACTGATCCAGATGGAGGCCTTCCATTTGCAAGGCTCTGTTGGATCACTGACTCCAGAGAGGGGGTGGGCGGTGAGCTGCGGTGGGAGCCCCGTGGCTGGGAGGAGGCCAGTGTGGACGTGCAAACCCTGCTCGCTGCTTCCTCATCGCTTCTGCTCGGTGGTCTTCCACGGGCCGTCCTGACGCCCTGCCGGCAGCTAACCCTCTTCCCACATCAGACTTTCATCTTGGTTTGGGATGGAAAATTGTCTCATGCCGTTCTAATTTTTATTCACGCGATGATTTATAATGTAAGCTGAGAGCTTTGGATCATCTAGGCTCTTTTTGCAGCTCAAGAAAGCTGTTCTCTCTTAAGAAGCCTGCTCTTGAGTAAGAAGCCTGGGGTTTTAAGATGCAACATCTGAGAGGAGATTTTAAAAAGTGATTTAGAACCCTAGTTGGCTTTGGTTCTAAGCTTTATGCAAGCTCCCCATCCCCAACCCTCAGCTAGCAAATCCCATGTCTCATTTGGTTGCTGTGGGGAAACAGGGAATTTTTAAGGGAAAATAAGTTCTCTCATTTTATCATCTCCCCCCATAGTGAACCTTTGCATTCTGGTAAAGAATCTTTGCTTTTCCTAGCTACTTCCTTGTCCAAGATTATGAGAAACATGTCTCTGTTCTGAACTCCCCCATCCTGGAATAATAAAGAAGTCCCCAAAGGCCAGGAATATTTTTTAGAAAAAGCATTTGACCAAACATTCTTTCATGAGAAGAATGATCAACGAACGAGGTATAGAAGGCACCCAGATTATGGCTCTTGGAGGTACGCCTTGTTTCTGGGTGAAGTTCATGCTCTCCTCCCCTGGTCAGTGGCCTGTGACCTAGCCTGTAGGAGGCAGGAGCACGTGAGAAGGCAGGGTTCTCATACCGAGTGCATGAGAAACACTGGGATAGCTTGTCAATGATGTAGACTCCTATCTGTGTCCCTCCATGTGAGGCAGTCGGTCTAGGATGGGTCCCAGGAACCCAGGTGATTCTTCGACAAATACCAATACATCTGGTGATGACTGGCCAACTCCAACAGAGCTTGTCACTTATGGAATCTGTAGACAGCAGAGTCCCAGAAGTTGAGACCTGGAGCTAGATGTCGATGGTAGCCAACATCGGAGATGAGGTGGGGTGGTCCATCAGGCGGCAGAGCAGGAAGAGCGACCCGGCTGGAAGGGAAGCAGAGACGATGGGGTCAGAGTGTGACAGTTCTAGACTTGCCTGCCGATCCCCCTAGCTGCTGTGGGGCTCCCGAGCTCTCCTCAACACCAGATGACACGTGAGCTCCTGTCACACAAGGTCGGTGGCTGTTGAAGCTCTTTCTGCCCTAATCTCCTTGTGCTTTCAATAAATTCATTAATCAGACCCTGAGCAGGTGTTTATCGCCTGCCACTAAGGTATCTCCTACCTCATAAATGGATGGATTCTTCTCCATTGGGTCCAGTCGATCAGTTAGGAATGCTTTGGCTCCAAGTGACAGAATATAATAAGTAAAGTCCTTTCAGTTTACTTACCTGGGCAGGTGTACTTATTTCCTATGGAAAGAGGTCTGGGAGAAGGTGGCTGCGGGCCCCGGCCTGGCGATTTGCTGATGCCAGGGCCGAATCCATGCAAGGTTGTCACATTTCCCCCATGATCACAAGTGACTGCTCGGGTCCTCACATCTGTGTCGTAGGCAGGAAGACACAAGGAAAAGGTGTTTTATAAACTGGGTCGACATCTCCCATTAGCGACGTGAAGTGGAGGAAATTATTCTCAGTGGCGTGGGTGGGGCCTCTCTAATTACTAGAAAGACGTTAAAGCAAACACCAAGGTTTCCCTAGAGAAGATCTCCCTCAGGACTGTGGAACAGATATCTTGCCTTAGTGTCCAGTCTGCTGGCCTGGCCTGTGGGTTTTGGGCTTTTTGGCCCCATAATTGCATGAGTTGATTCCTTGAGATACCGCCCCCCCCCCACCCCATAGACAGTAAACACGGCAGGTAAGTAAACTGAAAGGGTTACGTCTGTTGGTTGATTTGTGTTTTCTGCAGCTATGACCAGAGGATTCACATTTCAGACGGTTTTCAGATGATTTAAACAGCCCAAAGCTGGACCTCTGTGGTGCTACGTCTATCTGCAGAGAGGAAATCTGAAGACTCGGCTTCAGGCTGAGCCACCTCCACCCCTCCAGCCTTGGCATCCTGTGTTCAAGTTGTGATGGATCCAGCCCCTGAGCCAAATGACACGCCTCCAGTGCTGTAGACATGACTTTGGCCCTGCAGAAGCAAGGCAGGCACCTTTTCGGAAAAACTGCCCTCTGTGGACCCAGAGAAGCCAGCCCTGTGAGAGGGGGGCGGAGTTTTTGATGTCAACTTTATGAAATGAGTTGTTCCAGAAAATGTTCTGCTACGTCGGTGTCGAGTGATCTCATAACTATCAATGCAGGCCAAAACCCACCTTAGCAAATTGTTTCATAATTAGTTAATTCTGTGTGATCAACAAATGATTTATAATCCTTAGAATAGGGCACACTAATCCAAAAATCAACACCGAAAACCCTAGGAAAAGTACTCAAACAATCCTCGAACAGAATAGAAGTCGCCTACTTCTGGGGCCCGGCTTTCCTGACATAAGAAGGAAGGCCTGAACCCCAGCCCAGCCGCCCCAACCAGCAGACCTAATGCCTCTCGTCCGCCCTCGGCCTGCTGAGCGGACAGGAGGGGAGCTGTGCCCTGCAGTGAGTCCTCAGGCTGGTGGGCAAGCCTCCCTGTGTCTAGAGCTCCGTGGTGAACAAGGGGTTAATTTGGCAGTCCCTTGGGACCCTCCATGGTAGAGTCAATGCAGATTCCTTTCTATTCTTGGAAGACAGTTTTCTTGCTACTATGTCCCTGATGATGTTATTGTGGACGTACTAAAATTTATGGTGATAAGTTGGTAAGTGGTTTTTGGCCTGAAAACATAACTCAAAGTGAAAAGTAAATTAGGGAAAGATATTTACTTTTAGATAATAGAAGCCGAGCAGTCCTCCTCAATTTGTCCTCTGAAATTTTCACTGCAATTCTGCTTAGAAAGTCATGTCTGTGTCAGAAGGTGGAGTTCGGCACAGGCAGGTTGGGCTCACCAATCTGGAGTCCTGGCTGTCAGCCCGACTCTTCCTTGGGTAGGGTCGTATGGGTCTCTTGCTCTAGAAACCATCTGCGGCCTTCTCCCTTATTTACCACAGAAACTCTTCTGACTCTCCTGCCAAATACGCACCTCTGCCGGCCTGTCAACTTCTGAAGGCTCAGTAGAAGGAGACAGAGCAGAGCCTGTCAGGGTGTTGCTGGGCCCAATGTTTGGAGGGTCCACTTACTCACAGACTCTGCTGGAGCACGGGTTCCTACCTTTGTTTCCCCAGATGGGCTTCTGGGCATTTCTGGGCATTCACGGTCTCTGAAACTGTGCCCCCAAGCCCCTACCTACATGTCATTTTTCTGGGGATGCCGTGTACAGTAAAACCTTGGTTTGTGTGCAAAGTTCGTTCTGGAAACATGCTTGTGATCCAAAGCACTTGTATATCAAAGCAAATTGCCCCATAAGAAGTAATGGAAACTCAGATGGTTTGTTCCAACCCCCAAAATATTCATATGAAAATAATTACAATATTACGGTAAATACAAATTAATAAAGAAAATACAAAATGTAAAGAAAAATAAACAAATTAACCTGCACTTACATTTGAAAGCCTTCGTGGCTGCTGTGAGGGAGACAAGAGAGAGGAGGGTTACTGTGTAGGACGACTTTCACTATCACTAACAGATGTTGACCACAGTACAGTGTTAATAAACTCTTGTCAGAGACTGCATTTAATGTAACTGGCAATGAGGCAGCAGAAGAAAGGGTCTATATCTGCAGGCGGCCTGACCTAGAATGAAGCAGAGGACTGTCCATAGGTGCTTGGAAGTGACAAAAAATACACTAGTGCCAGTTGTGGGCACCTTCCGGTGTTCTGAACAATCACTGATTTCTGCCAAACAACCATGGCCTGAGACCGAGCATGCGAGCGTGGGAGACGATCACCCACAACCCCCCAGAGAGAGAGAGAGAGAGAGAGAGCCATTGGCTTAATTGTGATCATGTGACGTTTGGCATCATGTACGACTCGTATTGCAAGACATCACTTGTTTATCAAGTTAAAATTTATTCGAAATGTCTGCTCGTCTTGTGGAACGCTCGCGGAACAAGATGCTCGCAATCCAATAGGTTATGGCTGGCTGCCTTCATGGGGGATTTCGGTTTCTTACAAAGGCAGGTACTGCTAGAAATGTCTTCGCCCATGACCTTGGAAAGGAAGCATGAATCAGAAGGATGCTGACCCTTTCTGAGTTGGGGCATGGGTGAATGGGAAGGCCAGACAGAGGGAGGTGTAAGTTCATGAGGAAAACATACGGAAGCATCAGAAAAATCATCTCCCTTCTTCCTCAGGATTTAACCATTTTCTTTTTTCTCCAAACTTAGGGAAAAATATTTTCTACTCGAATCTTCAAATGTTTCTTTTGCTTCAAATCTTTACATGTATAATTAGTTCAAAAAATATTAATGGAGTGTCTCCTGTGTGTCAGGCACTCTTATAAATTCCAGGGCAAAGAAAAAGTCCTGCTCTCATGGAACTTGTATTTTGGGTGGGTTGACCAACAAAACACAATTATTTTATGAGTAAACCAAATAATGAATAAGAGGTTTTTTTTTTTTTTTTTTAATGAAGACGCCAGACATTCTTTCTCTCTCCTTCCTCTCTTCTTTCCTTATTTGTTTCTTTTTTCATTCCCCTTTTCCTCTTTTTCTTTTAGAAACGGGCTTTAGACCTATAAACTGAACTCTGGGCAAGAACCTTCCTTTATAAAGAAAGCTTGAAAAAGCATTGTCCAGCTCTAGTTTTTCACCCAAGTTGTGGAGTTTTTGAATTGTCTTGAAGCGTGACTTTGCTGGAAGGAACTCGAGTCCTGGGAGGGGACTGTGCTGTCCCGGGGAAGGAACAGGCCGGGGAGAAGGCCTGGGAACCCAGCGGTCTTGGTGGTGCCTCAGCCACTCATGAGCCACATTTCCTTCTAGAATGATCTGGAGAGAACCACATCCTCAAGATCTGCTCCTTGTTTGGTTGTAAGGGGTCTTTGAGGAAAATGCAAACCAAGGCAGACAAACCTTGCACTGGAGATGCCCCAACAGGGCTGCGTTTCCCCGAGAACAGTTTATTTTTTGATTCACAGGCCTGTAGAGACCGCTACCTTTTCCCAGGAGGCCAGGATGGGTGCCGGCCCCCGGCACTGGTGTGTTCCCTCAATGTCCGCTCTCCCGTTGCAAAGCCTGGAGTGTTCACAGGGGTGGAGCCGAGCCCCAGCCCCTTGGTGGGGACTGAACACTTCTCTCTGTCCTCTGTCACTGTGTTCACACGCGGGTTGGTAAGCCATGTCGTGTCCTCTAGCAGCGCGTTGGAGGGGCCCTTGGACACAGCAGCTAACATCGGAGCCGCCAGACTCCGGGCGCACTCTGACCTCTAAGTGCTGTTCTCTGCTTTCTGGTAAAGAGGCACACGGAGCCCAAACCATCCCCTCTCACGCTCTGAAGGGACGGCTGAGGAGCTAGATTTACATTATTTTTTCAACAAAGATTAATAATCGTTAGATGCTTAAGTAGAGAAACAAAGCAGCAGTTAAGTCTCCACTCAGAAATGTTTTCCCAGCCTTTCCCATCGTGAGACGTTGGCTGCAGCCTCTTGTTGTCGGAAGATGAAGTGGGTCAAGCGAGGCATGAAGCCAAGCCCAGCCTGGTGTGCCAGGGTCCCTCCCCGGGTTGGGGTGCACCGCCCTCCTAACTATGTCACTGTCATCAGCGCTCCAGGCTCCGACCAGCTTTACGAGGAATGGGAGAGAGCCCTCCCTGTGAAAAATAGAGAGGCCCGTATGCCTGTCGGACGGAAGGGGGCTATGCTCAGAAGTCCCCCGTGAAGCCTTTTGGATGCCTGAGCTGAGGAGGACTGGGAGTTGGTGTCACCAAAACCCCCAGTTTGTGCCTGTGGGAAACGAGGCGCCAGGGCACCCGTTGTGGGAAACTTTTTCAGAGGTTCAGGGGCCAGTGCCGCTTCAGTGAGCATGTGTCCCTGGCTCCCTGGTGCTCAGGATGGACCAACTCCAGGGCCCTTCAGATCTAGGAGTCAGGAGGCCCCACGTCACAGCAGTGGCACACGGTCAGGTGCACAAAAACACTGACGAAAGGCTTTTTTCGCAAAGGACCCACCGTCCTCCCTGCCTCCTCCCTGCCTCCACCCGCTGTCCTCCCTGCCTCTACCCGCCATCCTCCCTGCTTCCATTGTCCTCCCTGCTTCCACCCACCATCCTCCCTGCCTCCACCCGCCGTCCTCCCGGCTTCCACCCACCGCCCTCCCTGCCTCCACCCGCCGTCCTCCCTGCTTCCACCCGCCATCTTCCCTGTTTCCACCCCCCGCCCTCCTGGCTTCCACTCACCATCCTCCCTGTTTCCACCCCCCGTCCTCCCTGCTTCCACCCACCGCCCTCCCTGCCTCCACCCGCCGTCCTCCCTGCTTCCACCCGCCATCCTCCCTGTTTCCACCCCCCGCCCTCCTGGCTTCCACTCACCATCCTCCCTGTTTCCACCCCCGTCCTCCTGGCTTCCACCCACCATCCTCCCTGCTTCCATTGTCCTCCCTGCTTCCACCCACCGTCCTCCCTGCCTCCACCCGCCGCCCTCCTGGCTTCCACTCACCATCCTCCCTGTTTCCACCCCCCATCCTCCCTGCTTCCACCCATCATCCTCCCGGCCTCCACCCGCCGTCCTCCCTGCTTCTACCCACTTCTGTAGAAGTTTTTTTTTTTTTTTTTTTTAATTAGATGAAAGGTTCAGGTATTTTAGAGGAGTATTTGACGTTTAATCACTACTATCAGACATACTTTTTATATAGTCTTGATCTGAATTATCACAAAATCCAGTTGTGGAGATCTGAATTGTACTAAGAAGATTTACTCATAAGAAAATACATTTGGGGTGCCTAGCTGGCTCAGGCAGTTGAGCATCTGACTCTTGATTTTGGCTCAGGTCATGGCCCCAGGATCGTGGGGTCGAGGCCCGCATTGGGCTCCACACTGAGTGCGGAGCCTGCTTGAGATTCTCTCTCTCTCTCCCTTTGCCCCTTCCCTGCTCATGCACACATGTGCATGGGCTCGCTCTCTCTCTCTTTCAAAGAAAAAGAAAATAAAATATACAATTTATTTGGCACTTTGATATTTTTCAAAATTAATATACTCATATCATTAATTAAAGAAGCTTTCCTCTTCATTTAAAGCCATGAACATAAAATATTACACGAAAGTTAACGTAAAACATAAATAAAGAGCCAAGGTAAATACTTTTTTTTTATTACCCAAGTCAGTCGAGAGCTTGTCCTTTCCTTCCCCAGTGGTCCTTCGCTCTGTGTGGCTCACGAAGAGGAGTAAACCTCACGTCCTGTGCGGGGAGGAAGGGAGCGTCCTGAAGCCAGGCGGAGTCCTACAAGCAAGGCCAACTCTTGGCAGGTGCTTGTTCCAGGAGACGACACCAAAGATGAATCGCCACGAGAGTAATCGTGCAACTGTGTGTTAAAGCCAAAGCCTGAAATTAAGCTCTTGGTCGGGAATAACTTCATAAGAAGCAAATTATTTTGATCAAAATGGTAAGATTTCATTTCCACTTAAAAGTGTGATGGTGGCTATAACTTACCAAGTGTGTGTTTTGAATAGTAAATTGTTCTAAGTGTTTTATACTCATCATCTCTCATTGTCCAAGCCACACCTCAGGCAGGGTAGGCGGTGCTGTAGTCTAGAGGAGCTAAATTCGTTGCAACATTGCCCCATTGCGAATGGCAGTGTACTTTACGTGATAAGGACGTGCCTGTAACCCAGGCTTTCACTATAATGTTTTATTTATTTTTGAGAGAGAGGCAGAGCACGAGCAGGGGAGGGGCAGAGAGAGAGGGAGACACAGAACCCGAAGCAGGATCCAGGCTATGAGCTGTCAGTACAGAGCCCGATGCAAGGCTCGAACCAACAAACTGTGTGTGATCATGACCTGAGCTGAAGTCGGCTGCCCAGGCGCCCCTGTAACCCAGACTTTTGGAAGTTTTGTTTCCATTGTGTCTGTTGTATTTTCTCCTTCTCATCACAATATCAGTGCCCCGGTACCTCCACACCTTCCTAGACCCGTTCTTGTGCCCCTGATTTATACACTAAATGTGGATGGCACCTGCTGCAGCCTGTCCCGATTTGTCTCCTACCAGCCATCTCCCCTGACTGGGAAGCAGGTGCCTTGGAGGCAGGTGCTCTGTTCTGTCCACTTCCGAGTTCCCAGTGTCCTAAGAACACTGCCTGGTAAATACGAGGCATTTTATACATGTTAGCTAAATGCAAAGAAGCATGAGTTTCTGAACTTGAATTAACAGTGCCTCCAGGAATAGCCACCTTAATATTTTGTGTATTTGTTTTTAGTGTTTTTAATGTGTTTTATATGAATGAAGGATTCTATATACAATTTAAGTGCTTTTTTTAAAAAAATTTAACTTCCTAAGCATTATTTTTTATTCATTAAAAGTTCACAGACATCCTTGGTCACATGATATCCCAGTAAATGGGCACATTGGGTCTAGCCCTTTCTCCTAGTTCCAGTCTGTGGGCACAGTTCCTGCCATTGCCATGTGTGCATTTTGTACATAAATATGTGCTTCAAACCGGGTGAATTTGCTTAGGATAGAGTTTTTAAAATTTTTTTTTAACGTTTATTCATTTTTTTTTGAGAGAGAGAGAAAGAGAGACAGAGCGTGAGTGGGGAAGGGCAGAGAGAGAGGGAGACACAGAATCTGAAGCAGCTCCAGGCTCCCAGCTGTCGGCACAGAGCCCAACGCGGGGCTCGAACTCAGAAACCGCGAGATCATGACCTGAGGTGGGATGCTTAACCAACAGAGCCACCCAGGTGCCCCTAGATTCTTAAGAAATAAAACTATTTGGCCGAAGTTTACAACATTTGTAAAGTTATTGTTGTATTTACTGAAATGCTTTCTTGAAATTTTGGACCAATTTTGTCCTATCGGTAGCATTCTATGTCGAATATTACTTATTTATTTTTAGAAATTATTGTAAGTATTGGGAAATAAAAATTCATCACTTTACTTCCTTGTGAGGTTGAACAATTTTCACATATTTATTAGGCATTTTTCTTTATACTTTGTCGCTTGGCTACTTATTCATGGTGTCTGAGCAGTTTGCTTATGGACTGGACCTTAGGAATACTCACTCCTTTTCAGTTCCCACAAATATTTTTCTATATTATTATTTGCCTTTTAATTTAGTGTATTGGTTTTTTTATATGCAGAACTTTAAAATGTGGTAAAATGTAAGAACTTTTGTGTGATAAAATGCAGCGATTTTCTCTGACATTAGAAAGAACTTTCTCAACCGATGATAGAGAAATTTACCTGCTTTTGATCTTTTTTGTTTTTGTGTCTTCTTTTGATCTTTTTTGGTTTTGATTTTTAGTGTATTAACCCCTTATCCATCTGAGATTCATATTCGTGTGTAATGGGGAGCACTATACATGCTTATTTTTTCTTTTTTGGTTTTAAAAGTGAACTCTGGTTTTGTTTTCCTCAAGAGGAACATCGACAGCCCCCTGTTTAGGCGAGGCACCGTCAGCGCCTGGCTGGTGGGGTGCACATGAGCACCCGTGGACCTCCTCCCCCGCCGGGACCCCAGAGGCAGCACTGTTCGTTTCCCGCCACACATGTATGCTCTGGACTTGCACTTCCCGGGGGCTGGCGGGGCCTGGATTTGCCATTTATGGCAACAGGCAGCAGCAGAGCTGAGCCGCCCGGTCAGGGGGACATCTGCGAGGACCCGACGGTGGACTCCAGCCGGCTCCACGCCGCCTGCGGGTCCCTGGTCCAGCCCGAGCTCTAGCTGCTCTTCCCCAGGGGTGGCTGGAGGGAAGCCGGATGCTCAGACAGTGTGACTGCGAAATAGGCGCCTTATTCGACTTTGGCTCCAAACCAGATCCACCTGCCCTTTGAGAACAGGATGATCTTAAGGAAAAGATCCCATCAAAACAAAACCAGGAACTTTTTCTCTGAGGAAGAACTCTGAAATTTCTGGACTGATTATTTTTCATTCCATACCGGTTGCCATAGCAACAAGTATCTTGTGCTAAGACAGATAGGAACCAAAGTGACATGCTTGAAAAAATGAGTCACTGTATTTTAAATTAATTTTTGTTCCTTGTAAAATTGAATATTTTCAAATGTATTTCCAAGGAAATAAGCCCAAGGCCTATATAATCTTGACCTGATCTAGCATGAGCTGCCCAGACCGGCCAAAGCCCGCTACCCACCCCCCCAACCTTGGGGGCTATCCTCATGGAAACTTTTAATAAAAATCTCGAACCCGTCAGAAAAAAAACCAATTTTTCTTCTTAAGGACATATGTGAATGTTAATAAATCTGCGGTCCGCATTCCTAAGCCATGCATAGCGGAGGTCACCGTGCCCCTTCTCCACGGGTAATTCGAAGAAGGACAGGTAATTGCACAAATCCCCCAAGGGCTTTGGCCTCTCCTCCGGCTTCGATTTCCCTAGATGTCCTGTCACCAGGCACAGCTGTGCAGCCTGTGAAGTCCCAGGTGCTGAGGCCGCATCCCGCGGCCCCAGGGGCACCTGGGCGGCTGGTCTTCAGGTACAGGTGCCTCCTCCGTGCACGTGCAGAACGAGCACCTTGAAACATTTGTGAAGAGCCGGTTTAAAATTTACTGGGATCTGTATTTCCTGGAAAGGTCTCTTGAGGCTAGTCTTTAGGAAGTCTAAGTAGCTGTTTTCTCCCTCCCCGCAGAGGAAAGCAGACATGAGTTGCTTAACTTACTGTTGGATATTTCCTTGTTCTTTTTGTTACTGATTTCTAGTTTAATTCCATTGTGATCAGAGGACCTACTGTGTATGGTCTCGCTCATTTGAAATTTGTTAAGACTTGCTTTATGGCTTAACGTATGGTGTATTTTGGTCAAGGTTCCATGTGTATTTGAAAAAATATACGTTCTGCAGTTGCTGGGTAAAGTACTCTATGTGCATTGATTAGGCCAATTTGGTTGATATTTTTGGTTAATATTATTCACATTTGTCTACATCTTTACTGATTTTTTATAACCTTTTTCTGTCAATTCCAGACAGAGAGGTGTATTTAACTCTCCAGCTATGATGGTGGGTTTATCTATTTCCTCTCTTAATTTTGTCCATCTTGCTTCACGTGTCTTGAGGCTCATACGGTGCCTGCACATCTAGGACTTTGTCTTCCTGTCGAGTTGACTCCTTGTCATTCTGATGTGGGAGGCTGCTGAGAGTGGGACGGCATGTCAGGGGATGTGGGACACGCAGGTGGAGATCTGGGTTTGGAGGAGGTGCCACGTACCTGAAGATGTGCCGTCGTGTGCATTGTGGCTGAGACCGTGTTACGTGAGCTGGCCTCCTCCTTCTCCAGTACCTTTGATCACCGAGTGGCCACGTTTCGTCCTTTAATACCCTTGCTAGGCGCGTAGTAGGCTCACTAATTTGTTGCGTTGCTCACGGTGTGCCCGGCAGGTGGTTACTACAGGGACGCACACGGGTGCGCATTTCAGGTCGGACCCGAGAGCTGCCTCAGGCAGTAAATGCCCCTCCGGTTACACAGGGTGCTTACTTGTTCCTCCGGCCCACACGTAGCTCTTTCCCGTAATGTTGATCTTGTTCAGGGTGCCCGGCCTGTATGTGACTGACTCCCTGCGCTTCTCGGAAGGATTGGCACGCGGCCCTCGTGCTGCTTGCAGTGACCTCTCCCACGTCAGAGTCTCCGTTCGGAGTCTAAGCCACAACTGACTTCACCACCCTTTCTCGATCAAACATTTTTATTGTTTCCAATTCTCTGACATTGATACTGTAAATAACATCACGATGACGGTCCTGTACCAAGTCATCCAAGGTCCCTCACGATGACGGTCCTTGTACGTGAATCCCTGTGCACAACTCTGAATATTTGATTAGGGAAAACCCCGAGAGACGAACTCACTAGCTGGAAGGAACATTTCCGTAAGTCCCATTTTCTAAGTGTCGGTATTTTTCTTAGTTACTTACAAGCTCTTCACAGGGAGCTGGACCTCCCTTCTGTTAAGAAGTAGTAACAGCTAACCCTCAGCTCTTATAGGATTAGGACCGATTCCAGGGCTTTCCCCAGTTAACTGCATCCTCTCAGAAGTCCTGGACCGGCCACAGGTCCAGCAGGTGGAGGGAGTTCAGGGCTCACACGTGGGTCCTCTGGACCCAGGGTCTGCTTGTTAACCCCCAGGCTGTGCCGCTCACGGGGACCCCTCGACCATGCAGTAGTAGGGCCTCCGACAAGCTGGCACGTGCCGCCTCACCCGTCCCGGGAACGGCTGGAGACCCTGGGATCCTGTCCGCTGGAAAGTGCTCACTGAACCCCTCTCTGATCAGCTGCCCCTGGACGGAGGTGGGCCTGGGGGAGGGCTGAGAGCCAGGAAGGCTGCAGGAGCCCCTCGGAGAGCAAACGGGCTCCGGTGCCTGTTAGGTTCCCCTCTCATTTACGTGAGAAAGTCCCAGGGCTCCTGGTCCAACTGTCCCCTTTCTGCCTCCGGAATGACTCCTGTTCTCTGGAGCGTGCACCCTGCAGGAGTGCTGAAACACTGGCTGAAACCGACTAGGCCTCAGGGCCTTTCTGGAAGAGTAGGGAAGGACAGAGGGGCTGCAGGGCAGTGTGGCCGATCCCACGGGAGGACACCTCTCGGCTTTGTCACCGGATGGAGCACCAGCCGTCTCTCAACCAGGGCGCTGACGCCAGAACGGGGGCTGGGGCGGCAAACATCGACCGGACCCTCCCCACATCCAAAGGGGAAGGAAAGGGGGCTGGGGCTTGGACGGACTCTCAGGAACTCTATTCAGAGGAGAGTCAAGCATCTCGCTTCTCTCGTTCCCTTTGCAAACAATCATTCTTTCAACCTGCAGTTACATATATTTTCAAAAAGTTTCTCAGAGATGCTTCCCCGTGTCCCCCCAGGCCCCGGGGGCTCTGGAGTTGATTTTCTCTCTTACCTCCTCTCCACAAGCCCTCCCCCAGCGTCTGGTGGAAAGCAGGCCTCGCTTCCTGGAGCTGAGGGGCTCCCTTTTGCAGCCGCCCCCAATGAGCTCTCCGGCCGGTCTGCCCATCACCCTCCCCGAAGGCGGGCTGCCCGGAACCTGCTGCGCTGCTCACCGAGGGTTCCTGAGCGTCCCCGCTGACCCAGACCCAGACTGCCGTGACGCGTCCTCGGCCTCAGGCTCCCACCGTCTCTGGCCGGCCAGCCCAGTCATGTGTCTTCATGAGTTTTGTCCACGTGGGCAAGGAGTTGGTGGAGGGGCCACATGAGTGGGAGTGTGACGGTCCTCAAAATAGGCGGGAGGGTGGCGAGGAGGCCCAGATTAGTCAGGAGCTTACCCCAAACCACTGCAAACGCTGCGGCTTCTCCAGGGCAGCGCTGATGCTGTGGGCCGGGAGCATCATGTGCATTTCAGCTGTGCCTGAAGGTCCCAGCACAGACCCCCAGGAAGCTGAAGCCCGTGCCCCTTTCTAATTTCCTCTGCCGGGTGCTCACATCCAAAGAACCGTCCTGCATGCAGGGAATCCACCCTGGCCAGGGCCAGAAACAGGAGGGGACTGCATGGGGTGCCTAGGGAGACCTTAGTGTGACTGGCCAGTATGACTGGCTGGATGGCCACAGGACTAGTGGGTTTTTTGAGACAGGGAGGGAGAGAGAGAGAGAGAGAGAGAGAGAGAGAGAGAATTGTGCAAGTGGGGGAGGGGCAGAGATAGAGGGACAGAGAGAGTCCCAAGCAGGCTCCATGCTGTCAAGCACGGAAAGCACGGAGCCTGACGTGGGGCTCGATCCCACAAACCCTGAGATCGTGACCTGAGCTGAAATTGAGTCGGATGCTTAGCCAGGCACTCCCCCTCCCCCGGCCCCTTTACAGGACTGGTGTTTTTATGTATCGCTTTATCGGCTCTCACCCCCAAACAAGCCGGACGGCCGGCAGGCACGCAGTGGGGGCTGAGAGCAGGGCTGCTGTGGTGCCAGCTCTGGGGGCACGTTCGCCTCGAGGCCTGAGCAAAGCGCCTATCTGGGCCGTGCTGACCGAAGGGTGGACGCCGTCTCTCGGTGGCAGGACGTCATCAGTGTGTGGTGCTGACCAGAGTCTGGGGGCACTACGACGATGTGGGGTGGTTTCCTGCCATCCCCGGTAACCTGCTTCGGCCCCCACAGCAGCCGCTGTGGGCGAGCAGGCCGGCCGGACAAATGTGCTGAGAGATGTGGACCCAGGACTCGCCTTCCCTCCTTGTGGGGTCGCCGGGGGCCCCGATGACAGGGTCCGTGAGGCACACCTGGGCCCCGCCTCACAGGTTTTCTCAGCGGTGCCTGCGGCACAGGGGGCACAGTGCCACACCGCCACCCTCACGGTGCTCTGAGGCGGTTCGGGACCCAGCCTGCCTCGTGTTTGGGGCGTGACTGTCCCGCCCAACCTCTCCTCCCTCCCGTGGGGCCTTTGCCACCTCTGTCTTGATTCGCCGTTCCAGACCTCGGCCGGCAATCCTGTCTGCTGACCCTGGAGGGTAATTCTCACGACGGACCCCTCCCCTCACAGCCCCTCACGGCCCCTGCCATCCTGGTGTCACCTCTTGGCTAATCCCCAAATAGGATTCTGGGGTGTGACTCACTTAAAATCACATTGCTCCTGGGAGCCCGTTGACAGCAGAGTGGGGGGGGGGCAGGTGGTCACGCTGGGGTCTCAGCGTGGAGCTACCGTCTGTTAAAGCGGAGGGCACATGTAGCCGAGAGCAGCTCGCCGGGTGCGACTCAGATTCATGCTGGACGCTCTCTCTTTGCTCTCGGCTGGACCCAGTCGAGTAGATTTTATGCATAGATTTCTTTCTGGTTTCACAGGTCAGTGAAAAGAGCATGTGGAATCAGTCTGGTTTGGGGTTGTCCGAACTCATGTGAGGTGCTCCGGTGTCGGTTGTCTTTCCCCCACGTCCCTCCTGGTGTGAGTGGGTCTGAGATGCACCTATGTGAGCACGGCAGACAGAGGAGGAGGCGCCCCACCACCCAGGCCCTCGGACACCCTCCTTCCTAAGAAAAACTTCCACAGGGCAGGAAAAACCAAAGGCTGTTAGTTCCATAAGCCAACTAATATCTTTTTATTTTTATTTTCCGTTTTCGAGAGAGAGGGAGGGAGAGAAAGTGAGAGGGGAGGGGGGAGGGGGGAGGGGCAGAGGGAGAGAGAACCCCAAGCCTTCAGTGCAGAGCCCGACGTGGGGCTTGAACCCACGACCCGTGAGGTCATGACCTGAGCCGAAATCAAGAGTCAGACACTTAACCGACTGAGCCACCCGAGTGCCCCCAGACGAATCTTTTAAATGCATTCATTTTATTCTAAAAGCGCCAGAGTAACGGCATGAACACGCAGTCTCTTGTCAGCAGTGTGGGTCACTGCCGTGTGGGCGTCCAGGGACTCCTCTGCCGTCCCGGCGCCACCTCTTGGCTAAACCGCCCTGCCAAGGGTGTGGTTCCCCTTCTCTTTGCCTCACTGGCCCCTGCCCTCCTCCCCATCCTGCACAGGCCAGGGCACGGATGTCCATACGGGACCCTTCCTCTCTCCCCCCCCCCCCCCCCCCCCCCCACCAATTCACCTCCCGAAACACTGCCTCAGCCGTGTCA
Source organism: Panthera pardus (assembly GCF_024362965.1). Taxonomy (NCBI): domain Eukaryota; kingdom Metazoa; phylum Chordata; class Mammalia; order Carnivora; family Felidae; genus Panthera; species Panthera pardus. Next base: position 8,003,678 of record NW_026527024.1, read on the forward strand.
TTCCCCAGCTCAAAAGCCTTGAAAAACTCCCGGGTTTCCAAGGAGCGCCCATTTCACCCACTGTGAGCATCTGGTGATTGCCCGTCCGCCCGCCTTCCTCCGCAGAGCTGAGTAGAGCCCTTCCGCAAGCATTAGCGATGTCGGCCCTACGTTTCCTCTGTCCGTTCCATATATCCCCTCTCACCGCATTTAGGGCCTGTTTCTTCCTCAAAACCCTTCTTTCCCTTGCTGAACTGCAGGTGCTGTCTTCTGCAAGGCCGTGAGCAGTCACAGGCTCAGACGCACCGACAGACAACGGACATGTGGGTAACTAGGCACAACGCAGACCCGACGTGCTCATCGGTCCGTGAGCCGCGGTTTCACTCGCAGGGAAGTGTTCTATGGGATCAAAAGCACAAAGTCCGGGGCGCCTGGTGGCTCCAAGTGTCCCACTCTTGATTTCAGCTCAGGTCGTGATCTCACGGTTTGTGAGCCCCACATTGGGCTCTGTGCTGACAGCACAGAGCTGGATTTTCTCTCTCCCTCCCTCTGCCTCCTTGCCCCACCCCAGGTAGTTCTCACTCTCTCTCTCAAAATAAATAAACTTAAAAAAAAAAGCACAAAGTCCATGCATCTAAAGGAATTTTGAGTAGTTCACATGTTTTCTTACAGCACGGACACCATTCCTGGGCTGTGGACACCATTCCTGGTCTCCTTTTCCCTCAGTTCTTGCTCTCGGCTTGGAGCTGCTCCTGGGCTGTGTCCACCAACCCTGCCCAGACGGAGGCCTCTCTGGGCCTTCTTCTCTGCCTGCAGTTCCCCATCTCAAAGCCCCAGAGGCTGTCTGGCAAGGAGGAGCTCTCTTTGGAAGCAGGGAAGAGAAGGATGTGGGAAGCCAGCCAGAACCCTGTCCAGAGGCAACAGGGAGGCAGCATGGAAATGCATCCCGTCCCCACGGTGTGTGTGCTTCGTGCAAACATGCAAAACTGGAGTTAAGTTTACGGAGACTGCGCCTTCCACACGTCCAGCTTCCATAGAGCTAATGACAGATCAGGGTTTCCACTGCAGGTTAATCGATTGGGGAGACCATAATCTACCCACACTAGGTAAAACTCTGCAGAAGCATGAGTCCCCTTGTAGCGGGCTTCAGTGTAGTGTGTTTTCAAGTCTGAAATGACTCTATTTATGTTATGATTTGAAAATAACAAAGTTTGCATATTCCAGATTCACAATTAGTTAAGCCATAAAAGCCGTGTTTCTAAGGTGTACTGGGTTTGTGGACTGTTTCTTTGGCTTCATTACCTGCAACCTTCAGTACATGAGAGGATATGTATGATCCTAAATCTTACGAGGTCCTGTGCTAGCTCTGGGGGTCAGTGTTCACGCTCCAACCTGCCACTCAGGGCTCCGTCTGGGACACCCCTGGGCAGGCAGAGGTGGGGCTGTTTCCATGAGCGAGGAGATCACCTGCCGGCCACCTCTGCCCGCTCCACTTTCCCTGTGAAACCTTTAGAGAGGATGAAGGAAGAGGCATCTTTCTTCCCATCTTCCAAAGAACACTTTTGTGTATAAAAGATGCCCTACATCTTTTTGCAAGGTCCACAAGCCAAGCGGTGCCTCTTCAAGTACCTGGCGGTCGTGACGCAAATCTCCCACGGCCTCTGCTGTGTCTCGTCCCCGTTTCCCAGGACTAAAGAAGTTAATCTGTAAAATTTCAGCAGACCTGTGTTGAGGTGGGGCGGCCACCAGGAGGGAAAAGGAGCTGGCCATCTGACCGCAACGTCAATGGGCCAGGCTGAGGCTCTGCCTTAAATCAGGAGCAAAGAAGTGCTCACAACCCTCGTGCCTCAAGGCAGGCAGATTGGGGGCCAGGAAGAGAGGAAATGTCGTGATGCTGGGGCTCATGGGTGGGGACCACAGCCTTGGCGAGAGGGACTGCAGCTGCCCGGAGCTGACTGTGTGCCTGCGCCCGTCATTTCCTCTTCCGGGAGCTTTTGCTGTGGGAGCACGAGGGCAAACGTCCAAGCACTCTCCAAACCACCAAACGTCCGTCGGCGGGCGTGGACGGGACAAACCAATACACCCCGTGCCACGGAACAGCATGCGGTTGTTAAAAACAAGGCCCGACTGTAGGTTCACAGGCAAGATCCACACAATGTGTCTTAACCAAAGAAGAAAGTGGCAGAAGCTTCTACACAATAATATGACCTTATTTCCACGACGACCAAGAAGAAAAGGAGAGCGGGAGACAGAGGTTTGCATAAACAGAGGAAAATACCGGGAACAATATCAATTACTCATAATATTTACCTCCAGAAGCGGGAGGGGCAGATGGGAGACGGAATTCAGAGGTTTTTCACATTGTAGGTGACATTTGCCTATAATATTTGAACTTCCATAACTCCTCCGTTTAATTTCTGTAGCCTGAAAAAAGGCCACTTGAAAACTGCCTTTCGTGGTTAGAAAGGAGCGCGCACACGTTGGAGAGGCGGGATCTTCCTCGGGGCGGCCCCCAAGCACACTCAGCCCCGCCCTCTCCCCCGGTGTCCTTCCCCTCAGCGACTGGACCCTTCCATCCGCCAATAGCTCACAACATACGGATACCCGGAGGCCTGGGGCTCGGCCGGGCACCGAGCCGCCTCTCCCAAGCTGGTCCGTCTCACCTGCTTCTAGTCTGGCCTCCTGCAGGTCTGAGCTCTAGCAGTGTGTGGCAGTCCTCCTGAAGGGAGGTGTCTGGGTGAGCAGGGAGTGTGCCAGAGCTAGGTTTTATTTGCCTGTGACATACGTGAGGCTTGGGGTCAGCGTGCAGATGCGCACACGTGCGTGCACACGTGTGTCGGCCCTGCCCCCAGTCAGCAGGTTCTCGGGTTCCTGTGTGTGTGCAGGGCCCTCACCCCCAGGGCTGCTGGGGCCACCGTAAGTCATTATGACCGTGGACCAGGATGCTCTAAGGAGGATGTCCTGGAAGGCGGCCTACGTGCCTTGGGGAAGGGTGGCTGTTTCCAGCGGCCGTGAAGGTGCCAATGCCTTCTCCTTTCCCTCCTCTATCAGAGCTCCGCTTTACGTGTGGATTTCCCCTGAAGGTGATGGTGCTCAGCTAAAAAGTGCAACCTCTCATCAGTGTGAGACCCGAGGACCACAGGACTTGCAGAGCGAGTCTACCAGCCTACAGATAGGAAATGGGGTTTTATTGAAGTTTCCACACGTGACTTGTGGGTGTTCCATACACATGGACAACATTTAAGACGACACATGTTGATTCTTAGACCACCAGCTCCTGCTGTTAGTAAATATTCAATTTCCCGTCCCCCTTCCCGTTCCCAGGCAGGACAGACCGGTCGACGCCTCACTGGGCCTTGGCCATGCCGGCTGAGGAGAAGGTCCCTGGATGGCCAGTGCATGTCTAACCCCGGAGCATAGCCTGCGGCCCCACATAAGCCTGGGTCTGGCTCTCCGCTGGTCACGTGGACCCGGTTACAGTAAATCATCTGAGGTGGGGGCCCTGGCTCCAGGCGGCCTCTGAACACAGCCGCTCTGCGTCCCTGTCTGTCCAGGCCTTTTACACACACCAAGTTGAGCTGCGGGACCCAAGACTAGCGGCTTCCACTCTGGCCCGCCCCCGTCTGCCCCACCCCACTCCCTGGCACCGGCCATCGAGGCCGTTGGCCCTGTGGCCTCGGTCTGTGGTGCCTCAGGAAGAAGACTTAGTGGCCTCATTTTGGGGGGGCAACGGTATCATAAAAAGGGTTGAGGAACTGAGCGCAGCAGCCGGATGGGGTTTGGGCAGAACGCCCGTCTATTGGGTGTGCAGGGTTAGGGCCGGGACAGTGTGGCCTCAGTCCGCTCGCTGACTTCCTGCTCCCTCTGTGGTTGCTCAGCCACCCAGACCTCCCTCCAAGTCTGTAGACATCAAGGGAACTGGAAGCTAGGACTGCTGCTTGTCAATTCTGGACAGAAGCGCTCGACACATTTTTATATTTTGTTAGACTAATTCTCCATTTAAACAGAAATGACTTCAAGATGATTTTCATTAAGAGGAGAATAGGATTCTGCTCCCACTAAATAAAATGCCTAGTGTCTCTGTCGCCCCGATGACCAGATCCCACAAGCCCAGCCTTCTCACTGCTCTTGGGAGAAGAGGCCTGAAGTGGCCTCATGAAGAGTCTGTTTCAGTGGTTGAGGGCCCCTCACAGAGCGCAGGTGCCCTCGAGGGGTGATGTGCCACCCCTCCTGCTATCGTCTGACAGCTGTCTCTGCACTTTCCTTGGGCCAGGCCGGCTGTCCTGGTGGACAAGCAGGGAGAGGAGGCCCTGGGGCAGGAGGGGAAAAGCAGGGGCGCCCAGCAGGGGCAGGTTCCACCTGGACTGGCCGGAGTCTCACAGAAATCCTCAAAGGGCTTCTGTGCATGAGTCCTGCAGACAAGAGGGCTGCCCAAGTGGGGACCGGCCAGTGGTGGGGGTCATGCAGAGGGAGGGCCCAGCCCCCAGGTCAGGCCACTGCCTCCTGCCCAGAACTGGCATCGAGATGAGAAAACCCCCTTGATTTCTTCCCATTACAGTTGGACCCGAGTTCTGGTCAGGGGCCGTCTCTGTCTCGCTGTTCTCTTTGAAAATGGGTCTATTTGGCCAGACGACATGGCCAGACGTCATGGCAAAATGACCTACCTGCTGGAGTTTAACACTAACTGGACTTAAGACCCAGTTACAGCGTAACCCAGTCCCGTGATGGGTGAGCAGAGGCCAGCCCCATCATGTTATGGAGGATTTCTCTACGGTGCTGGCTCCAGGGGAGGCCCGAGGGCTCTGGGGAGTCTGCAGCGTGGTGGCACGCTAGATGACCGAGGTCTCTGTCTGCAGGAAGGATGGGGCACAGGAGCCCCGGTGGAGCTGCAGGGCACTCTCCGAGCCGTTCCTCGAGACGGACGAGCCGTGGAACCTGTGGTCCCGGCCGCAGGGCTGGCTCGGACACCAGCCCCGCCACTTCCTCTTCAGCTCACTCTGCACCTGCGGCGGGGGCAAGGCAATGAGGAAGTGGGGGTCACACGGGGTGTGAGCTTGGAAACGTAAACTCGGGTGCCCTCGAGAGAGGCCCCCCCGGGCCGGGTCGGCCCCGACAGAAGGCACCACCCCAACAGCGAGCTCCAGGAGGAGAGGTGACAAAACAGAAGGAACCGGGGATTTTCCTGACATCGGGTGGGGAGTTGGTACTCGGGAGCCCAGTGACAGAGGTGAAGGGTGTTTGAACTGATGAAAGGGAGAGGCATGTGGTGAGCAGGTACACAGAGCTGCAGGACAGGAAGGACGTGGGAAATGGCATTCATCGGGCAGAGCAGGGCTCAGAGGGGCTCACGCATGGACGTTCTGATGAGATGTGGGCTGCGAACTCAGGGAGCAGGATTCTCATCTGTGTGTCCCTCCCTCCCCACTCGGCCCCATGTCCAGGGTCAAGGAGCAAGATGGTGACCGTGCAGAGTGGCAGGGTCCCTCCCAACCACCCAGCCGGAGAGCCTTCCCGAGCAGGGCCGGGGGAGGCCAGGGCGACCGGCACTGCTGGTGTGGAGAGAAGGAGGCGGCCGTGGCCATCTGGGGCACTGGGGCTGCCCGACAGCAGACCTGGACCCTCGTTCAGGTGGGGGGGGGCACATGAGGAAATCCCGCACAAGCTGAATGTCACCTGCTGTGACAGGGCACGTACTTCACTGTTGAGAAAACAGTAGAGAACCGCCACCACCAGGCCCTGAAAATGAGAAAGGGTCGTCAGAGGCCACTCGCCAAGCTGGGGGGAGGGCACGGTCCCTTCCCAGGTGTACCTGAAACGATCCGATGCACAGTTCAAACAGTATCTGGTATTTGGAGGAGATGCCGATAGGAAACACGGCAAACACCATATAGTGCACTCCAAACAGGGGGATGAGCAGCAGAGTGGACTTGGTCAGCCTCCTGCACCGAAGAGAAGGGCGCGAGCTCAGGCCTGTGCCGGCACGTGCACGCAGGCCCACGGCCAGGGCCTCCCCCGTCTGGGCCTCGTATCTCACGGATTTAAGCGACACCCCCGCCCCCGCCACGGTCAGGGTGTGCCAACGTGGGGAGGAAAACGAGCACGCCCGGGCAAGTTCTGAGACGATGTCCCACGAGTTCGCCAACTGCGACGCCGGCCTGAGGGGCCTTAGTGCCCCGGGGTCGGGGCCCATCACCAGCACCTGAAGGGCAGAGTTTTACTCTGGGATCAGAAGAGCAGACTCAGCAGGGGTGCAGCTGAGTGCAACGTGTGGCAGCAGGGCGGCGACCCACGCTCTGGGTCCCACGCGTTCTGTGGAGCACGTGCAGACCCTCTGTCCGTCACATTCCCGCCCTCCCCGGTCAGGTCAGAAAGCAGATCTTCCGCTCACTGCATCACGCGCTGGGCTCGCTCTGCCCTCCCCACAGCTGCACCTGTTGTCTGTGTCCCCGTCCCCATCCCCTGAGCGAATACAGCCTCTGTCTCCAAGCCAGTGCTTCTGGAGCCTCAGCCGCACCAGAGCCACCTGGAGGGCCAGCTCCACCTTCGGGCTGCCGGCTCTGAGGTCTGGGGTGTCATCTGAGAATCCGCATTTTTATCAGATTCCCAGAGGTGCCACGGCTGCTGACTGGGAACCCTGCTTTGAGAACCACTGCTCTGAGCCGGGAACTCTCACCACTGCACGTGACCATCATGCAGGGATTCAAACAGCTCAGTCCAGCCTCCTCACTCCTATTAAATCAGGTCTCTGTGGGCAGCACTGGCCCTGGCAGTTCTGGCTGGTTCCAGCGTGTGGCCAAATTTGACCCTTGCAGCTCCAACAAGGTCTGTGTCAGGAGCATTGGGGTCAAGTAGGGGCTGGTCAAGAATGAGGGTCTTGACCCCAGGCCAGTCAGGCCACCTGGTGATGTGCGTGCAGGTCAAGACGCCCTAATGAACACCCTGCAGCCTCATGCTGAGGGAGATGAGGGAGGAGGCCTTCCCCCCCCCCCGACCTTCTCTAGTTCGTTGACCTTACCCAATGCTTAGAAAAAGTCATGAATTTCTTTACGTATTTTTGAGGCACATGCTTCAAAGCTAGCACCTAGAGCCTGGGATGTAAGTTCTGGAAGTTTCCATCTCTTCTGATTTCCCTCACAACAAAATACCACGTCCTGTGGCATTTACAAAAAGCAGGGTGTCTCTTATTTCATGCAATCTGCACAAACCCCAGAAGCCCGGGGTATGACCTAAGCCTCGTCGCAGAGGATGGCCCATCAGCAAGAATTGCCCCTTCACAGCCCCAGACGTCTAACCTTACAAGGTTGCTGCCCTTAACACCTCGGTTCAGCATTAGCCTGTGGACAGAAGGTGGGGCTGTGTGGGGGCCTGTGTCCTTCAGTTCACTGTGAGACGGGAGCCTGTCTGAACGCCCTCCTGTACTATGCACCTTGGCAGCTTGCTATGATGCTTGTCTCTGGAGGGACTTCCAGCGAGGCTGGTCCTGTTCTGTTACTGCTACTGTTGTAACAATAGTTACAGAGAAGAGACATCAACATACAACCAGAGGTCAGCGTCACAGACATGCTCTGCCTTTTTTGCTATCCTGGAAAAAGAACAGATTCTATCTCCCTACTTATTTTTGTTTGTAAAATACAAGCAAGTATCTCTAAGACCTACCTAATGAACACTCCCAAAGAACCCGCAGAAAAGGTCAGCAGGGGAGCTAGACCAGACTGTCCCCAAATCAAAATTTCAGTTTCCAGGGCAACCGAGAACAGTCCCAGCCCTGAGCTGCAAGTGTGGGTGGGCTCCAGGACCTCCAGGTTTATCCTTCGTGGTTCGATGTGGGATCCCATCTCTAGGTCTGGCCTTTTATGCAGCCTCCTCTGACAGGCCGGGCAGAGAAAGCGGTTCCTTGGATTTCACGTGCCCCGGGGCACAAGCAGATGTATCTGTTTACCAGACTTCCCCACAATACTTACTAGTGCCGGGGACTAAATGTCTTTAAAATATTAACTCAGTTAATCTTCATACCTTAGTGACAATTACTATTATTTCCACTTTACAGATGAGGAAACTGAGGCAGAGAGCAGTGGAGTCACATCCCCAAGGCCTCTGGCTGGTATGTAAACCCAGCACCGGGCCTCTGACCACGAGAGATGCTGCCTGTCTGGCTTCTAGGTCCACTCTTGTTGTCTAAAGGGTGGAGAGGAAGGAGACACTGCGTGGGGCCACCCCCGGCCACTAGTCAGATAACCTGCCCAGGTCACACAGCTCTGGGTGGCTGAGATTCCAGACCTGGTCTACCTGATCCTGAGGCTCCCACGGGCTGGACCAACCACTCCACGCCAGTGTCCACTTTATAACAGAGATGCGGGCTTTACTTTTTCTTTATAAATTCTTGATAGAAATTTATAGAAGAATCTTTACGTTCTTTTATAGTCTTCAGGCCCTCATTAATTAGCTGGATGACTGTGGGTGAGTCACTTAGCCTCTGCTCTCTTCCCCAAGATGATTACCATCTTCATGTAATTACTCAGCCAATAAACGTGAGTTACTATGAGGCCCAAGCCTGGCATTAGGGGCCAGCGTGAACCGCGTGGTCTGATGGGGAGGAAGAATTAAGCATAAAACACAAATAATGTGTGGCCAAGGAGAACAGGCAGATTACAAAACGGAAAAGTGGGCAAATGCTTCGGTAAGCAAGCTCACTAGAGGATATCCATGCAGAAATGAAAGACGGAGGCTAGCCCCGAATAATAACCATGGCACCATGGCAACCGCCCCCCCCCCCCCCCCTTAGAGAAGACACTGCTGAATTAGCCACGAGCACAGTCCTGCCCCTGAAGGGGGAGAACCTGGGCCATTTCTTGGTGCACAGACCCAGGACCCTAGTGTCTCTGCTCTCCATACATGCCCATCCTCCCCACTCTCGGTTTCCAGGCAGCTCAGCCCTTGGACCCACACACATACTCACCTATACTGTGACTGGTCATTGCCGCCGACGTCTGGGGACGTCAACTTCTGGAGTAAAATCCGTATAATACTAACAAAAAGGACAAAATTGACCTGCACAAATAGAGACAACATGTGGTATGTGAGGTGGGTGTGGCCAGGATGTGTCAGCCCCCCTGGGTCGTCTCCTCGCCTGGGACAGAGCTCCAGGCACCTGTCGCAGAAGCTCAGGAGCCCTGGCCAGCCTGGGTCTCCCCCAAAGTTGCAGCCTTGTCTCTTGACTGCCTCGTGTCTCACAAGTGAATTTGAGATGTGAGATGTTAAAGGGAAAAGCAAGTGAGCCCTAACATTGTGACCTGGTGACTGTGACTCCCACAGGTCTCCTTCCCCACAGGGGAACGCGCAGCTCTCTCCGCTGCCCCCGCCCTCACTGAGATCTCATCCTGAAGGGGGGCGAGTCCACCTCTGCGACTGCGGGAAGGGGCCGGGCCGCTTGTGTGTGGTTCTCCAAGACCGAGTAGAACAGGGCTATTTATATTCAGTACAGGGAAAGGGGCTCCTTCTCTGCCCAAATGTGCAACCCAAGGGATAACTCATGTTTCGATACCGGAATTACTTACTATAATAGATATTAAAATTGGTGTTCGTATAACCCACCAGGGAACACTGTGGTCATTGGTATCCCAGCAACTATTGAAAAGAGAGAAGGAAAATCATGTTACCTCTGATTCATCCACAAACCAAGCACACAAGGGTCCGTGCACTGCCTGTGGCCTCGCCCCTGACGCGTAGCTCGTGTTCATGCCAGCCAACATCAGAAAAGGGAAGTTTCTCTCCCGAAAATTAATTTCCTCTCACTTCCCAAATGTTTTGTATTTGTATCTTTCTTAAGTTTATTTATTTTTGAGAGAGAGAGAGAGAGAGAAATAATGATTGGAGGGGTGACAGAGAGAGGGAGACACAGAATCTGAAACAGGCTCCAGGCTCTGAGCTGTCGGCACAGAGCCCAACGTGGGGCTTGAGCTCCCCAACTGCGAGATCATGACCTGAGCCGAAGTCAGATGCTCAACTCAAGCCCCCCAGGCGCCCCTGTATTTGTATCTTGAATGAAGGGTCAAAATGCCTCTGGAACAACTGAGGCAGGCACAGCTAGGAGTGTCTGTCTAGCAGGGTGTCTCCATTCGCGGTCTTCAGCATAAGGGTGGTCCCCAGTAGGAACTAGGATGGGGTGCTTGCAAGTGTCTCCATTATTCCGTCTGTCACCCACACCCCCACAGTGGGGCTTTGCAGCCCCTCCCAGCAAGGGCAGAGACCAATCCATGCCTCTGAATCTTAGCTGGTTTTGGCAGTAGGATGTGGAGCCCTTGGAACCTGCAGGATAGAAAGGAGCCTTCCGGCTGGTGCTGCCTCAGACTCGCCAGCTCTCGGCCAACCCGGCAGGTGCCCGTGGTGTGTGAGCAAGCCGGGTTGAGGCCAGAAGAATGCCATGTGCACAGAAACACACCATGTAAACCGTGATTATGTAAGCCACTGAGTTTCAGGGCGGTTTGTTACCGGGAGTAGATAAGTGGTAAACCCTGACAACACTTTATGAGGTACAACATTCATGGGGGGGGGGCTGGTGGCACCTGAGTGTGGGGCCATGATCCAGCTCACTATGTATGTGAAACAGAGGAGCTTTGGGCCCTGCTCATGCTGCATTTTAGAGAACAACTATCTCAGAGAGCTGCACTCCCGCTGGCCATTTCAACCTGGTCTTCAACTGGCCACCTCTCCATACTTGGCTCCGGGCAAACAGCGCCTGCGTTTTGCTTGGTTCCCTTTTGTGAACACTGCTTCTCCTACCTGATGCTCCTCCCCTCTCTGCCTGCGTTATCCCAACCCCAGCTTCGCGCAGGACCTGGTTCAGTTCCCATCCCTCACACGCATCTTCTCCAAACACTCCCGCCCCAAACAATTCCTCCCTTGTGAAGGTCAAGGTCTTCCCCATGTTCAAATGTTCAAATGATGGCCGCGTTACTCTCTGCGTGGCTGCCACTGCAAACGCAAACCTGCCTTCCAAGCAGATAATAAGCTGCTTTCTAGTTTCCAAAGACGTAAAACGATGCCAGCAAGTAGCCAGCATAGCTCAAGAGGTATGAACACAGCACTCACCCTGTGTCTTCTAAGGAGAGCCTGGCCGCGGTCCATGCGCCTGTGCAGATGGTGGGGATGCCTGCAGAAAGACACCAGATTCCCCCCAACCCCACGCTAGTTAGCAGCTGTGCGCCCTCCTTCACCAGAGTCGGCAAGGACAAGGGCTTTCTGACGGAAAGATCAAGCGGAAACGCTTCAGAAGCACACAGAAGTTTATGCTCATGCCATACAAAGCAGTGGCGATACACATGTGTTTGAAAGCTGGAGCTTCTCTGGGTGGAATGCGTCATGGTGCATCGTGAGTGTGGTCACTGTGGGCTGGAGTGTGGCAATGATCGCAAGAGGTGACCCTCGCTGTGAACGTGGGTGTCTCGTGGCTTCACAGCCCTTCCAGTCCCGACTAGTGGAGGCTCCTGCCACCTGGCATGTCATTGGGACCTCCTGGTAGAGGGCTTTCTCCTCCAAGGCCCTTCTTTCTGACTTTCCCACCACTGGGGGAGCCCCAGGAGTGGGAGCTTAGAATAGCTTCAAACCAGGTTCCTGATCCCCAGAAATATGCAGGAGTTGTCTCCAGGAACCTAGTCACCCGAGAAAAGCCCGTCCTAATAGGACCTGAAGAGCATCGTACAGGGGCAGGAAAGGGTTTTCTGAACTGAGAGGTCTGCGTTTATAGATGAGAGGGGCAGGAACAGAGGCCCGGAGGGTTGCTGGGTGGGAGACAGGGTGTCGGGCACACACGGGGAGGACAGTCCTTACCCCATCCGATTAGGAGATAGGCCACGAAGCGTCGGCCGGGGGAAAATATGGCCACCAGGAGGGTGTGCAGGTACAGCCCCTCCACCAGCAGCCAGTAGAAGTTCGCCATGATGCAGTACTGGAAAAGCACCAGGCTCAGCTTGCAGCCGACCTGGAAAGTCACGGACAGAGCAAGAGAACATGTTCAGGCCATGGTAAGACAGCTCACGGTGGGCAGAAGTGCTCCAGGGCACAAGCAGGCACACGTTTGTGTGACGAGCTGAGGACCCAGCACAGCAGTGTTAGAGTGAGGCCCCTGGCGTCCGCAGCCCTGGGACCCAGAACTTGCTGGAAGAGAAACACGGGCAGGAGGCAGATGTCCACAGACGCCTCTGAAGGCAGCGAGCTGTGGGACTGTGGCAGTGAGCACACCCGCCTGTGCCCCCTGCCCCCCCACCCTCTGCTCACCTACCTGCCCCGCTCGTCCTCACCACCCACTTGAGAGGAGACAGAAAAGTAAAGGGCAAAACAAGGGAATCCAGCAAGCCCTCACGTCCCCAGGCATTTTGAAAGAGGTTCTCTGGGAACAACCACACAGCATATAAAATAAATGTATTTTCACCTCTCAGACCTTCACATGAACGTACGGGTGTTTTAGCCTCTTTTTTTTCTTCCTTTTTTTTTTTTTTTTTTTTATTTATTTTTGGGACAGAGAGAGACAGAGCATGAACGGGGGAGGGGCAGAGAGAGAGGGAGACACAGAATCGGAAACAGGCTCCAGGCTCCGAGCCATCAGCCCAGAGCCTGACGCGGGGCTCGAACTCACGGACCGCGAGATCGTGACCTGGCTGAAGTCGGACGCTTAAACGACTGCGCCACCCAGGCGCCCCAGGGGTGTTTTAGCCTCTTGAGCAAATGTGAAATTGAGGCTTTTAGTCAGTAAGTTTGTTCAAGTGTACTAAAATGATCAGGACTTCATTTCTATTCTTCTATATCTCTGCTGCCTCCCCTCCCGAATACATATGTATCCAGGTGCGACGGAGATGCACGCATACTTCCACGTGCTTATATGTATGTGTGGGTATATTTGATATATGCGTGAGTATGGCTCTATAGATGTGGATATGCTCACATACATGTGGATATACTGAGACCCGCGGATGTTCTGTATACGTATATGCAGGTGGACACACATGTGAGGTAGATATGCGTGTGCGTATGTGGATATACTGACATGCTGACCTGTGTATTTGGGGGCTGATGTGCTTACAGGAAACTCACGGTAGCCCTTCCAAGCTGGTGCCCGGGGCTGATGGGAGCGTTAACCAGGTGGCCCACTGAAGATGCCCCTGCACTCTCTCCGGTATTCCCACCCTGACCCTGTTCCGGTCTCTCTTTCCTAAGTAGGGCAAGGCTCAGCTTATCTTTGTAAGGTGCTGCACGGAGAGTAGTTGCGGCTAGTTGAGGCTGAGGGCCAGATGCCCACAGGGCCGGGAGCAGGGCTGGCACGTGGAAACCACCCACAGAATGTCATGACCCGGGTGCTGTGAGCGGAGAGGCGCATGTGGGGACGCAAGTACGGGAGCAGGGAAACTAACCGAAGTGAACTTGTGACTTCGTGCCACAGAAGTGCGTGTTCCGTGCCCACCAGACGGCAAAGCTCTGAAAAGCTGCACGTCATTGACCTCTGGGAAAGCCAAGCGGCAATGTTTGTTTCAGTTTTTAAATACACGTGCCCTCTGGTCCGCGGTCCCTCGTGACTTCCTTCTGAGGGAAGAACACGGTGCATGAAGACACGTGTGCACTGACGTCTGTGGTGCTTGTAACTGGTGGGACGATGAAATAAGGTCACGTCCACACGCTACACTATTGTGCCACCATTCGATGTGACACACCAGGGGACTTGGAGTGTTGCCATGGTGTCCTGCCGCTTGAGGAAGAGAGACGCAGGAAAAGCCTGTTTAACTTGACTCCATTGTCTTGGTAAAACAGCGAAAACGCCGTCTCTGCCTTTCTTCTCATTTGTTCCTTGACCATCATGTACGGACAGGAGGTTTGCAGTGACAAGCTCTCTGCTGACCTCCCCTTCCTGGGTGGTGGTTTCAAACTGCATCCCTCAGGGCAGAGAGCATGGCAGGACCGCCTCCGGGACCCGCTGCAGCCCGGACAACACACACACACACACACACACACACACACACACACACACAGGTGCATGGGCCAAGGCCCGTCCCCTGGTCCCGGAGACTCCCACCAGTGTGCATGGCTGGAGTCAAGGGGAGCAAGCCGGGGGCTCCTGCTGAGGGTCAGCGTCCAGGCACCCACCTGGTGTTCATTGTCTCTAGACTAGACTATGCCTTTCCAGAGGCCAGACAATCGCCAGGCAAAGCCGTGCAGAGAAGGAGGCTGTGTGTGCGGAGCTGGGCGGTGGTAGGGAACTGGAGGTGGGGCACTGCCCCCTGTTTGGCTTTATGATAGAACACAAGGCACTTGGCCTCGAGGCCCAACTCCCTGGAGAGAACAGGAAAAGCTGAACCCACCTCCAGGTTGTCAAAGGTAAGAGTGAGTAACACACCTCACCGTGCAGAAATGTAAGGCGTGTCCCTAGTCCCTGGGAGACTTATGGCATCTGTAGTTGTTGGTTAAAAACACCAAAAAAAGAGGCTATTTAAATGTGTGAAAACACCATGAAGCAGAGGGCTACGGGGTGAACGTGGCCCTTGGCGCATATGTGGGCCTGGCACGGCAAGCGACAGAGCTGTGTGCCTGTGGTGATGTCCCCTTGTGCAGCTTCACACGTGTCCTGTGTCACAGCAGTGCCACACTAGAGGATGTGGGGCTCCCACCGCACCACGCAAAGCCCAGACCAGCAGTCCTTTCAAGCACAGATCCGAACACGGACAGAATAAAGTCTGAAGGTACATGTGTGTTCCTGTGTGTGTGAGTCCCCCTGTGGGTGCACCCATGCTTGTGACTGTGTGTGTGCACCTGTGTCTGCACACCAGTACCTGTGTTCATGCAGGTGTGTACCTCTGTGAGCATGCATGTATATGTTTGCATGCATGTGCGTGTGCACACTCTCACTCACTCCCTTCCTCCTGACCCCGGCCATTCTGACCTGGGCCGTGGACTGGCACAGCCACTCGGGGGGCCCAGGAGCCTCCATGACGTGCAGACGCTCAGCCTCCAGCCTGAGTCTGTGCCTCCCATCCTATCCTCAGCCCCCCCTGGGGCAGCAGGCAGCGGCCAGGTCAGAACTTAGCTCTGGGCTGGGTGCATCCCTGTTCAGATGTTATGGCTTCATTGCAGAGCTCATAGTTGCCATGTACGTCCCGACCCAAGCCCTCCCTGGGGCAGGCTGCACTCAGGCTCTCAGGGAGCACCTTGGAAAGCCCGAGGGTGGGTTTTTGAGAATCCTTGTCAACTACACATGCCATCTGTTCTGGTCTCAGTGCGAATAGACTGCCTGTTCCAGCCCCCTCGGCAGCCAGGAGGAGACACACTGAGCCCAGGGGTCACTGTTACGTCCAGGGTGTGTACAGAGAGGGGCCGGTGGAGGGAGAAGCCTTCTCTTGGAAGGAAACAGACTCTGTCGGGTTCCCGGTCCTGCAAATGTCTTGAGAAACAGACTCCTGGACCTATGTGGAGGAGATGTGCCCTGGGTTCGTCCTGGGAGCATAATGTTGGTTTGATCAAACCCAGCTGAGAACAAAAACGTCCACACAAATGCAACTGTAAGAAAAGATGTTTTTTCTGTGCCTCATGCTGCGGGCTGACTGCATCTCTGACTAACTTACGCAAAACCTCCAATTCTCTGGGCACAATAAGAAGGAAGACGCAGTCCTCCTTCTCTCCTGCCTTCTTTCCTCTGTTGGCACACAGCTCAGTGGCACCGTGCTGGAGGGGTGCAGCTGGGGACTGGGCAGGGGGACCCTGTCCCCGCTCCCTCCTTCTCACACTTCAGTCCTCAGACCTGGATCCTTGGGGGATCTTTAATGCCAGAGCGTGCTGTGCACCTGTGGCTTGAGCCCTGCCTGCGGCCCCATCGAGTCCACCCGGCTGCTGGGCTTCCCTCAGCCTGTGTCCTCATTCACAAATTGCTCTCTGGAAGGTCACTGGGCACTCACCCTCAGTGTCCGTGCAAAGAGCCTTGTCCTCTAAGACTCTCGAGAAATGGCTGGGCGAGGCCCCAAGTGTTGGGAATGGCGGAGGGGTCTGTGATTCCCAGCGTAGGGGCAGGCGGGGTGCGGTGGGCAATGGCAGGGCACTTGCTCCCTCCGGTCCCCGTCACTCCCCTGCCCCTCAGGAGCCCACCAGGTCTTGTCTATGTGTCTGGGAGCACGGCCCCGGGCTGGACGCCCCACCAGGGCCCAGTCCTTTAATAAGAAGCAGAGGAAGGAGGGCTTCTTCCAGCAGAGCTTTGAGGCCCCCCAGAGAAGAGAGTGGAGGTTTCTCAGCAAGAGGAGAGCCCGGACTGGCTTTGGGGCTCACCCCTTGTCACCTACGTGGGAGATCCCATGGTGGGGCGTGAGCCCCAGGGGCCCTGATGTCCCCTCAGGGGTGGGAGTTTGCTAGGTGAAGGATCTTGTGTTAATTTTATTATTACAGCAAACTCCTTTTATTAACTCAGTCCAAGTGTGTTATGAGCTGATTATCCCCAGAAATACGTTCACCTGCAGCCTCGGAAACAGCTGATGTTCTGTGATGTTACAAAAGGCTTCACTGTCTTACAACTAATTCCAACCTGTTCAGTCCAGAGCCACAGTGCCACGCAGATGAGTCCATCTGCTTGGAACTCGCGAGGAGAGCCGACATGCTGGCTCCTTAGGAAGACAGGGGCCAGCCTCAGAGCCTGCGGTCAAATCCAGACTGAGGCACCGGAGCCCAAGGCCCTGAGGACACTGCATTGTGCGGCCGCAGAGGAAACTCAGTGGAGGGACTTGCGTATCGGAGGGCACAGTAAATGCACCAAGCACTAAAGGCCCGCCAACACCCACCACGAACACAGCCAGGGGCGAAGAGCGGCACCAGTGGTGTGCATTTCTAGAAATCATTGGCACGGCCTCCCTTGTATCAAAGAGCTGGGCCCAGGCATACTCACAGATGCGCACTGGGCTCCTAGCAAGTGCTGCAGGAGGGAGTTCATTCACCACACAGGCGACTTCCTCCCAGCAACCCATGGAAGCATCTATGCTCATAATCTGGGAGATTTGGGGTGAAAATAATGGCGTTGTGCATCTGCATCAGGTTTTCTAGCCCAGAGCGGCTGCTGATCACTGGAGGCAGTGCCCTTGTGTTGTTCTGCCTCTGTCTGGGCTTCAGTGCTCAAGGCCCGTGACCTCCAGCCTCTGGAGGTGCCTGGGACATTGCAGGTGCCTTTGTCATTGCAGGTGAGACAAAGGTGAGTGTGTCTTTGTCTCACCTGCCCACCTGGACCTGCTCTGAGCCCCAGCCTCTTGGCCAGGCCCCTGCGCTTCTCGGGCCCGACCCCTTGCCCTCACCAGTGCCTCAGAGACCCCTGTGTGCTGGCTATGGGACTTCATCACAGCGTGAGCTGGGGACAGAGACAAAGGGGTGGGGCAGTAAGGAGGCAAGGGCTCTGGGGCCGTTCACAAAGGCCACCCTCCCCTCAGTGACAGGATCCTGCTCACAGGGATAGCCTTACCCAGGAGGATGGCTGGTCAGGGCAGTGCAGCGTGCCTGAGCTGGAGTACAGAATATCGTCCTTGACCAACACTGAGATGGCTCTTAGGATGAAGGAGAGGAACAGGTTCAGGTGGATGTAGTTCCGGGTACAATGCAGCTTCCTGTGGTGGGGAAGGCAGGGATGAGGGGTGGGAGAGGCAGGAATGAGGGGTGGGAGAGGCAGGGATGAGGGGTGGGAGAGGCAGGGATGAGGGGTGGGGGAGGCAGGGATGAGGGGTGGGGGAGGCAGGGATGAGGGGTGGGAGGCAGGGATGGGTGGGGGGAGGGTTAGATAATCAAACTCGGATGTTGTGAACACATTAACAATTACCTATGTGGCTTTAATCTTAAGGTTTTCTTCTTTTTGTATGGAAGTTACTGTTCCTTACTGTATATTTGGGATGTTTTCAGTTTTGCATTATGGTAACTATTTTTCTACATCAAGCTTTTCCTTTATTTTTGTTGAGCTCCTTAGGCTGGGGTTGTGAAATAGGATTTCAGGATAACACTGTAAAGCAAACGGTGCTGAGTCCGGAGCCTGCAATGGCGTGTGCCCCCTTCCAGCCGCCAAGACGCCACCTCCTCACAGCCAATTTCCTGCGAGGCCCATAGCAGTGATCTGCCTTGGAACTCAACTTTAATGATACCTTGCTTCTCTAAAAAGTGCTCGGAACATTTTGTTTCTAATTCTCTTGTACCACTTAAATTCTGCTCTGGAGAACACTTGTTTGGGCATTTGATTTGCCGTGGACTTTTAATTCAGAGCCCTCAGGAAGCAAGCTTCACACAAGCGCGCTCCCACAGTCACTACTAGATCTTTAGGGTTAAGTAAAGGTGCCATTTTTTGAAGGACATTAGAAAACACACCGCAGAAGTCTTGCACGAGAGGCTGGAAAGAAGCAGCTTATCTGACCACCTCCCCCCAGGGGGTCAGTGTGATTTCAGAAAGCCACCTGAGGACTCAGGATTGTGGCCAGAGTGGCCAGGACCTAGAGGGCCAAAACCCAGGTGAGAAGGGAGACACCGAGATGCACCCTACGTCCTCCCTCCGCCTCGGGTCTCCTCATGTGAGGCAGCTACCCACACAAGGTGTGCCGTGCTGGGTGAGAGGCCAAGGGATGAGGCCAAAGCAGTGGCTAAGGAAGTAAGGCTGGGAAGAAATGTTAGCAATCTCTCGCACTGAGCAACGGCTACTGGGATTCAGGGTCTGCAGGAAGAGAGGCGCTCCTGGGCTTTAATTAGAAACCCCGGAAGAGCTATGGTCTAGGAACTATGACAAACCAGAAACAACAGACTTCCCAAAGCTTGAGACATGGTCTCAAATCAGCTCAACCCCCGAGTGGCTCAGGGTGATCTGCCCATCTTGCTAGAAAAATTAAATCCTCTCTGTAGCAAGATATCACCCAAAGCCTCTACAATTTAATTATTTGTAATTTCAAAAATGAATTACAAGGCGTGCCGGGAACAGGAGCTAATGATCAAATTCAACAAAAACCCCAGGGAATAGAAGGAGATTCAGATACTGGCATTTTAAGACATGCACTGTCTTGCTCAGATTTACATAGTCAAGAAAACTGATGAAGAGGTAGAGAATTGTATTAAAGAACGGAATTGATTATAACAGTCAAATGGAACACTGAAAACTCAGAAAGAACCCTGAAATGAACAAATAGCTGAGTCTGATGTTAGATCAGACGTAGTACATGAGACTACTCTGAATTAGAAAACATATCAGTGGAGTAAGTACAGATTAAAGCAGAGACAAAATGAGGGAAAGCACAGAAAAAGTGTAGGAAATATAAGGGAAAATGGTGAAAACCCTGAACCCATGACAATACAGTTTGGGAAGAAACAGGAGACAAAAAAGGAAGAAGCAATATTTAAAGAATACTAGGTAAGAATTTTGGGAAACTAGTGAAACCCAGTAACAGATTAAAGGAATGTTATTAACCCCGAGAATGAGAAATACCAAGGAAACTGCATTAAGTCCCATGATGGTGCAGCTGCTGAAAACCCGAGACCAAACAAAACCCTCGAGGCGTCCGGGGAAAACGACGCATCCCTTCAGTGCAGCAGCAGTGAGACTGGCAGCTGACTTTAAAAAGAAAAACGAGGCTCATGTTTAATGTGATGACAGAAAATAGTTGCCGATAAGGAATTCAACACTCTTGAAAATATTCTCAAATGAAGGCAAAATTAAGGCGATCTCAGGCAATCAAAAACCATGAGGAGTCATTGCTGGCAGGCCTGTGCTGACAGATACTGAAGGGGGTCGTCAGGCAGAAGGGGAAGGACCTCAGGTGGGGACACGAAATACAGGAAGGAACTCGGGGAAGATGAAGACGTCTCTAAATAGATACTGACTCTAAATGGCGGCAACTATAATGACCTATGGCCTTAAAATAGACGTCGGATTAAAATACAGCACAAAACACAAAAGGCATGGGTGGGGGTAAGTGGAATTAAAATGTTGTAAAGTCTCAAATTGATGGGGAAGTGGTAAAAATAGCAATTGGAGGTTAACTCCTAGGAGACAAGGATGCGTGTTGCAATTTTGGGGTGATGCCTAGAAGAAGAACAGAATGTATAACAATCTTAAAGGGAAAAATTAATAAAAATATTCAACAAATTAAAGGAAATAGGTAATGCGTGTGAAAGCCTGCTCCTCGTGGGAACAGCTCTCCTGGAAAGCGGCCTCTTTGCCCCACGTTGTCCTGTGCCCACTGCCCCTCGGGCTGGCTGCATTCACTCATCTCTCAAACCACCGTTCTCTCTTCCCTTCCCTTCCTTTCCCTTCCCTTCCCTTCCCTTCCCTTCCCTTCTCTTCCCTCCCCTCCCCTTCCTTCCTTTCCTCTCCCCTCCCTTCCCTCCCCTCCCCTTCCCTTCCCCTCCCTTCCCCTCTCTTCCCTTCCCCCTCTCCTCCCCTCCCCTCCCTTCCCTTCCCCCTCCCTTCCCCTCCCCTCCCTTCCCTTCCCCTCCCTTCCCTTCCCCTTCCTTCCCTTCCCTTCCCCTCCCCTCCTCTCGTTCCCTCCCCTCCCCTCCCCTTCCCTTCCCCTCCCCTCCCCCCCTTCTCTCCTTCCCTCTCCTTCCCTTCTCCTCTCCTCTCCTCTCCTCTCCTCTCCTCTCCTCTCCTCTCCTCTCTCTTTCTCCTTCTCACTCTCTCTCACCCATGACTTTCCCCTGAGTGCAGTGGAGGGGTTATCGCTGTCACTCAGAGATGAACACACACTAAATCCAAATAAATCACATTTGCTGAGTTTCTTAGCTGAGTCCTTTACCCCTCAGCGCTCAGTGTAACATTTCACTTCCGAGTATGGATCTGCACTGGATGAAGGGTGGAGCGGAGACCGTGGCCTCCAGAGAAGCCGCGCTGGAGCCCGCTCAGGCTCGGCGGCTAGAATGGAACCCCAACAACTCCCGAGGGTGGAGGGAGGGGCGGGCGGTGGCGCATCTGTCCAGTTCTGCAAGCTGGGTGCTCGGCACCTCTGTGGGCTGCCCTCCTCTCGCGGGTAGGACGGGGACAGCAGTGGCACTTCCCTGCCTGAGCTAACGTAAGGACTGAGTTAATAAACACCTATAGAGTGTGTGGTGTGGTCTGTGTTAGCAACCGGCGCGGTTACTCCTGGGCTCGTGGGATTGGAGCTGCTTTGTCAAGTGCCTGGACCTCACACGCACTCAAAGATGGTGGCTGCGACGACCACCCAGCGAATCCCACGCAAAACTAGGTCGTGTGTTTGTTATTCAAGTCTATGCTGCACTTTGGACCTGGCGTAGGAGATAACGTCACGCCGTTTCTGTGTGTGTAAAAGAAGAACATGGTTACTTCATGCTTTCTTAGCTACGAGGCCACTATGAACAGCAAGTGTTCCACGACTGTAAGTAATTCTGTTTCCTGAGTGGTATTACTGGGTTGGAAATGGAGTTATTTTTACAGTCGGGAGTTTGAAATCGACACTTGTGGCATGGGACACATAAGCACAGCTGACAGATGGAGGCAGCAACGTAAGCGCCTCTGTGGCCCAAGGTGGAGGCGGACCTGAGGGCTTGCACATCAGCTCTGGACACTTTTCCTGGCGGCCGTGACACTCCGAACCAGCAGCAGAATGACACCGAAGCAGACATGTCCTTTCCTAACCAAGTGTCACCAGTGGGTGACTAACGAGGTCCATGTATAAAAGACTGTTTGATACTCATGATGCCATCTGAGATTCTCTTAAGGACCCACATCCACATTTGCAAAACTTCCAAAATGCCATTAGGCTGGCTAATTCAGTATGTCATGTATCACAAATCTGAGAGAAATCGCCAATGCCACGGATACGGATTGTTCAACATGGGAACTCTTTAAACATAAGCTGAAATTCCTCTAGTTCAAGTTACCCTTATCGAGTCACCAGCTTACCTCCCTACATTTTTCCTTTCTTTTTCTTTAATCTTTAACCATTTGAAGATTTAAAAATACATAATAAAATACGAAAGATAGAACAGATATCAATGTTGCACCAGAGTTGTTCCTTTTCTTTTCAGAACTAGAATATGATGGTGACTACCCCACACGGTTCTGGATTAAAGGTACTGACGTACTCTTTCTGAGAATTACTACCCTCTAGATATGTTTGAGATGCCTGAAAAAAATAAACGACTTTATTACATTTGAAGGGATTCTCAACTGCGTTCTTCATCAGTTTTCACTTGTTTACTTCCAAGTATGGATCTCCTAATGGGCTGTCTGTTAGTTTCTAAAATATTCCATTTGTTTTATCTTTGATTTTATCTGAATACTGGCCAACGTTTGAACTAATTTGTGTGAAGATAAATAAGATTAAATCCTTGTTAAAATAAGTGGGATATCATCCAGTTTATTTAGTGCTAGTGATACTCAAGCTTTTCAAGCCAGAAGTTTTTGTTCTGAAACCAAAGCCTCTAACTCTAACCCTGACCAACCAGCTGTATACAGTGTATGTTGTTAGTTACTGAAAAGACCTACCAGCGGTTCAGGTCGGGGGGAACTCTAACCTCACCAGCATATGAATAACGCAAAATTTAGAGTGCTGACTGCATGCCACAGAGCTTCACTAGCACCCACACTTTACAGGTCATAGACAAGTTAAGTAATTTGTCCAAGGTCATACAGCTACTAAGAGACTGACCCAGGATTTGAACCCAGGCAGTCTGACCCCTGCTTTCATATTCTTGACCACAGTGTAGTGTCTCTTAATAAAGCACTGATGCCCCAAATGTAGCTGCTTTCTGAGTAGCAGGGGCGAGATCACATTGCTTCTATATTTTCAAAAGATTTGCACGATGGCTAACATTCAGTAAACAGCAGTTGAACTGAATTCTTGTCCAAAGGCAGTATTATCTCTTTATATAAGAAATGCAGAATAGTTAAATAAAAATGTAAATATTAGCATCATATTTCACACAAGCATTCCCCGAGGGAGTTTTACTGATTTAACACACAGAGAGAGGGCTTGGAGGCAGTGACCTTCTGTCCTCCTCTGATGGGCCTAGACGGCTTAAATGGACAGTTTCTGGTCTCTTACTGCAGAACTGCTCATTTCTGATACTTACCTGAAGAGGCAAAGAATTATGCTTCCGGTTGTCAGGGAAATCAGGGAGACACTGTAGCCCAGCGTGTAAATGGCTTTCACCAGAACGTAAAATGCAATCTGCAAAGAAAGAAAAACACACATGTGAGCTTTTGGTGGCCAGCAGTGGACAAAGCATAGGTTCCCACATCCGGCCACATGCTTCCTTTCATGCAGGGCTCTTGGCTGCTGATGGCCGGGCACATGAGAGACAGTGTCACTTCACAGCCCACCTCCATTCTTCTTAACGCTTATTCATTTTTGAGAGACAGAGATAGAGTCCGAGTGGGGGAGGGGCAGAGGGAGAGGAAGACAGAATCTGAAGCAAGTTCCAGGCTCCGAGCTGTTAGCAGAGCCTGACGCGGGGCTTGAACCCATGAACCATGAGATCCTGACCTGAGCCGAAGTCATATGCTTACCCGACTGAGCCACTCAGGTGCCCAAGCCCACCTCCGTTCTGAACCCAGACGTTTTATTCACCTCTTTAAATGCCCACCTTTTTCCTTAAAATTCACCGTGGATGACTTTGTATGGAGCAAGGAGAAGACTGACCTGAAGGGGTTCCCAGCTTCACTGTCTGATCACTGTTCTGCTGCTGAGACCAGAGGGGTTTGGAGGGGTGCTTCCTGTGAGAGAGCCCCAGCAACCACAGGAACTGGCTGGTTTTGCAAATGTGTTCTGACCTAACTGGGTTTACACTGCCCTGGGCCCTGGGAGTGGGGACCATGGGACATTCTGCACTGGCCCTGATTTCTCCATAGCCCGGTTCACACCAGCTTAGTTCTAAACTGTAGAGAGGGGTTGTGCCCACCAGGGACACACTGAGAAGAGCCCTCACCCTGGGGTCATTGAGCTAACTCAGGTGCAGGCTGGGGCAGGAGGGGTGGCCCGATGAGGCCTTTGCTCCTGCAGCTTCACGGGGCTCGGCCACTGCCGCAGGCCAGCGGACCCCTGTAGGCTGGCCTGCACCCACCACCCATCCCCTGTGTTGTTCTTAACATCAAGGTGATGACTTCAGCAAGGGTTTTCCCTCTCTGTTACCCTTGTTATTGCAGGCTCAATACTGAGTAATGACATATTTCAGAAGTAAACTATAATATTTGGAAAAATGAGTTTCTAGTTAAGATTTAATGAGAAAATGAAATAAATTAGTCTAGCCTCTCAAATAGTTCAGGCAATCAAGGTTAGCTTGAAGTTCGACCTGGCAAGCTAATGTATTATCTGATATCAGGAGGATTTTTCCTTGTTGAACCTTAAGACGCAAACCAAGATCCCCGTTGTAGACTTTAAGGAGTCTGCACCTGTGATGACACTGTTGGCATTCTTTTTAGCTCAAGAAGAGAGGCGAGGGCATGCTGGCATTCTGAAAGTGTCTTTGAAAACTCTAATTTTAAGTCTTTGTCCATTTTCTATTCTCTGTACTGAGTGAGGGATTATAAATAGGACTGGTGATTTTGTTTTGTGGTCAGAGTTCACATTAAATAACGGAAAATGCAATATTTTAAACCTACCAAAAGCATAGAAAACAATATAATGTATACATATCATATAATATCTAATATATACATAACATGTAATATGTTACATACATATTAATATAATACATCTATATATCTATAATATACGTTATATGTTATATACATATAATACATCTATAATATAATACATCTATAACATACCTACCAACAATCACCAAAACCAGGACGACAACTGAGTCAGACCCCGGGGATGCCCCAGGTAACCACTTTGCTTATGCTGGGGTGCTGACCCCCATGATGCCCTCGCAGGGTGTGTGCATGTGATCAGTACCTCGTGCTATTGCTCTGATGTTTTAGTTTTATTCTGTGCACGTGCTGCATGTAACTTTTATCTCCCCGTCAACTGTGTTATTTGCTGTCCAGTATTTACTTTACCTTGTTTTTTAGTGCCTTCTGCCTAATTTTACCATTGCTTAAAATTTTTTTTTATGTTTTTAATTTTATTTTTGACAGAGAGAGAGACAGAGCGTGAGCAGGGGAGGGGCAGAGAGAGAGGAGACACAGAATCTGAAACAGGTTCCAGGCTCTGAGCTGTCAGCACAGAGCCCAATGCGGAACACGAACCCACGAGCTGTGAGATCATGACCTGAGCCAAAGTCAGACGCTTAACCAACTGAGCCCCCCAGACGTCCCTACTGTTGCTTTAAATAGTCAAGTCTTTGCTAGGCTTCCTTATCTATCTATCTATCTATCTATCTATCTATCTATTTATGCTTACATTATTTCTTGATTCTCAGTTCTTTCTGGCTTCATAGTCTCCCCTGAAGCACATTCCTTGGGCATTTTTAATGAGGGTTTCCTGGTTGTGGATCCTGTTGGTTTGTTTTTCTGAGATGTCTCCTTCCCTTTCATTTTTGGGTGGAAGTTCAGCTTCAGCACAGTCTGAGTGGACGGTCATCTTCTCCAGGCCCTTGGAAGGCACCTGCTGTCTGTCCTGCTGCTCTTGTGCATGCAGGGGGCCGTCTGTTCTTGGTCTCTGGCATTTTCTGGCATTGGCACCATTGCCTGGCCGTGGCCTTCTCTCTGTATTTGGGGTGATCCTGCTCTCCGCATTGGAGAACTGGTGCATCACCCGGGCTGTTAGCCATGGCATGTCCTCCTGCCAGGCCTGCCGTCAGACTGACCAGCTGTCCTCCCGAGTGGTTCCCTCTCCCTACCGCATCCGGTGCTACGTCCCTGGTGCCCACATTCCTCACTGCAGAGCCTGCCTCTGAGCTCCTATGTAATATATCTTCCTGACTTTTATTTTTAGGTCGATTTTTTCCCAGATAAGGTCTGGCTACAGCATCTTGTTTCAGGTTTATATTTTTAATTTCCACTTTTTCAAAAACATTTCAAATGCACTCATGCCTGCTCACTTCATTATTTGAAGCTTTGAGGATGTAGCCTCACTTTGGTACCTGCGGACTTGCACACACAGTGGCTCCTTCTTTGTGTAGTTTGTGCACTGGGGAGACAAGCTTGTCCTCGGACTTGGTCTGTGGGCACTTGAGGCCTGGGTGAAGATGCTTCCTTCCAGAAGCACCTGTGTACCGGAGCCGGGCACCCCCGCTGCGTCCAGTTCAGGACACTTTACATGAATGTCCCAGCTTAGGGTTTCTGTACCAGGAAGAAGACACAAATGGGAAAACCCAGCTATCCGGGGGACACACCTGTGGTGACAGATTTTTAGATTTTCCTCCTGGAAAGCAAATGCGGGTAAGAAAATTTTCTTTGTCACCTCCGTGGTCTGATTTTTGGTCTAGCTCTCAACTCCAGCCGCCCACCACCATCTGCACTGGGAAGCCGTTCATCCCAGCTCTTCATGATGACCCAGCAGTTGCCCTGGGAACCAGCCGCCCCTGTTGCCTGGCACCTGTTCTCAGCTCTTTTATTGAGATTTTTTTTTTTACTTTCTTGAAATCTCAGCTGTGCATTTTAAAGCAGCATTGTTATACCTTACTTAGTATTTTTGGGTGATTTGTAGTGGGAAGTTTTTACCCCCAATTTCTTATGTAAGATTTTTATTTCTTGCTGAACTTGTGGTATTACTGGTTAATTTAATTCATTCTGCTCAACCCATTACCGAGCACTTAATTGGAACCAGACACTGAGCAAGGTGCTTTGGGTACAGGATGAGTGAGAGAAGGGCCCCACCCACGAGGAACAGGACACAATGCATGAGCTGGACATTGAGATAGGTATGAATTAAAAAATTTTTATGTGTTCACTAAAAAAAAAGGAATAAGAGAAAAAAAGAGGAATATACACATTTCAATTTATATTACTTTGCTTAAAGCTGGTTTAGGTTTTCCCCATCTTATGTTTTCAATCATTTAAGAAGGGTTAATTTGGTCATTTGCAAATTGCCTCTGCTAAGGCCTTTGCAAAGCAGAGCAGACCCCAGGGCCAGCTAGAGACCTCAGTGGAAGGCAGCACTGGGGAAGTCTCACAGAACAAAGCACAGAACAGCCATGTAGCAACAACTGAGAACCGTGATTACGTGCAGCGTGCAGTGCTTAGCAGACAGGAAACTTTCACACAGCCGACTTTTAAGAGAATGAGGCAAATCACAAGAAAATCAGGGGTGTCTGCAGGATGACAACTTTTGGGGTTTCTTCTGGGTGCACCCAAACTCCTGTAACACCACCTATGTGGACAGAACTGAAGAATAAAAATTAATGTTTAGAACATGAACCCTGAAGGACTGTGTGGAGTTTTCCATCTTTGATGCTCGTTTAAATTTATTTTCACTAGAAGTGGCTAAAACCAGCTAAGTGGTTTCAAGAACCGCACAGAGGGTCTACACAGGTGCTTTTGTCCCCAGGTTCCAGGGTCTTCCCAGGTCCTACCTCCCAATCCAGCTTTCTTCCCTGGAGGTCCCAAGTTAGACCCTCTGCCTCAGCCCCTGAGAGACCGCACATCCCCATTTGGGGCCTTCTGAGTAAATGCTTGTTTCCGAGAGGCTCCATGATCCTCAGTCCATCTCGTCATGAATACTGACTTACATTCTGCATGATTCCCAGCTGCTCTTAGAGTGATGTCCAGACCCATTCTCACACCCAACTTTGACCCAGGGCCCTGGACTCCCCCTTGCCCACCAAGGGAGTTCAGCCAACAAGAAGGAAACCTTAAATATTAGAAAGAGCGTTCACAAGAGAACAGATGCAAAGGCTTTATCCTTTTACTCTGGATCCAGATAAGACAAATGAAGAGTCATATGAGCTCCCAAGTGTTTCGATAAGTTGGAATTCACTGTGTATAAAAAACAGGAACAAAAGGCACAGTTATATTGCCCAGCACATTGCAGAGAATCATTAAGTATTTGTGGGATGAATGAGTGACTGCACTGTCAGAGTGGAGAACATAGGTAAATAGAACAGACACAAATAATCAGATCTATAAAATCCTGTTTTTAAAGCTCATGGGACATGCTATGTATGATCGTAAAACTGAAAAGAGCAATGCAACTAATGAATATCCAACTTTTTTCTTAAATACACCTTTTTTGATTTTTTTTGTTTGTTTATTTTTGAGAGAGAGAGAGAGAGAGAGAGGGCATGAGCAGGGAAGGGGCAGAGAGAGAGGGAAACAGAGGATCCGAAGCAGGATCTGCGCTGACAGCAGGGAGCCCGATGCAGGGTTCGAACTCACGAGCGGTAAGATCATGACCTGAGCTGAAGTGGGACGCTTAACCGACTGAACCACCCAGGCACCCCTTAAATACACTTTTAAAGAATAAAATTAGAACTAGAAAAACAGTAATTCATTTGAAAAATTTTGAATGGGAGCATTTCATAACAAATGTGTCAAAATTATAATCAGAGGCATAATTACGGCCTTAAATGTCATTGTTAATAAATAAGAAGATAAAGCATCAACGAAAGAAGCCAGAAAAATAACAGAATGAGCCAAGTAAGACAAGAAGGAAGTAATGATAGAAACAAGTCAGAATCAGTAGGCTGGGGCTCCCCAGGAAACAAGCCCACGAGGACACAAGTTTTCGAGTGTTTATCTGACATAAGTATGAAAAGCCTAGAACAGCGAGGACTCTATAAATCGTTGACATAAGTAAGTTAGGAAATGGTCAGACTTACAACACCACAGAGTAGTTTTTTTCTGTATAGGCCAAGATGAGATATGTAGTTGCCAAGTATCTAAAGGGGAAAAATAATGAGAAACAAATATCTAAATTGTATTTTATACACACACTCACATGTTTTAATTAAAGTACTAAACTCTGTGCTAACAAAGTCAAGATTTTACGAAAATGGATAATACTCTGGAAGCGTAAAAATTATTAGAACAGATTTAAGGAAAACCTAAAAATATCAATAACCAATGAAGAAATTTTTAAAAAGTTGATGACATACAATCTGTAAAAGTGACACTGGACCCAGCGGCTTTAACAGGTGAGTCCTTCCATATTGTCTAAGCCAAATTATCCCTGGGATGCAAAAATTGTTCCAGAGCATAATAACAAAGGAAAAGCACAACATTTTATTAATGAAACTATCATAAGTCTGGTATCAAATCCAGACAATATACTAAAACAAACAATAAAAATAAACAAAACTTACAGACTAATTTCACTTATGTCTGCAGAAGGAAAAGTCCCCCATAACTGTGCTCTCCTCGGCTACGCCTCCCTGAGCGGCCCGCGCTCCGCTCCGTGTCTCAGCCTCACGCCCTGCCCTTTGTGGCACATCTACCTCCCCTCGGGATGGATGGACCTCTGTCCACCAGCCCTTGCTGGACTCCTAGCATCATTCCCTCCTTGTCCCTCTCCTCCTTCTCCAAAGTGTTGATGGGTCCCCATGTGGCTCCTGCTCTCCCCCCTCCACACACTCTCTCTGCAGGGTCTCAGCGGCTACATGCAGTGCTGACTCAGAAACCGGAACGTCTAGGCCTGACTTCTCTGGCACTTCCGGGCATTCTGTCCTCTGGCCTTCTAGAACTTTCTACCTATGCATTTCTAGGCGTCTCACATTCAGCATGCTTGAAAACTAATGCACGAACACACCCCTCTTCTGCAGCACTTGGCCTTAAATCTGGCCCTCCTGATGCCCACCCCATTTCCCGACATCAGCACAGCAATTCAGGGTTGTCTCTGTGTGCGGTCTGTCACACACACTTTCAAGCAGTCAGCAAACCCTACCACGCAGGGGAGGGGCAGTCTGACTCTGAGCTTGCTTCCTTCCCATCCATGCAGCACACACCCTCTGTGTTCTGTCTACCCCGTGGCACTGGTCCTGTGGCCCACAGAGCAAGCTTCCACACCGGCCGTTTTCAAGCTTGGATGCAGGTGAGAACTTCCTGGCGCCCCCTCGCTGGTCTTGGTGGGGCCTAGGCTCCCAGGTGACTTTAGTGTGCATCTGGGTCTGAGAACCGTGATACCAATGGTTCTCCCAGTGTGACCCCCCAGACGAGCAGAGACAGCAGCACCCAGGAACTTGTTGAGATGCAAACTCTCTGACCCATCTGTCCCCACCTGCCCCAGAATCAGAACCCCGGAAGGTGTGGTCCTCCAGGTGAATTTGATGCAGCTCTGCTTCCGGAACCTCTGGTCTACACTGCAGATAGGGGTGAAATGTAAGTGTGACCTTCCCTGTCTCTGCTCCAAACCCCGCACAGAGGCTGCTTGTGAGCGAAGCCGTAACGAGGTCCCTACTGGCCTTCCTCAACCTTGTGCCTCCTACAAGGAGCTGGGAGCAAGTGCCAGCCACACGCTGTGTCCCTGCATTTCCATCTTTATTCTCCTACCCAGCCCTCAGCAGTTTTTATGAGGGGCCCCTCCTCTGGGAAGCCACCCTCCCTGGTCCTCTCCTGCCCTCACGAGGTCACGCTGCGGTGGCTGGAACTCCATGAGAACAGGCACAACTCCTGTCCCCTTCCCGACCCAGCCTGCAGTGGGCCCCTGGGAACCCGAGGTGCAAAGCCTTTATGGTTTTCAAATTTCTCGTTACCATGTCATCCGATCTTGAGACTGCGGGGAAACAGGCCGGGGTGACTGTCTCTGCCGAGCAGAAAGGGAACTGCAGCTCTAGGGCAGTGAATAAGTGGCGTGGGAGGGGTGGGTTTGGTCGCCCGGTGCTGACCCCCAAGTCTTGGTCCTTCCGTGGGAAGTGGGAAGGAC
Source organism: Panthera pardus (assembly GCF_024362965.1). Lineage (NCBI taxonomy): Eukaryota > Metazoa > Chordata > Mammalia > Carnivora > Felidae > Panthera > Panthera pardus. The sequence continues at coordinate 8,034,391 of NW_026527024.1, forward strand.
AGCACCACGCCCTTTTTCTCAAAGACTCGGTGACTTAGCACTGGAGTGGGGAGCTTGGCCGTGGAACTGCCTGACCTCTGGGCCTTCCCTGAGGGTTTTCACAGGAGCATCTGGGGGTTACATCGGGCTGAACGCAGAGCTGATTAAGCACAGCGAACAGATAAGTGTGAAGTGACTAAATCAGAGTGGCTTCAGTGCCCACAGGAGACCAGAGCTGCCTGGGCCTCTGATGTGGCCGCCCTCTCCTTGCCTAGTGGACACGCGCTTCTTCCAGATCAAAGTTACGTCTCTCCGGGGCTTCACACGTCTCTCAGATTCTGATTCTTGCACTTCTTTCAGATTTTCCCAAGACTAAGGAGGGGTCAGGGCCGTTTGGCCACAGCTCTGCTTCCTGAAGACCTCTGTCGATGGGCACCGATGGGAGAGAAATGTGCCTCCATTTCCGCATGCAGGTGAAGTGATACATTCTGGCTGTGCCGTCTGACTGTGGATTTAGCCACCACGGGTCAATCAAGTGGGCGAACTGGCTTTGCTTTTCCCTCCAGTGAGTGGACAGAACGGATGTCCCGTTCTTAGCTGCCAGTGCCGTCCTGCCCTGAGGCAGCGCGAGAGCCGGGCTCAGGGGACCTGAGGTCGGTGTGCCAGGATGATGATGGAGGCGAGGGAGCAGGGCCCTGGCTGGCCGTCCCTGAGCACCAGTGGCCGATGACAAGGAAGCATCTCCATCTGAAGAGATCCCAACTGAAGACCTCAACGCCCGATGCTTCAGAACCTGTGATTTCACTTTCACAAACACTCGCTTTCATGTTTGCTTTGGTCTTTTTAACGTTGTCTTGTTTCCCCACAGACAGCTCCCGGGTGTGGACACAAGGGGCCTGGTGGGAAGAGCCTGGCCGGCGGAGGGAACCCAGAAATGACGTCGCAGTGTTCTCTGACACAGAAAAGGCTACAGATACTTTGGGCACTGAGTGCCACGGCACGGGGACGCCCTGCAGGCCGAGCGACCAGCGGCCATGTTTCACGCCCTCCTGCATGAGTGCCAGGATAATCCCAGGTCCCCTGCGGATGTAGAGCCATGTCTTATGATCACATATTTGGGGCTGATTTACTTGGAAAAGGTTTTCATCAGCAGCATCATCACAACATTGGGAAGTGAGACAAAACGGTCCAGGAATACTTTCCTGTCTCAATACTTCCGAGAAGCCAGAGGCTCTGGAGGAGCCTGTGGTGGGCAGTGGTGGTGACGGGACCCTCCGCTCTGAGTCACTTCTGAGTCGCGCAGGCAGGCTGTATGCTCAGCTTTCGGCTGGCGGTCCTGCCTGGGAGGCAGTGACGTCCCAGCAAGGGGCCGGGTTGGCCTTTCCCCGTCAGCCTGTCACCGGGGCTGCTCCCACAGCAGCTGTGGTGGACAAGGTGATTTCTATGTCTTCTTCTAATTTTCCACGAATGCACGTGTGCTGGTGCTACAAGGGCAGACAGGGCCCTTCTCAAAATGCAGAAGCCCAGCCAGTGTTTTGCAAACAGTGAGTCATCACGAGGGTGACCACCCACTCCGATTTGCCCCGGGGCCAGGCCTGGCTTGCATCTGGTATCCTGGAGTAATTATTAATAGCTCCTCCTTTCTCTTTCGAAGGGCCAGGTTTGGCTGACATATGATACAGTCACCCTATTTATAACCCGTTAGTAGGTTATGCGATCCATTTAGTGGGCAGTGACCAACGTTTGACGAACAGTAGCAGAGAAAGTGTGGTTTTGTGAATGTTTGTGCTGGGTTGCAGTGTGAAATGGATTTCCAACTGTGCACTTTAATCAAAGGCATTGGAAGCCCCTTGGCTAGACCAGAGACTCGTGACTCAGCTGTCCCAGAAGCTTTCTGGTAAGAGCTGCACCCACCTCTCACCTTTCCCTTCAGCGAACTCAAGAGACGGACACTCAGCTGTGTTTTCTTCTGAACCCACTGATGCCTTCATCACACGCATCACTGTCCGGAAAGCAATGGTCTCCCAGAACCTTTTAGTGAAGATTAACCTGCCCATCAGCAAGTACCCCTCTGCACCAGCGGCAGAAGAAACAGCTCTCAGAGAGCGTGTGTCTCAGGATGGGGCCCACACAGCTCCTGTCCTTAAGGTACACAAAGTCCTGTTGATAAACAAGACCAACACATGCCTGAAACATGAACGAGTCGCTGCTAACCTGCCTTTCTAACTCCGAATTCAGGCTGCATGGCCGAGGCTTGAGCAGGGGCAAGAAGTAGGTGGTGGGAGGCCGGGCCTTGGGTGGGGAAGGACTATGGTGCAGGTCCAGGCTGGAGGGAAGGGCAAGCTGGGGGGACACTGGGCAGGAGGAGCAGGGATGTCCGGGCCCCAAGCGACAGCACTGGTGACACTCACTCTGCTTCTCCCTGACTCCGGGACTCGGGACTCGCACATTCCATTCCCCCCAGGTGGCCGCAGGCAGGGGTTGAGGGCGGTGCTTGCTTCACTCTGCAGGACACCCCGGATATGCCAGCAGGTCCAGGGGCTTTCGCCTTGGGGTGGCTTATGGGCATGAAACCCTATTTTCAGGGGGAGTGTGGTCCAAGGTTCCATTTATTTCCTGACTGAAAGGCAGAACACCAAAGCCCCTGCCCGAGACTTACACCTTGTCTCAAGATGCAGGATGAAGCCCAGGATCGCGTGTTGTAAAATGTACCAAGTTGAAGTTTTCTTCCCGCTGGTTATCGGCAAAATATCGTGTAAGACCCGCCTATTCTACTACAAGCGATTCTGCTTGGGAGGCTGAACAATATTCAGACAGTGCTGCAGCTTCTATAATCCAAAACGTAGCCCAAAGTTCATTCACTTCTCCCAGCAACTTTGGGAAGGAAGTGGACTGAGTGTTATCGCCATGTTCCCATTACACTAATGAGGAACCTGAACCCCAGGAGGGGAGAAGCCAGTTTAAGGACACCGGGCCCTCAAGCTGCAGAGGTGAGACTGGAGCCCGAGCCCCACGGCATCATCCGTCTGGGAGAGACCAGTTACCCTTCTGTCCAGATTTTTTTTCTTCAAGAGGAATTAGCTGCTTGAAGGAGCTTGGATGTTGCCACCTCACCCTGATAATGGTAAAAGTCTGAACGACGTGACAAATCAACCACTCGTCATGGATCTGCCAGGGGGGAGGACACAGGACGAAGTGCTGCCCCAGGACTAGACAGACAGACGGTCACAGGGAGTCACTGCCAGGCACAGTCACGAGACTTATGACCCACCGGTTCAGCTGCGGTAATCCAGCGGGCCTGGTGCAGCAGGAGGTCAGGCAAATGTGTCTGTGGAACAAAAGGGAGCTGGGACAGAGACCCACATAAGCGGGCACTGAAATGTGACAAAGGAGCAGAGTTGAGTGGAGGAAGGACAGTCTCTTTGCCGCATGCCACGGGAATGGCTGGACGTCTGCACGCAAAACAGGAACAGACACTCAGATCTCACACCTGCTCAAAAATTAACGCGCATAGATCACAGATTGAAATGTGAAATGTAAAACTGGGCAAGTCCTGGAAGATGTCTGAAAGAATGGAGATGCCCGGGTGTGGTGATCCTTTGGAGCCACAGCACCACAGGCATGGTCTGCGGGAGAAAGAGTTGGTACCCTGGGCTTCATTAAAGCTAAACTCCTGCTCTACAAAAGCCCACGTCCGAGAGCAAGAAGGCAGGCACAGGCTGACAAAGGACTGTCACTCCAAACAAAGAACTCCCAAAACTCAACAGGGAGAAAATAAACAACCCCATTTAAACAAAACGGGCCAAACACCTTGACAGACAGCTCACCCAAGGACATGTCAAGACGGCAAGTAAGCTCACAGAGAGACGCTCCACACAAGGGCACCGCCCACGCTCCCCGTGGAGCTGAGACCCACACCCACGGTGCACGGGGTGGCAGGCACGTTCTCCGGCTCAGGCTTACGTCCCATAAACACACGACACCTCAGGCTCGTTCCCTTCTGCTCTGCTTCCCCCCCACCCCGCCCAATCAGAAAGTGACCGCAGTGCTGTGTTTCCTGGCTTGTCTGGGAATTAAATGAGATAGTCCATGTAGAGCTTAGTAACTGCTCTTAGTAAGCGATTTATGTTATGTGGTTTGGTTTTATAATGAGAACCATTTTTATAATGAAAGAGATGTTAAAAGTTATGAATGCAATGACGCAAGTCTTTGTTCAGTTGAAGAAATAGTTCTCAAACTTCCTTTGTGCATGTGCTGTGTTCACAGAAAAGGTCAGAACACGCTGGAGAGTGGTCTCCTCTTCCCCATCCAGCCCCGACTGGCATTGCTGTGGAAGGGAGGGGCAAGGCAGGGGCCCCAAGCCAGAGAATCCCTGTGGGAGATTCTGGGTGGTCAGAGGCACAACTGGAGGCCGAACAGAGGGAGTGGGAGAGCCCTGAGCTGTGACTTGGGACCTTCTCCAGTCCTTGATGTCCCACTTTCAGAGTCGAGGAGAGGTGGGCACTGATCTTGTCTGCAGACATCAGAGACATCTGGGCAGCAGGGACAGGTCCTCACTCCAGGAAGGAGTTGGGCTCCGAGGTCAGAGGGCATACGAGGGCACACGAGAGCTCAGTGCTGATGACCCAGGAGACGTGTGTGTGACCAGCAGGTGTCTGTCCTGGCATCTCATGCCTTCCTCTCCTCTGTGAGGTCACCGGCTCTTCCGAGGAAGGAGCAGACATCTGGAAAATGCCTCTGGAGAGCTCAAATGCCTCATGGAGGAGCGGGTGAAGTCAAAGGAGTCCGATGACTCCTACTCCGAAATAAAGGCTGATCTTCCAGAGAAACTCTGCACTGTTATTTAGCTTGGGGCCTGCGGCGATATTGGAAATGTAATTTTGCGGCTTCTTCACGCATGGCTGTGTGTTGAAATTTTAAAGAGGAGAGGCTCGGTGGGGAGGTGGTCGTGTCCCAAGGGGCTGCCACACCACTCAGCATGCAATTCCGCCCTTTACTTTAAGTAACTGCATGGAACATTCCTATGTTGGTGTGGAGGGCTGAGAGGAAAAAACGATTTTCTTTTAAATCCAAATAGGACATTTCTGAGGCAAACAGCCATAGATATTTTGGGGGCATTTTATCCCACTGAGACCTGAAAGTCACTATGAGAAACATCAGACAAATCCCAACAGACAGGCATTTACAACATCATAGGCCTATATGGAAGAGAAAGACTGAGGAATGTTCCAGATTGAAAAACACTGAAGAGTCATGATAGCCCAGTGCAACACGTGACCTTGTACTGGGCACTGACTGAAATGGTGCCTTGATGGCAGATAAGATAACATTGAATTTCCTAAATTGGAGAACAGTGTTGAGGTTCTATCAGAGAACATCCTCACTTTAAAAAACCTGCCCTCACGTTTTAAGTGGTAAAAGGCGTGTGTGTGCAACCCGCTATGTGCGGCAACGGGCATGCACCCACAGCTCGCCGGGACACAGCAGAGCAGATGTGGCAAGACGCTGCCTGGAGAATCGGGCTGGCGACGTGTGGGTTCCCCGCACCATTTGAACATGTAAACTACTTCCAGGTCATACCACAGGCTCGACAGAGACAACGGGACCGTCAGGCATCCTCATTGTCCCGACAAAGTCCAGGGTTAAAAAGCAAATGTAACTGAGAAATGATCTGACAAACTTGGCATAAATGTAAGTGTTTTATTTTGTTTTTGGACTAAAATTAGATTTATTTGAATACAAAAGTAATATATGTTTACTTCTGAGAAAGTAGAAAATGGAACAAAGACTTTTGAAAGGAAGAACACGGCTATTACAACGACTCCCCACTGCCAGGAGTTTCTGTCCTTTGTCAGCTGGGCCTCTGGCTCCCCGAGTGTCCAGCCACAACCTCCTCCAAGTACATCCAAGTGACTGACCATCAGTAGGTGAACTTTGGCAAAACTTCGTCTTTCTTTTGCTGGCTCTTTAACGGAGCTCTGTAGTAAGCAGTAAAGCAAACACTACTGGTTTCCATCCTTTCTTCAGTTATTCCACTTGGTCCTGACATGTGTACATCAAATGAAGAAACTAGTCGGACCGTCCAGTGAGTAATCTGGCTGCTCCCCAACCAGCCAGAGGACCAGGGCCTTCCCTCCCGTCCCCACCTAAGGGCCCGGCAGGGGCAGCCAGCACCCCAGGCTTGCAGACTCCCAGATGCCTGAGCCCCAAATGCCTGTCCCCCCAGGTAGGCTGCTCACAGACAAGCCCAGTGAAAAGGGAGCATCAGAGAGGTCAGACCCTTCCCGGGAGCACCGTTCCGGGCCGAGACCAGCCTGGTGCCGCCCACCCTTCTACCAGCGCTTCAGCCCAGCTCCGTGGACACCCCCCATCCCCGCCACTGTTCTACGAGAAACAGAGGCCTCCGCTCATCAGGGCAGGGCCCTGGGCTCGTGACCGAGCCTTCCCAACCCTGTGAGACTCCCTGGGTCTCCTTCCCAATGACAGGTGTTCTTTATATCCCTTCTTAACTTCTCATCCTGTTTCTCCTTTGGCCTGGGAAAGACTCATTTCTTTATTGGGCAAGCACTACACATTATTGTTACAGGTTCAGTTAGAACTAGAATAAAGATAGCTAATAACTGTGTCTGTCCCATGAATCTTGGTCAGATTTCTGCCCGGACCTGAGCAGCGGTCTCACGCGAGCTCAGGCTCCTCCCCGTGGGCAGCGGGGTGTTGTGTGCTCTGGTTATGGCATTCTGACCCAGTCCTCCTGCCCCGCGGCCCCTCTGGGTCCTGTCTGAATCTCTGAGCCCGGGCTTCCCAGTGCCGGCCTCGCTGTCCAGGATCCCAGTGTCACCCACTGCTGACGAGCGGTCCACCTCAGCTGGACTCACAGTGGGAAGCTCCCTCCTGCCATCTGATGTGAACCGAGGCAGACACAGCCCTTGGAGCTTGTTCAGAAGCTGAATTAAACGGCCAACTGTAAGGGAAGCAAACACCGGGTGTAGGTGGCCCAGATCTTGGTCAGGCGGCATCCTCAAGTCTGCCACCTGGGCACACTTTGCCATGTTGGCTCCAGCTCTGGCTCCCTGTCCAGTGGACAGCTGCTCAGCACACCCCCGAGAGACTCCTCCCAAGCCGTGGGCTAGCAGCGTGCTCCTACAGGTCCTTCTGAGGACCAAGCGAAAGGCCCAAGTGCAGCTGACCTGGGGGCACCACAGACACCCGAGTGGCCGTGACCCTTGTTGTTGGGTGGGAACCCTCAGGGAGGCCACACTGGCGGTTAGGCAGAAAGAGTTACTGGTGTGTCTGAAAGCTGAGAGGAGAGTGCAACAATATTTTTAGGAATATGGCATAATATGGAAGAAATGTGTCCACTTGATGCATGGGGAGGCTGAGATGCCAGACAGTTCTCTTGGCTAAATTTAGCTGAAGTGCTCTTTATTGAAGAACTATGTAGCAAATATATAACACAGGAGACACATGGAGCACACTGCTTTGGGTGTCCACTGCTCAAAGGACGCCAGTGTGTTGCTAGGGCTGCTGTCCTTTGGCGGGATGGCCTGCACAGCTGGAGGGCAGAGTCCTGCGTGGTGACTAAAGCCCCGGGTCAGCTGCAGCCCTGGGTCCTTCAAGATTCATCAGGAAGACTCCTGATACTCAGGGAAAGGAGGTACCCTGGCCCCACAGAGACTTGTGGGTGCTAATTTCTAGGTGTTTCCATGTTTCACCTGCTCTCAGCAGTCCTGGGAGATCGGAGAGGTACAGACAATGGGCAGCAGGAAGACACTAAGTCAGGGAGCCTGGCTGAAGGAGTGTCCCCACCTGGGGCCTCAAGACAGCCTTCACCACAGGAAAAAAGCCAAGAGATTGGGATCTGGACAATGTGCTGTGGCAGGGAGCTGCCCTGGTCAGGAGAGCCCCAGGGCGGGGGATGGCCTGGAGGGTTGGATGACCAGACACATGACTCCAGGTGCAATGACGCTTACTGGAAGTCCCGCCTGAGGCTGAGAACGTGATGCCAGGACAGGAGACCCTCAGCTCCCATGGGTGCGGAACCCATGTGCCCCATAAAAGGGTGGGGGGCAGCTGAGAGGGTCTTGTGGTCTATACCTGACCCACCTTTTCCTATAACATTCCACGGGCTGGGGCATGGGAAAGGACACAGGGCAGCTGCTGGTGTGACCCCTGTGGGTCCCTGGGGGTGCTCCTTAAATCCCGTAATGTGATGAAGCCCTTTATGCAAAGACCCAAAGATAAATGGCCCAACAGGAAAATACTCCTACGCCAGGGCACACACCGGAAGGTGGTTTTGGTGGGAGGGGGACATAGACTAGGAAGACTGCCATATGGAAACCAGGGACCCGGTGACAGAGGGAGTCTGAGCCAAGCCTGGCCAGCTTCATGATTTCACTGTGAAGACCAGAAAACCGAGGCCCAGACCATTGCCAAACCCCCTTGCGACTCATGGGCCCCCTTGGTCCAAAGTGAGAAGCAGCTTCAGCAGCATCGTTCCTGCCATTGTCTGAGAGGGTCTTTGACACTTTTTTCTTCCATGTCTTCGGACCCTCTGGGGTCTTTGGACACTCTTTTTCTCCATGGGACTCCCCCTTCCCGACTTCATTTTATTTGGTGATTCCTTTGCCATTGCAGACAAGCTTGTGGCTTTGGTGGAGGCTAACTTTTTTCTTGAACTTAATTAATTTTGAAGTCAACAAAGTTTGCACACACAACACCCAGAGCAGAGCTGCTGTGTGAGAGCAGGAAATCCAATCAGAATCATAAAACCGGGAGGAGACTGAGCCACTGATGAGCCGAGGAGTGACATCAGAAGTGGAGTTCATTAGGCTCACGGCAAGGCTGTCCCCCGGTCCCCCAGTGCCCGGGGAGGCCCAGCTGGGCTCTGACCCACCAGGCCCTCTGTGCCGCTGCCCCGCCACATGCTTTCCATCTTTGACAGGATTCCTTAAACAAGCAAGTATTCAAGGTATTTGAACAGCGGAAACTGCAATCAGGGAGAAAAATTACTCACTGTGGTTTTGTGCCATCATTTTCTTCTCTTGTACACGTTAAAATATTTTGACTTTCTAATCCATTAGTAGGGAATATGCGTTCATGATATTTGTAGAATCTCCAAAATGTTTAATTAAGAAGAAAAATAGCTTTTCAAACTGGATGGAAAAGCATCAGAAAAGTAGGGATGCTCTGTGCTTCATGCAGGCAGGATTCAGTTCCAGGCTTTTCCAAGGACCAAGCGGACCCAGAAGAGTTTTCCATCAGTTTCCCTGGGAAGTGTGACCCGAGGGAAATGTAGAGAAGGAGGAGCTGCCGGCTTTGAGTTGGGAAGTTGCTAGTATTGCCTCAGATGTCAGTTAGTTCCCAGCTCCTGCTCACCCGCGACTCCAGTACAACCAGGTTGGGTTCATGGTAACTGAGGACAGACTCAGAAACTTGTGGTTCCCAAGAAATGCTTGTTTGTTGAATGGATGAATGAGGACGGGCCCATCCTCTTACAGGGACCTACAGCTGGCTCTGAATAAATGCTGCTCGGGATGTCTTGGGACATTCTGCTTCCACCCCACACAGGAGTCTGGGACGCCTGCACGCAGTGGAACGAGAGGTGTGGGTGGTCAAACTTGGGTGTAGAGCCCCCACCCCCCTGGCCACAGAGATCCAAGACTTTCCTGGTCTTTGGGACCTGTTGTCTCGCCCCTGAAATGGTCTGACAGCCGTCCACCAGGGTCACCTGGGAGGCAGGTGACACGTGACAATGCTCCTGGAGCCCTGCTCATCGTGAAGTGGGGCAGTCTCCGTTCCTGGTCAGAATTCAGGGTCTGCAGAACAGGCCCTGTGAACTCTTCTTGCTACAGAAACCATCCTGACACTGGGGGTAAATTCTGTACCAGTTCAAGTTTTATTCTTAGAAAGCCAACAAGACCGTCTCCCGGGTTGGTCATATTAAATAGCTAAACAGCAGTTGGAGACTAGTCTGGAACCGGAAATCCACACGTATCTGCCTTTGAAAACATGTTCTCAATTTAGATCCAACATGAACAGGTCAGCGACTTAGGACTATGCTCTATCAGCCGCCAGGAACATGGCACCAGTCCCCCCATCTTCCAGCTGGGGCAGCTTAAGCCAAATGGCTGCCACAGCTGTCGGCCACCATGTTCAGGGCTTTCTAGCACCTCACGTTTCCTGCCCGACAGGGAACTCATGAGAGGCTGACATCTCACTGGGACTTCTTGCAAAATCCAGTAAATATAAAAAGAACGATATGAAATACGTCCAAGGCTGAGCATCACTCTGGCGTGTAGCACAGCCCCCCACAATGTGCAAAGTCCGAGGTGATTAGACCCCAGGATGCGCACGACGGCTCTTACCTGGAGGCAGAGGACAGATGGGAAGCAGGCGAGAAGGAAGAACTGACAGCGCGTTCCGTGGCGTTAAATTCTGAATATGTGGGGCACCTGGGTGGCTCAGGTGGTTGAGCATCTGACTTGATTTTGGCTCAGGTCATGATCTCACGGTTTGTGGGTTAGAGCCCCACATAGAGCTCTGTGCTGACAGCGTGGAGCCTGTTTGGGATTCCTTGTCTCTCTGTCTCTGTCTCTCTCTCTCTCCCCTCCTCCCCCGCTTGCTCTCTCTCAGAATAAATAAACTTAAAATTTTTCTGAATACATTACATTTTAGTGACGTCCTGAGATGCTCTGTGTCTACCCTCTCTGTTCACAAGCCCGGCTGAGGGTGGAAACCACTGCTCGCATGTCTTGGCACATGCGGGAGGGACGGAGTGCACTGGTACAGTTCCCTGTGTCCCGGGTGCACACAGGTCGCCAAGCGGCTCCTGCTGGCCAGAGAGAACACAGGTGCCACAAAGGTGACTGCATGCCAAGGGGGAGTGAAATACATTTGACGCAAAAAGTCACATTTCAGTGATTGTGCACAAGAGAAACAGAGCTGGGGCCTCTGACCGTGTCCTGTTTTCTCTGAGCCTCAGTCTTTCTATCTGAAAGGTGGTCTGTCATGAAGACTAGATAAGAGGTGGGGGAAATTTGGGCAGGTTAGTCAAAGTGCACAAACTTTCAGTTATAGGATGAATGAGTTCCGTGTCTCACCAAAAAAGAAGGTAAATAGGTGATGGATAATTAGCTCGATTGAGGTATTCATTTTACAATGTATATGTACATATACCCATCAAAACATCACACGTACCGTGTACAGACATGCCTTGGGGATACAGTGGGTTTAGTTCCAGACCACCACAGTAAAGCAAATACTGCAATAAAGGGAGTCAAATGAGTTGTTCGGTCTCCCAGTGCTTATAAAAGTTATGTTCACACCACAGTGTAGTTTCTTAAATGTACAACAGCATTATGTCCAAGGAAATAATGCACACACCTCAGTTAAAAAATACTTTACTGTTAAAAAATGTTAATCATCATCTGAGCTTTCAGTGAGTCATAATCACTGATCACAGATCACCATAACAAATACAATAATAATGAAAAGGCTTGAAATATTGTCAGAATTAGCAAAACGTGACACAGAGAGACGATGTAAGCAAACGGTGCTGGAAAAACGGCCCCCAGAGACTTACTCGACACAGGTTTGCCACAGCCTTCAACTTGTGAAAGCACAGTATCCGCCACGTGCAGCAAAACGAGGTGTGCCCGGACCTTAAGTATGTACAATGTTTGTCACTGACACCTCAATGGGAAAAGACTGCATGAGACAGTACTGGTAACTGACCCGGCGCCCAGTACGGCTCAACACTGTCCACTCTTCTAGCACTCCTCCCTCCCTGACTACTGGCCAGGCGTCCAATTAGTGAGAAATCGGCTAAAACGGAAGCTACTTCCTCTTCTAGAATTTAGTGATTTGGTGGGGAAAACTGGCCTTTAACCATAAACCTTAGTGAGGAGAGCAAAGACAGCCCCTCTATAAAAAAGGGGCGTGAAAGATGATCCCGCAGGAAATCGTATCTGACGGTGACATCAGTACCAGTCTCACCAGCGGCCGGATGGCAGGGCCCAGGGTTGGCGGGAGGTGCACGAGTAGCTAGGTAGGCCCTCAGGCTCTTTCAAAGGGCCTCAAGTATGTTCTTACACAGCAGACGTCTGCGGAAACACAGCACGACTTCAGGGTAAGGAGGCGTTCACCTGTCCGTATGGCGTCAGGGGTGAGTGAATGTTGCCCAAGGGGCAGGACAGCGATCTGGTTTCCTGGTGGTACACAGAGTAAGACTACAGTGGTACAACGTTGCAGAGTGAGTGTTGCGGAAAGAACAGCGACGCCAGCCCTGGGGCTGTGGGCTGAACCCACAGACAGGACCCCGAGCAGAGTTGAGCGGACTTGATTTGACACATCATTTAAGTGATCGCATTCTCAGAAAGGGGTCATCTTGAGCACACCGCCACGGCCCCCGTACACCATGCCGACCCCCAGCGCAGCCCCCAGCGCGACTTGGGCACTTGGCCAGAGACATGCTCCCTCTCGGTTTGCAAACACCCTCTATGCCCAGTTCCGTCCCCTGCTGCTGGCTCGGGGTCACAAAACTACCGCGGGGCTACTTGACAGCCCACGTTGTGGCAAAGCCTCAAACCCATCGGGGGAACGGATGCTCGTTAAAGCTCACTTCAGGCAGGCAGTGCCGCTCAGACACACTGAAGGTAGGCGAAGAGAGCCAGGCTTTCCGCCTCCACGACGGCAGAACGGCAGTCAAGACGTGAAGTCAACGAAATGAGTTGAGTCAAGAAATGACTCCAAGTGCCTGGCGCAGAACTGAAATAGGGCCGTTAAGAAGTAGAGGAAAGGAAACCTGCACAATTCTCGCAGGGTAGCAAATGGACGCTGTTTCGTGTGCACTTCTGGAAAAGGGGCTGAAATGTGCAGGGAACCATGCAGGGGCCCTTACCTTGCTCTCGTCCTCAGGGTCATTATAGCCACACGCGTCTACGAAATCTGGAAACATCTCTGACCACCCATCACTTGTGCAGTTTTTGCTTATGTTTCCTAGAAGGTAAAGTTCAGGTGTCAGGTCTGTGGGTCCACGACAGCGGCCTTAGCAGCGACAGCGTGGGCAGTGCTTGGAGGTATGTGCATTCACCTGCCCGCGCTTCCCACCCATGAAACCTGGGTTGTGCAGGGCCTCGGTGGCTCAAGGGAGAGCTTCTGTGTCGCGAAGCACAGTGGTGGTGCCCGTAGCTATGCCGGTGATGGCTGCAAAGTCTGGTGTTATCATTATGGAGCACAGTGGGCAACTTGTGTTCTGCCCAGTGACGGACCATTCTGGAGCCCGCTATCCCAGTCCACCCTCACTCAGCTGCCCCGGGCACAGTGACCAGGGAGCACAGGCCCTCTGACCACTGATGTTGGGACCAGGGAGCAGGGACCACTGACCACTGATGTTGGAGGAAGAGACTGTGGGTGTAAGATTTAAATCACATAAGGTAAAGGCAGTTTTGATCTTACAGTACCATTTTTTTGCTCCTAATTAATGTAAATGTGTATGTTAAACTCAGGGATGCAATGTTCCCTCAGGCTACTGAAATGAAAGTGTCCTCAGCAGGTGACCACAGTCATTGAGTGGTGATGAGTGAAATCAGGGCTGGGCACTGGTGGCCTGTGATGGGGGCGGGCGGGGCTGGGGCTCACTGGGTGGGCTTTGGGAGGCTGGAGCCCGGGAGGCCCTTCCTGTCTTGGTGATCCCTACCAGCAGCTGACCCCCCAGAGGGTCCTCTGTGACTCACAGCCCCAGCAAATCTTTCCACTCACACGAGCCAAGACTGTAAGGCAGACTTGGTGGGCATGACTGCTCCCGTTTCACCTGAGAAAATGAGATTCTGAGGGTTCCGTCACACGCCCGAGGTTCTGCAACGACTGAGCCGCAGAGATAGGTTTTTGAACTCAAAAACTCCTTATTTTGTCAACCCCAGGGCAGCCTACATGTTCACCCGCTTTGATCTATTAATCAGACAAAATTGAAAGCAAAGTGCGTTCACATGGAGGTGATAATATGTGTAAGCGATTCCTGGCATGCCGTGTGGAGGCAGGTGGGAGGGCCCAGACCCTGACCTGCTGGCAAGTGGGGAGGGGGTCTCAGCAAAGCCCCCGGCAGCATCACCTGGGCTCATGCTGCCCGGTCGCTCTCCAACACCACCGTCCCGTGCATTTTTCTGACTCCAGGCCCCCAACCCTCCTCCTGCTCCAGCTCCAGAGGGTGTCCCAGGGGAGTCTGGGGGCGGCTGGAGGGCAGGGACCATAGTAGGGAGTGGAGGCAAGACAGAGTCCTGGGAGATGAGGCCCCACTGCCCTATTTTATAGATAGGGAGACAGGCCCACAGGAGATAAAGATCTGCCCAGAGTCAGGAATCAGAACAGCAGTGGGAGTGGCTGTGGCTGCATATGGCTCGCTGAGCTCCTGCTGTATGCCAGGCTTGGTGCCCAGGCCCCCATTTAACCCTGAGACTACATGGGGGCCCTTTAGTGGTCCTACGTCACAGGTGGGGGACCTGAGCCGACAGGCGAGGGGCCCTGTTCCAATCCCAGGCAGTGGTCTCCTCGTCTGCACAGCACACCTGCTGTCTGGCCCTCATTGCCCAGCTCTTGGGACCTGTACCTGAGCTCTGCGGATGCAGCCAGGAGTGGGCACTGAGCCAGCCATTCCTCATTAATACACAGCAAACACTAAAGAAGACACTGAAATGTCAAGATCCCACACAGGTTCTCCATTTTGCCTGGAAGACACCTGGAGGCAGAGGCAGAAGGCATGCTTCCAGGAAATGCTTGAGGCAGCAATGTGTAGAGAGGGGCCTGGGAGGTGGGAGGGGGCCTGGAGGGGGGTGAGCGAGGGGCCGGGAGGTGAGAGGGAGACCAGGGAGGTGAGAGAGGGGCCGGGAGGTGGGAGGAGGCCTGGGGGGCGGGTAAGCGAGGGACCGGGAGGTGGGAGGGGGCCTGGGGGGGTGAGTGAGGGGCTGGGAGTTGGGAGGGGGCCTGGGGAGGTGAGCGAGGGGCCAAGAGGTAGGAGGGAGCCTGGGGGGGTGAGTGAGGGGCTGGGAGGTGAGAGAGAGACCAGGGAGGTGAGAGAGGGGCCCGGAGGTGGGAGGGAGCCTGGGGGGTGAGTGAGGGGCTGGGAGGTGGGGAGGGCCTGGCGGGATGAGTGAGGGGCTGGGAGGTGGGAAGGAGCCTGGGGAGGTGAGCGAGGGGCCGGGAGGTGGGAGCGGGCCTGGGGGGGTGGCTGAGGGGCTGGGAGGTGAGAGAGAGACCAGGGAGGTGAGAGAGGGGCCAGGAGGTGGGAGGGAGCCTGGGGAGAAGAGAGAAAGTCCAGGGAGGTGAGAGAAAGTCCAGGGAGGTGAGAGTGGGAACATATAGGAAAAGAGGGGGAAGCCACAGCTTTATGACTCAGGAGCTTGGACCTCCTTCTCCCTCCTCTTTGAGTGGACCGCTTCCCCACCCTGGCTCTGTGGGTGCCATCTGCTCAATGGGAACCTCCACCACTTTGTGAGGACCTCCCAGTCTTTGTGAACTCTTCCTGCTGTAGTCCCAAGTTTAGCAGCCATGCCTGGCGCCCTGAGCAGAGCGGTGACAAGTGTCGCTCTCGCGTGCTCCCCAAAGCTGATTATAAGCTCACTGGGTGTAAGTCTGTGAGGGTCCTTGGTCGTCTGCAGAGGCAGGGAGGGTGAGTGTGCCTGCACGGGGAGCACTGTGCCTATTGGGGCGTGGGGGTCCCTGCCCTCCAGACGACCCAGTCTGATGTGAGAGCAGCTCCCAAGTGTGAGCTCTGTGTTGCAGGCACTGCGTTAGGCTCCACAGCCCTCAGGGTAAGGTCTGACCACAACCCCAATGCCTAGCTAGTTTCGGGACTCACTCTTGTCCCCCTGGGACAAGTTGGCAGAGCCAGAACTCAGAGCCAGGCTGCTTGGCTGCAGGGCCTGTGCTCTGGACCATTTTGTTGTCCATCTGTTTGGGCTTTCTCTCTGATGCAGTCACACCCACTGTCTCCCTGCCCTGGAGAAGCGCTAAGTGAGCAGGAACCACCATGCCCTAAGGGGTCAACTCTTCAGAACAAACCTTAGTCTATGAGCCTGCCTCCCTCCTTCACTTGATGGTTTGTCGCCGTCCCTTTTAAAGATTCATCCTCGGTGCTAAACTGAGTCCCCACAGCTTTCCTGTCACTCTGCTGGCCTGTGGGAGTGGATTTGCACCCCATATCCTAGCACAGCTCAGAGGGGCCTCCCACGGACCCTGGAGCTCATGCAGCATGAAGACAGCAGACAGCAAGGTGCTGGTTGCCATGACATCATCTAGAGAGCCCACCCAATTTCCCGCTACTGGAGGTAGGAGAACTCAGAAGAGAAAACAATTTTCATGAAAGCACAGATCTGTCTCTTGAACATCTGGGTCTATGGGCTGAAACAGTCACAAGTCACTCTATGATCTGGCTCTCCCCACAGGTCACTGTGGGAGCAACTATCCCATTCTAAGTGCTTTCTGCTAACTGGGAAGTAACATACAGATTCAAGCCCTACTGGTTCTTAACTGTATTTCAAGACCACACTTTATCCCTGCCAACTTTCCTATTTGAGGCCTCCACCCATTGCCATCCAATGCCTGTTGGCCCCAGCCCCAGCCCTACCCAGCCCCCAGCTCCGGATTATGTTCACGTTTCTCTAAGGCCCACACTCTGTCCAACACTCCTAGAGACTGCACTCCATGTGGACCACAGTTTGTCGACAGTCTGTGTAAGTGCCTCATGGTTCACATGTTTTGTGACCAGTTAAATAAGGGGATGCATATACTTTTCAGATCACCTAGCTGTTTTATACAGACTCAGGAGAATTCCCTAGTAGTAGAGATCTCCCCACAGCAGCAAGGCAGTGTCATGCTCCCTGTTTGGATAAAAAAAAGAGCATCAAGCATTTAACCCAAGGCAGACACGGAGTCTTCATTCTCCATAGCAGCACAATGACTCATAGCAGAGCCAGATTCTAGCCTGACCTGGGCTGGGTGCCCCAGGTGGCTCCCCTCTGGCAGAGGTTAGGCGCTCGCAACAGGTGGCCCATTCTAGCCTGACCTGGGCTGGGTGCCCCAGATGGCTCCCCTCTGGCAGAGGTTAGGCGCTCGCAACAGGTGGCCCAGAATCAGAGCTCTCGTGCTCTCCAGTGTGCAACCCCCGGCTGCCCCCTGGAGGCATTTAGAACCCACCATCTATTAGGGGAAGCCTAAGTCTATGCCAATTCATTTGAGATTTCTGGGAGAATATTTATAGTCCAAACCATTCAGTACAAATGTTATTGACTAGATAGGATATTTTTTAGAGTTTAGATTTTCTAAAATAATTTAGTTTTTCTGACTTGAAGATGACCAATGCTGCTTATGCAGGTATGACCCCAAGTCCCCTCAAACTGCTTCACTGACTAACTCAGGAAGAGTCTCGCCTTGCAGGTCACAGGGAGAAAAGGAAACCTTTCTTTTCCTCCATCCCAACCTGTGCCACAAATTTCTGCTTGAAGTGTTTCAACAATTCTACTTCTCAAGAGTTTTTACCCTGTAACACTTGCTCAAGATGAAAATAAGTTCTCTACAGTGCTTAAAAGTATCCTGCCTTTCTGATTTCCAGATGTATCTCCTCTTTTCTATTCTTCCGGATAGATTTCTTCATGTTATAAAAGTCTGGATCCTTTACAAGAGAAAACAAAAACCACAGCACAGCACAGCACAACCACCTTCCTGGGAACAAGCCAAGAGATGTTGCGGCAGCGTGCGGAGAGCAAAGGCGCAGGACCGGTGGCACCCCAGCCCTGCCAGCCCCTCCGGACCCTGGAGAC
Organism: Panthera pardus; assembly: GCF_024362965.1. Taxonomy (NCBI): domain Eukaryota; kingdom Metazoa; phylum Chordata; class Mammalia; order Carnivora; family Felidae; genus Panthera; species Panthera pardus. The sequence continues at coordinate 8,052,180 of NW_026527024.1, forward strand.
AGAGAGACAGTGAGTCTTCTGACCACATGGAGCCGGTTCAGAAAGTGGGAGCTGGGAGCTGAGCTCGGTCCAATGAGCAAGATGTTTCCTGTGGACGAGAGACTGCTTCTGGGCTTGAGGAAAGCCTGGCCACTGTCCCTGAGCATCAGGGCGCCTCAAAGCATCTGGAGGACGCTCTCTGATGGCTCACGGACACCCACGAGTGGCAGGGAGGCACAGGACTGCACGGATGTTTTCCTCGGTGCCTGAAGCCAGTGGCTCCTCATCTGCATTGCCGCCCGCCCCCTTTGGGGCGCTCCGTATCAGGCTCACTCGTCCATGCTTGTCTCGGGCCTGCTCTCCCCTGCTGTTTCCCTTGAGGTGGCTGACCTGGCAAGAAGCTTCTCATCCTCCTGCTCCTCAAACCAGCTTAGTAGATGATGGCACAGCTGTTCCCTGACTCAGTAAAGGAAACCAAGGAGCCTGCTTCCTGCTGCCTTCCATGGAGAAGCCAGCCCATAGCCTCTGCGGGGGTTTAGACACAACGCTGACAGACGGTACCTGGTTTGCTGTAAAAATTGCTGAACACTGTAGGACAGGGCACTGTGACAGTCTCGCCTACGTCCGCAGGGCGCCAGCACGTAATGTTGTCCCAGACGCCAGTGCAGGCTAGGAGGAGAGAGACAGCGTAAGAAGGACTAACCAGTGCAACGGAAGCATACACGTGGCTGCTTGGGGGATGCCTAGGTCAGCAGGAGCACATCTGTTCAAAGGCTTTGCAAGTAGATAGTCCCTTACTTAGGTAACGATCTTGCAAATTACCTTTTTGTGAAACAAGTTTGCACCAACAGAATTGCTGAGAATATAGTTAGCGTCTGAGTTCGTTTTAATCAGGTTTGGAGAAATAACCAGATGTGTGGTAGAAAGTATTTGAGTAATCCAATGTGCAATGTGCACCGATGAACTTTAATAGAATCGTTACTTCTCTCCTGCTGAGGTGCTTCCCCCAGTGTGATAATATGGGTACTCTTGAAGGCTTAGGGTCCCCTGGATGAAGGCATACTTCTGCTTTTAGGGAATCTGACTTCAAGGATAATTTGCACATTTAAATATTGGATAAGATTTACTTGATTTAAAAAAATTTTTTAACGTTTATTTATTTTTGAGACAGAGAGAGACAGAGCATGAATGGGGGAGGGGCAGAGAGCGAGGGAGACACAGAATCTGAAATAGGCTCCAGGCTCCGAGCTGTCAGCACAGAGCCCAACACGGGGCTCGAACTCATGAACCTTGAGATCATGACCTGAGCCGAAGTTGGACGCTTCACTGAATGAGCCACCCAGGTGCCCCAAGATTTACTTGATTTTAATAGTCAAGATGACATCTATGTGATGAAATCTTAGGTCACCCTCATGCAGTTATCAAATAACCTAATTTGTATAATGTTATGACTTAAGTCATTCTCCAGATCTCTTACAGGGTCTTAGCAACCACCACACCCTATGCAAGGATACAAACGTGCCAATCATCCAAGGTGAAAGGCAATGACCTCTCAACGTCACACAAACCATGACAATCCACATTTGAACCCAAGGCTTTTTACTACAAGTCCCAGGTACTGATACTGTATTAATTTCAATATTGGAGGTGCTAGCCTAGGTAAAAACAAACAAACAACAGTTCTGACATGCCATCCAGTCCTGCACAGGAACCGTACAAAAACACCAATGAAGTATTTACATTCTTGGTTCGAGCACAGGAGTGTTTTAGCTCAAGAATGCAGATGCCTCTGATAAGTTGGGTATAAATCAAGTTTTGCAGGTGAAAATACTTTCTAGAAGTTTTTAAAATAGAAATGGGGCGCCTGGGTGGCTCAGTCGGTTGAGCATCCTACTTCAGCTCAGGTCATGATCTCACTCCTCCGTGAGTTTGAGGCCCGTGTCGGGCTCTGTGCTGACATTATGGAGCCTGCTTGGGATTCTGTCTCTCCCTCTCTCTCTGCCCCTCCCCTGCTCATGATCTGTCTCTCTCTCTCTCAAAAATAAATAAAGACATTAAAAATTTTTTTTAATTTTAAAAAATAAAATAAAAATGAAAATATATTCATTCTAAAAATTTAATTAGATACCAATGATTAAGTGAGTAATAAATTCATACTATATTAATGTCCTTACATATGTGAGGAAAATATTGCTCTTAAAGAAATATTCAGAATAAGTCATCAAGTACAAATGAGTCACTAGCTACTCCACGTTGTGCCTAGGCTGAACAGACCAGGGCAGGGAGTGGCCCTGCAGTGACACCACACATGACGCCTCCGGACGCCGGCACAGGAGGGCAGGTGCTTGCTGAGCCTTGGATGAGGCAGGTCAGGGCCGGGGTTCCCAACAGAGCTCCAACGAGGGAGAAAGTGAGGTGTCCAGGTCTCCAGGGAAACACAGCAGTGGCCGAGCCTCTCCACGGTTGGGAAAGCAGTGTGTTCTGACCACTGGCCGTTGGTCATTGTGAAGGTTCAACCGTCCTCACCACAGAAATGACAAATTTCTGCTTAAATAATGAAATCTTAATGGAGACATATTAAATCCACGGGTTCATTTCAGTCACTTTTCCCATTATAGTAAGATTTGAGTTAAGTACCTAGAGTCTGATGGGTCAATCCCTTCAATCGCTGGCAAGCCGTCCCTTTATTTGTGCATTTACTGGACCCACGTGTAGCGGGCAGTGCAGGAATCAGAGGCTGTGGTGGCCTTCCCACCTACGGTGAGCGGGGAGAGCCGTCTGCCCGGCCCTGGGGCCGGGGCGCAGGAGGATGGCAGGCTGGTGATGAGGCATCCACACCTGTGGGGAGTCTGAGGGCCGGAGACCGCCAGTGACGCGTCCATGGCTTCTCTCTCCTGTTTCCCAATCTCACAGCAATGACACCCACAAGTGTGAAAGGGTTGCACCCAGAGATGTCGATAAACTTTGAAGATCAAAAGCATACATGTGCTAAATAATGACGCAGCACCCGCAGCAGGGCGAGAAGCAAGAGGAAGGCGGTGTTTACGCACTGGAGGGGCCCCGGACGCAGGACGCCGGGCGTGGGGTGACTGAATTCGAGAGGATCACGTCAAGTGTGACTTCTGAGCATTGAGACTTCCATCCTTCCTTCCCCCATCAGTTGTTTGTGGAGGCTGACTTTTGCCACCTAACTGGAACAGGACCACGGGAGGCCCCAGACCAGCCAGGCCAACTGGGGCAGGAGGGTGGGGGCCCAGGAGAAGAGGCTCTAAGGAAGAAATGGCACTTTATGATAACCTCACGTTATCCAATTGTCTTGAGAGTATTTTGTTGTTCTGGTACAAAGTTTGATGCCTAATTACCAATAGATACATAGAAAATGAAGGAATAGAAAAGCCAGGCACTTACTGTTCCAGGAAAAGCATAAAGTTAGACAAGAAAGGAAATATTGATTGTTACGTGGTCAGCTGTGATCATAATAATGCAAACCGACAATTGCGACGTGACCGCTGGAGGGCAGATTGGAGGAGGGACGGAAGTGTGACAGGCGGGGCCATTCCCAATAAAAGAACAGTATGAACGAAGACATTACATTTGGGAGCAGAGACTAGTCTGAACAATGATGAGCAGTGTGGATCGTCTAAGACACAGCGGCCAGGGGAGGCAGTGAGTCAGGCCTGCACGGGGAGCTTACTGTTGTCATGCACTCGTAGCAGAGTCCCTCTGAAAGGAGGAAAAGTCTGTGCATATCAAATAGACTCTGAAAGGTTACCCGACAGAAGTTAGCAACCATTCCTGATGGTCAAAAGCTCCAAATAAGAAAATGATATAGGACACTTTAATAGGACAAAGACCGTTTGTTTAAATTAGAAAGTATTATTAGAGATGGTTAAACACAGTGTGCAAAGTCAGGAACCTGGCTGGAAACTTGCTATCACCATTGTTATTTAACAAAAGCCAGCAGTTTTAGCTAAAACAATAACTAAAAGAAAATGAACCCAGCGGGTACATTGCTATAAAACTGAGAAGTCCCAGAGCTGCACTTTCCAGTATGGCAACCCCTTGCCACTGTGACCATTTAAATTTAAATCTAAATTAGTGGAGACTAAATACAATAAAAATTCAGTTCCTCAGTCGCAGTAGCTGAATTTCAAACTGGAGCTCAGCGGCCAGGCGTGGTTTGTGGCTGTGACATCACAGCTCAGGTGGAAAACACGGCTGTCTTCACAGGAAGTTCTCTCGGAGCTCTAGTTAAAGGAAGCCACCAAACAGCCCACTAAAAGCCACTCTTCCAAACTATCAAGAAGCTTAAAGCGAAGAGAGAAAATGGAGCCCGTCATCGCTGTCTCTGTACTCTAGTGCTGAAGGTAAGCCAGTCCGGACAGGTGAGACTGTCTCCCTGTGCTGGTTTATCAGCCAAAAGTGCCCACGCACATTATCTGAAATACTCTATGAAGAAATATGTGAGACTTTTTTGGTAAAAAATGTATTTTCCACTTATCACACAAATATTTTCTGTCTTTCAAAACCCACCAAAGAGATGTGGAAGAAGCCCTCTCATTTAAGTGATGGTTAGTAGCTTGCTGAACTGAAAAGCTAGGGGAAAAAAAAAAACACCTAAAACACAGGGGTGCTGGGTGACTCAGTCGATTAAGCCTCCGACTTTGGTTCAGGTCACGATCTTGAGGTTTGGGAGTTTGAGCCCCACTTCGGGCTCTGGGCTGACAGCTCGGAGCCTGGACCCTGCTTCGGATTCTGTGTCTCCCTCTCCCTCTGCCCCTTCCCTGCTAGTGCTCTGTCTCTCTCTGTCCCTCAAAGATAAATAAGCTTTAATAGAGAAAAAATAAAACACAAAAGTGTATGTTTATTACTTACACTTGGAACATATAGCCAAAGCCTTTCCTTTGAGCATGGGCCTGCCGACTGGGCTTTGCAGAGTCTCTCCTGCATACACATACCTGAAGTCTGTCTAGGATTCCCACTTTGAAAGTCTGGACATGGGCCGACAGACTCCTTCCAGACTAGATTTCCAAAGCTGACCCCAGCTGTCATTCTCACCTCCAAGTCTACCACTGTTCGGCACCTCGCTTTTCCTAGTCTTCCCAGAGCGCACACGCTAGTTTCCTCAGAGACAAGTGCTTCTGTGGCTCTCCATCAGCTTGCATGCTATTTCATGGAGCAGTAGGGTGAGTGACAGCTTTAGGGGGCACTTGTATGTTGCAAAGTGTCCCAGAGGCTGCAGGGGGGTGACAGGTGGGCAGGGAGAGCCCTCGCCAGGAGCCTGGCCAAGTTGCCTGGGGCGAACCTGCCAATTTCAAGGGAAGAGCAAGTACAGGTGCCCAACGTAAACCGCACTCTAGACTCAGCAGCTTGGAAAAACTGACCCTCCACGTGTGCGGCCTGCAGACTTTTCTTAAACCTCACGGCATTGTCAATGGGGTACACACAGGACGTTGGTGAGCAGCGTTCAGGAAAGGCTGCTGTTAGAACACGTTCACGTGGATGTGCTGGAAACACGGGCACAGAGAACCAAACTCTAAGGAGGCACCTGTAGCTCAACCTTCTTGAGATCATCTCGTCAGAGGGCAGAGTCTCACCACGTGGGGAGGAATCTGCCATGATTAAAAGGAAACTAATCCTTCTACCAAATTTTCTAAAATATTTCCAGGCAAGTCATAACTCTCACAGAAGACGGTGCCTGTGTTGCTTTGACTTCTGGATCTTTTTCTCATTATCTCAATGACATAAACACCAACGAATTTTCAGGGAAAGCACAACGTGCATCTCACTCCTGTCATGTCACACTTTCTGCAGGAAGGAGGCCTGTGAGGCTGTGCTTCGTCCACACAGCTGTGACCCCCCCACTGCAGAGAAGTCCCTTCGCACCTGCACATGTGCACAGAGGGATGCCTGTCAGTGCTCCTGCAGCAAACATCAGGATTTATGTTTCAGACGAGGCTGTGACCACGGCCACACACCCCGTGAGAGGATACTGCCCTCTCTGTGTGAGGTTCCTGGGGCACTGTGGGCGGTAGCCATGCCACGACCCATCTACCTTTCGACCATGAGAGAATCCAGTCCCTTACAAATACCAACTCCTGGAGAGAGAAGCTTAGGAAACCCTGGTGGGCCCGGCTCTTAGAGATGGACTGTGAGGTTCCCACATTCACAGAGTGATGGAGGCCCATTTGCCAGCCTGCACCAGGAAGCAGTGAGTAGTGATGGGGGGTGGGGTGGGGGGTACTCCGTGGCTGCAGCCCTGCCTGTGGAGGAGAGGCTGGGAGACCTGCATCGGGAGGCCTTGTCCTCTGAGTCTCCGGGCTCTAGACAGAGTGAGGGGTGGGCCGCAGGAACAGGTGAGTGGGGAGAGGAGAGAAAGAGAAAACTGTTTCTGGCTGGGCACTGGTTGGCAGTATGCCTCCCTCCACATTTAAGAGTAAACATTACCAATAACTTCCTGCATTCAAAAACTCAATGTAAGTTTAAAGTCACGAGTAGCAAAGCTTCTTCCGGAATCAGACATTGCAGGGAAGCTCGGGAGGCCTGCCCAGAGCTCCCTCAGTGGGCACAACGGCTGCTGGCCAAGGAGCCTTTCTTCTTCCCTGTTAACTGGGCATTCGCCAGGTGGGAGCCCCGTGCCTCTCCAGGGGCGGTTTCTGCAGATGGACTTCTCTGCCGTCCCCACTGCCAGAATCCTGAGCAAAGTCCCGGAAGAGGAATTTCAGTGGGTTGGCTGTGGAGGCGTACTCTGCTAGGAACCATTTTACTGGCTTCCAGAAGCTGTATATGAAACGCTGTCAGCCGAGTCCATCTGCGTGAACACGCGAAAGAAATGGTTTTGATGCAGTGAGACAGAGACGGGTCCTCTGTCCTGGTCCCTGTCTCTGTCGCGGGTGGCTTGAGAGTTCATGCGCATGAGAAGATGGGGGCGGGGGAGACACTGAGAAGTACTTAATAACAGAGGCAGGAGGGGAAAAGGGGAAAGGCCTCCGTCTGGGATCCTCAGCCCGCAGTGGAAACACACCATCAAATCCAAGGGCTTTCATGACAGATGCTGAGTTTTCATTTACTTTTTAGTTTTTAAACCTTGCTCAAGAAAGACTAGAAAAATAGCACATCTGGTTCCGACCACAAGCACGTGCTTAACTTTTCTAAACCTCAGTTTCCCTCGCTGCAAAGTGGAGGTGATCCCTGACAGCGCCCCGGGCAGAAAATTTAGAGGCTATGAGGCAAGAGGATGCTCACCAGGCAGGGACAGCGCCTCACGTGCTCCTAAGGGTGCTGAAGTGCCCGCCCCTCCTCTGCACCTCCACAAACCCAGGAGTTGAGCCCGACAACCAGCCCCTCAGATGTGGCCACTAAGAGAAACAGACGGGGCCACAGTGTTAGTGGTGATGGTGGCAGAGCTGACAGAGAGAACACCTCCTGTGGGCGAGACACTGCCCTCAACACTCTGGACACGTGAACTCATTGTGTCACCAAAACCCCAAAAGGCCAAAGGTGTATATTGCACAGAGGAAGAGGCAGGCACAAGAGCCTGAACCCCTGGCCCACACAGCCTCTGTGTGTTAGGGACTTAAGCAGGGGGGGTGTCGACAGCCAGGGGGCCCAGTCTTGGGGGCAGCAGCCCATGAGGCAGTCCCTGGAAGTACCAGGCAGGCGGCTCTGCCCAGGGGTGTGGGGCCTCTGCAGGGGCTGCCCCGGGGGGCCGCTCCCCTGCAGCCCCTGTGGCCTGTATTTTGGTCTGGGGTGACTCAGGCCAGATTAATCACTGGACATCTCTGAATAGGGAAAAGCACTTTAAAAACAAATGTCACCTCTCACTCCATTTCCCTCATCGGTCCCTCAAAATAAGTACCAATGCTTTGCCAGGGACAAAAAGAAAGTAGGAAACGTGACTGTTCAGAGGGTCAGTGGGACAATCATTCTAAAAGACGCAAAATCGTGTCATCGGGAAGAGACTCACAGCTCATCTGGAAAACACTGCTGTGCGGCGGGGAGGTCCTACCTCAAGAGGTTGCGAGACTGTCTCAGGTCATGAGACCCACTGGGAACACATCCAAGCCCTCATCAAATCCCACTGCCCCAGCATCTGTCCACTGAGGACTTCTCAGTACTTAAGGTCACAGTAAAAGCACCTCACTGAAATATGTCTTTAAAATTCGACGTATTTTTCCAGGTGTGCATTCTACACCCACTGGAAGCATGTTTCCACGCCAGATGAGCCCACGAAAGAGGAGAAGGGAGACACTGTGCCCACGTCCCTCTCCTAACAGTCTAGCGTGCAGCATGCAGGGAAACTCACAATTCTCATGTTTGTTAAACCGTGCGCTGATATGCCTGTGCCAGACCTGATCTGAGAGGGCGCCGTCCCTTCGTGCCTGCCCAGTGGGAAATGCAGGCTGTGCCCCTCGAGTTTCTGATGACTGTGGGCTGAGGCACAGTCTGGTTTCCCGATCAGATATGGGCAGCCAGCGGCCTGTGGTGTGGCAGGGGCAGCGAGGGCTGGGCGGGCAAGGGGCAGATGTGCCCAGTGTGTCTGGAAGGCTGAGAGTCTCTCTTGGTGGAAACCTCCACCCCCTCCTTCCCTGTGCAGTCGGACAGGGCTTCTGTCTCTCAGCCACAGCCCCTGGTCCCTGCAGGCCGGCTCCTGGGCAGAGGACAAGGACGAATTCAGGGATGAGGCCGTGGCCTGTGCCCTCATGGGGACTCATCCCATAGGCCCTGAAAACGCCTCCAAAGCAGCTATTCCCTTTTGCTTTCAGAGGGCTCACTCATTGCTATTGACTGAAGACAGAGCCCCGCTTTGCACTCTGTTCCTGTAGGACAAGGATGAACCAGACAAAAGCTGAGACAAGAGCCCCGCAGCACATGCGGCCTCACCATGCGGCCTGCCACCAGGAATGCCTGGGCTGTGTGAACTGTGTTCTCAGTCCCTCCCGTCCGAGTGAGAACTGGAGGAGTCCCGACAGGCATGGCTTGGCAGCCACCTAGGAGCTTTCCACAGATCCTCTGAGCTCTAAAATTCTTATGTAATGGTCTCTTCCTTTTGGTCATCAAAGTCATTGATCTGTTTCCCATTTCCAGCCCCCCTCCATGCCTATTATCAATTTAAAGAACTAAAAGTTCAATGGAATGACTCACCAATTTAGTTGGAAGAAACCTTTTGTACACAGTGCTTTGTCTGTGAACACAGCCATTTGTTCTGACCTGAATCCCCAGACAAGCCGACTGCTGCCCAGCCCCTGCCTGCTGGCCCCACAGAGTTGGCCCCAGGGCCGTGCTGCACCAGGCTCACTGAAGGGACATGAACTTTTCCTTTCCTGCTAAGTGCTCACAAACAGGTGAACACACACGCAAGTCTCTGAGAGCCCCAGAGCCAGGAAGACTCTGTGACCAGCATTCTCCCCTCACTCCAGACGCCACATACTGGTGGGCACCCAGGATTCAAAGGACCAGATGTAGCCCCAACGGGCAGCTCTGGACCCTCTAATTTCTCCCAGTGGCGGTCAGCACATCATCAAGTAACCCTCCCACCTCGGGGCCTCAGGTCACTATAAGATTTGTCCCATGTCCTGCAGTCAAAACTGGGCTACTTGTAATTTCTGCTCTCAGACCTAATTCTGCTTCTGGAGTCTTCAATGGGCAGAAATGGCAACAACTTAACACTCTCCTCCCTACCCAGCTTTGACTTTCTGCTCAGAGACCACCCCATACACACAGAGACCACTTCTGACACTCAAGGCAGGGTTTCCCAGGAGCCTGAGCTGAGCACACAGCACAGGAAGGACCCCAGGGAGGGTCTCTGTGTCCCGAGCTCAGGGTGCATGAGGTAGAGACACGGCAGTCCTCCCTCCAGCACTGCCAGAAGCAGAGAACACTTCGTGCTGGGCTCGTCTCAGCATTTACTGTAAACAAGGCTCCCCAGTGTGGCTGACAAAGTCCAAAGGAAGCTGCCTGGAGATGCCCAGCAGGTCCAGATTCCCAGCCCTGTGGACAGTGGACAGAATCACCGGTAAACCTGCCACTGGGTCCGGAGGCTCCAAAACACACTTCCCACTCCTAAATTTTCCCACCAGTCCTTCCCTGGGTTTCTGGTTTCCTCCTTGTATATTCTTTGCATGTTGCCAGTTGGGGGCCAATTACAAATATCCTGTTACGCTAAATCCTATAGAACCCTAGTTAATCTGAGCCCGAAAAGTGATGATCAAATCTTACTAGATGAGGGATTCCTTCTTTCTGTTGTTCTAAGGATGCGTATTTACATCGTTTGTTCTTAAAATATTTACCAGTAAGATACGGCAAGATACATCCATGCATTTGCTAAGCTGGGTATGGTGCCAAATGCTGCTTTAAAAACGCTGCAATCATGGGGCGCCTGGGTGGCTCAGTCGGTTAGGTGTCTGACTTTGGCTCAGGTCATGATCTCACGGTTCATGGGTTCAAGTCCTGCGTTGGGCTCTATGCTGATGACTTGGAGCCTGGAGCCTGCTTCGGATTCTGTGTCTCCTTTCTCTCTGCCCCTCCCCTGCTCATGCTCTGTCTCTTTCAAAAGTGAATAAAGGTTAAAAAATGTTTTTACAATGTTGCAATCAGGAATGATGAAAATAATGCTTACTGGCAGAAGCACAGCAGAAAGGGGACTTTTGAGGGGACGTAGCCAATGCAGTAACTCTTCAGGACTAATGAATGTGCTCTGGACATTCACAGACCATCAGTGTAGGTGAAAGACAAGCACACGCCAGAAGCGTGTTCCCGGAAGGGTCTGGAAGACAAGTTGATAGAACAAGCTTGGGGCATGGTGACAACCTAGCTGTCTGTTGTCCGTGGAGGCAGAAACGAAACAACACACTGTCCAACCAACAGCCTGCACTTTCTTCGTGATGTAACAGGCTCGTAGCTGACATGAGCCACGCCCTCTTATCACCTGCAGTAACAAGTATTCATTTCTTCAACCCGTGTTTAGTGAGCAGCTACTATGTTCCCAAGGCTGCACTATCACGAGTTACCTCTGCCAGGAGGGCCTTGACCAAGATACAGCAGGAGAATACACCACAGAGACATCAGCTGGAGACTGGTGCTTCATCATTCCTGGGGCTTGTGCATGAGTCCACAAAGCAGGTCCCTAAGCCTTAGGTCCCTGAAAGAAACAGCTAAGCAGGCCTGGATGAGGCCCTGGGGCCATACTGCTTCTGTAGGTCACTTGTGAGACACCTCGATTTTACACATTAGAAAACCCAGGTCCCACAGCCGACCTGGACTCCAGAGACATTTAAGGTGCTACAAGGAATATTTTACAAGGAAGGTATTTTTCAGACAATGCCAGGATACCCCAATATTCTGTCTAATTAGGGTGCCGAATGAAGTAATGCTCTTCTCAGTAGCCTGGAGGCGAACTACAACTAAGGTCTGGAAATGCCATTTGCTACGACGTTGCCGCTGGATGGCACTTTATAATAGATCGCTTTGAAACTTTGCATCTGGAAGCAGGAAAGTTTTATTTTGGGGTTGGTGGTGCAGGTGGATTCCATTAGTGAGAGTCATATTCTGGGACTCAAACTCACATTAAACCAAGACTCAAAACCCAGAATTAACCAAGGCTGTTAACCAAACAAAAGGATTTTTCAACAAAGAGATCAAGTTTGAACTCACATGTTTTAAAAATATGCCAAATTTGGGGCGCCTGGGTGGCTCAGGTGGTTAAGTGTCCAACTTTATCTCAGGTCATGATCTCACGGTTCGTGGGTTCAAGCCCCGCATCAGGCTCTGTGTTGACAGTTCAGAGCCTGGAGCCCTGCCTCAGATTCTGTGTCTCCCTCTCTCTCTCTCTCTGCCCCTCGTCAGCTCATGCTCTGTCTCTCTCTCTCCCTCAAAAATAAATTAAAAAAAATTTTTTTTTAAAAATTTAAAAATATGCCAAACCCAATAAATCCCAAACATCAGAATGTCCTCCAAGTTGAGCCTGAGTGAATCTGATGCCTGTGGGTGGGACCCTCCGGTCAGCACCGCTGCCCAGGGATGGGCCGCCAACACCTCAAAGGCCAGGGCAGCACCCACACCCTCCTCAGGCCGCCTTCAGAAGCCTGTGTAAGGCCCTGAAATGGTGTCGGTTTAGGGAAACTGATGTGTGTGCTAAATCGTGTCAACCAGCTTGTGCCTTTCACTCACTGAAGTGTTTGCTGTCATCGCCGTTTACAAGCAGCCTCTGTTTCCTTAAATGTCAAAAATTCTCCAAAGCCTTGCTCCCAATGTCTTCGACAAGTCGGGACCATGTGAACTCCAGGCGGGGCAGGGCACTGCTCTGCTGAGAGGCTAATATGCTGGGCCTCCTGCCATGTTATTCCCAGGATAATTCTCCACAGATTTATGATCGGGACTTGGGTGACTTCCCAGGATCGTTCCAGGACATAGATCTACCAGTGTTATGAGGAGCGTGACAAATCGTCCTCACACACATCACAGCAGGCGCACAGCGGAGTGTGACCCTGGGTGTGAGAACCAGCCCAAGCACAGACACGCCCGACCCTGCTCCTCCAAGCCAAGGGCGCTCCAGCTCCCTCTGGGACCGGCCGCTGTGGGAAGTGCAGCTGTTAAGAAGGCCAGTACGACACAGCCGCCAGGGTCCCCACGAGTGTCTGCCAGTCAGGGCCCCGGGTCCAGGTCTGGTGACCTCCTCAGCCCCATCCCCCCGGGAGTGTGGGGGCCCCTGATACCTCACCCTGTCCTCCCTGCCCGCCTCTTCCTTCAGCTCTGCCCTTGAGCTCGCGTCTGCACACAAGGCCTGCCACAGTCCCACCCGCTCAGCGGCCCTCTGCCTCTGCCTCTCTCTTTGGCTCCCACGTGGACTCAGTGGTCCCCACCCCAAGGCACCTCTTCCTCGGCCCTCAGCTCTGTCTCCGGCTCCTTTTGCACTTCTGGAGGGCAGCTGACTCACACCGTCCAGCCCCCAGGGCCTCCCGGTCGCCACCTCTCCGCAGTTGGGCTGTTGGCTGCACCATCTGTGGCAACGGCTCTTCCCCTCCTCCCCTACAGCGGACACCTTCACGTCCCGCCTGGGATGTTACTCACTTAGCAGGCTGCTCCGCTCCCAGGGCCACCCTAACGACTCCTCTCAGAAGCGTCTGCCCCAAGAGCCTGCCTGAGGTGCAGCTCACTTTCCAGAATCCCTCGGTAGGCTCTTTATTCTCAGCAATCCAGGCTGGGGGTCAAATCCGTTTTCCTTTCCCTGTTCCTAGCCCTTCCCCGGGCTGACGCCCTGCACTCCCAACGCGTGCCTCTCCCCTTCACTGTTGGTCCAAGCCCTGCCTCTCGGAGCTTGAGAACACAGCCAGCACCCGGCCCCCCAGTGGAAACACTCCCTCCTCTGAACTCCTGAGGAGCAGGCAGACGGGCTTGCGTGGATCTTTTAGTGTCTCAGGGTACTGAGCCCAGGGGCTCACAGGACAGAGCTGAAGTGCCGGGGAAGGGGCGGTAGGAAGGACGTGCTGCCCTTGTCTTTGGGGCTACGTGGGCAGGGCCCCACCAGGCATCCTGGCTGCACCCCCACTGCCCTCCCAAAGAGGCCTCTGTCCTCTCTCCGCAGGAAAGGAAGGGGCTGGGAAGAAGTCACAGATTTAAAAAGCTGTGTTAATATCTCCCTGGGATAGGAGGGAGGGAGTCTTCGGAAGTAGCTCTTGGGCTGCCAGAGCACTGCTGACTGAGTCACAGTAAGTATGGCATCCCAGGGGGGTGCAGACGTCTGGGAATGCTCTGGGCCATGGATCTGTCATCCCGGACCTCCCGGTCTCCACCTGCAGAAAGACCACAGCAGCCGGTGACAGGCCTATGTCCACACAGAAGAGCAGAGGACTGAGGGACCCCACCAGGGGTGTGATGAGGAAACTAAGGCCAAAGACACAGGTACCAATCAAGGTCCTGTCCCGAAACTTCAAAACCATCACTGTAGGCCAGAGAAAAGGAAATGCTGATTTCACAAATGACGGAATCCCTTATGCAAAGAGGTAGCTTCAGCTGAACATGCTGACAGTTAAAGTGAGCACTCAAGAGACTTAAGCACAGTCTCGGCTAACAGATCGTGTAGTGTCAAAGGAATCTCCTGTCTCTTTGAAGCAGACACTAAAGAGGAAGGAAAATCCTTTTCTAAAGCATGTTCTCGCTAAGATACCAAACATGGCTTTGTAAAAACAGCATTTGACTAGGAGGCCAGGGACCTGGGCTCTGTCTGCCACCAACTTTGGACGAGACTCTCAGAATGTTCTTTCGCATTTCTATACTTCGACGCGCCTTGATCCAGATCAGGATGGAGGGCTGCCCTGACATCTGCCGTGTGCACACCTGCCTCCTTCGTCCTGAGACAGGGCCCAGCCTCTCAGGGACGCAGCATGCCTGGTGCCTCCCTCTGCCCTGCACACTGGTGGAATTTGCACAGCCTGTGCTTCTCAGATCAATCCGTGCCAGAAAGGAAGGGCCCCTCCAGCAGAAGCCTTTGTGCCAAGAGGCTGAGGAACCCGGAGAAGGGACGCCTGCAGTACAAGAGGGCGTGTGCTCACTGTCATGACAGAAGCAATACCGAGATGCAAAAGGGCTTGGCCTGGTGGCAGGGTGTCTGGGAGCCACCAGGTGGGAGTGAATCCATCCCAGGTCTGACACAGGACACATGACGTCACTGAACAGGAGGACTGCTGTGCATAAAGTGTGTGTAGTAAGTTCGCAAAATACTGGCCACTGATTAGCTTATTATCAAAAAGCATCAATTTTTCTTGGTAGTGTTCCCACCCACCCTCACTCTGTCTTATCTCTGAGTAAAGATGATGTAAGTCCTTAATCATTTTTCTATCACTGTCAGTTTCTGGTTCCAAGTAAACTGATGTTATTGTATGCCTACATTCTCTGGTTTCCCCTCAGAAATCCTACTGCCTTTTGACTCAAAGCCCTGTTATCCCTGCTCACCCCATGCCGCTGGGGACGTGATTTGGGGTTCCGAGGGGGGGTGATCATGTTCCGTCCAATTTCGCTTTATGCCTTCCCTCCTGGTATACACTCCATAAAAACATGCTGAAAAAATTAATGAAAGACAGACTCAGCCAATGTGTCCGCAAATGACAAGACAGCCTCATTTTCACTCATGCCATGATACAAGGCAGCCGCTCAAAACCAGAGGCTTGGCCACAGGGCATTTCAAGGCAGCTCCCCAGAATTGGTGCTTGACCCAGAAAACCCTACAAAGCCTTGCAACTGAACACCTTCAAATCTCCAAGTCCTTGTCAGGAAGGGCTGCTCAACAGTCAAAACCGTGCAGGAGAAAATCCACCAAGGATCTGAGGGGGTCACGCCATAGTGATACTCGTTACCTTCCATCCTCCAAAGGCAGCACTGGGCCCGTGCCAGGACAGCCAGTGCCAGGCAGAAACCGTGGCTCTGTCTGACGTGTGTGCACAGAGCACAGGTGCGGGGGGGCTGGGGGCCTCCACAGGGCTCTCGTGCCAGGGCAAAAGACCCCAGAGACAGCAGGCCGTAGAAACTCCTGCCTGTACACACTGCACGTGATGGGTGCGCAAACGGGAAACAACAGAACATCAGTCGGATCAGAACTTGTGCTGCCAGGGTCATCTGGAGAAGAAACCCGGCTTTACAGCCCAATTCCCACCAACCAGAAGAGCAGGAGAACATGCCACTGGTCCTGTGAGAATCTGGGGGAAGGAAGAAATTTGGGCTTAGAGGGGAACACACGAAGCAAAGAGGCAGAAGCAGTGAAGGCCATCGTTGAGCCGCTGAGCTGAGCCTTGGGGTCACCAGCACCAGGGACTTGGGCCGGTCTTAGAAGGAAGGACAGGAGAAGTGACCCTGGTCTGAATCAGTGCAGTGCGAGCCCACTTCGAAGTCCCTTCCTGGGATTTAACCTCAGGTTATAGGCTTCTTCTTCCAAATGAGATCAGCGATCGCCGTGGCTTCTAGGTGTGCAGGTATCTCACTTACGAGAAACCGATTTCTTGTTTACGATTCCTGTTGTGAGTCTAAACATAAAAATTTAATTCAAGGTAGAATCTTTCTCAGTGAGATTTTTTTCCTGTAAAAAGTAAACTTAGAGTCATTCCTTTCAGAAAATTCAATAAATGATTATTGATTATTTATATAACCAAGGCTACTAGCTGATTCTAAGGAGTTTAGAATTACGAGAAATCTAGTCCAGAAAAAAAAAAAAAGACCCAGTTCAATGGGAAAAAACAGATCAGGCTATTTAATCTATCGGCCCAAAGAGATATTTGGACTAGAACAAGAGCCCACCACGTCAGTGGGGAGGGGAGGGGGAAGAAGCAGGCCTCTAGCACCACACTGACATCAGAAGGGCAGCTGCATTCTCCTTGGCCGTGCCGTGAACTTCCAGAATGCCTCCCTTCAGACCCACATGAATAGAAGACGGTGGGTACTCTGTTTACGCATCTGCTCACGTGTCTGTAAGGACCAGGGATAGAAAGCCACGAATATGGAGCTTGCTCTTCAAGGGCTCGTGCTCTGCAGGGAGAAAGACAACCACAAAGCAGATGAAGCATGTGACAGCAGGGCTCTCTGTGCACGGGCCACGCTGGCCAGAAACAGGTGCCTCGGACAGGTGGGGATCCAGGAAGAGTCTGCAGAAGAGACAGCTTCCTCACTTGATTTTCTGAAAGGGTTTAGTTCCCTTTGTGATAAAAAGGTGCAAGGAAGAGATGAGACGTAAAATGGGATGTAATCACTTACATTTTATGTGACAAAACCATCACAGAAATAAGAAAGCTGCTAACAAGTTATTCAGTCACATGAGGAGAATGTTTCAATTTCATGATCGGTGGCTTGAAGTCCACCGTCAAACGCTGGTGAAGTATTTTATTCACATGAACAAATGCAGGCCTTAGAGCACAGCTTGTAAGCTCCCTAAAAGCCTAGGAGCCTGGGACAGACGGATGAATAGTATGTTAGAACACTACGCATCTCTTAATAGAATATTTAAATACACAGCCGTGACCAAATACATTGCTGAAGTTAAAAACAAAAAGAAAGACCGAGTACAGACCGGAGTGTATGGGTACGTGGTGCCTGGCTCACGTCTGTACAAAAGGGAAACGGGGACGCATTACACACTGTGTGCGCACGGTCTTTAGGCGGTAAGGGAGGGGTGCTGGAGGTTTGGAGTGGGGAACATTAGCCATTAGACACGTTTTTGAATGGTATTTTTTCATGTGCATATATCACTTAATTTTTAATGTGAAAATTTTCATTAAATTGTTCAGCAAAAGCTTACTCAGTATCTTTTTAAATGCCAAGTACTGTGTAAGACCTTGGGCCGTGATGGGGACGAAATGCCCTCTCCCCCTTGAGGACAGTGTGTGGGGGTCAGCGAGCCATGGTTACGACAGTCATGCTGTGGAGAAGAAGAAGGACATTCAAGCCTACTGAGAAGCCGCTGTCCTGGGACGAGCGCTGACAGCTTTGTCCCAACTGTCTTTTTGAGAATGTCTGTGAAACAGGTTTGACAGACAGGCACAGTGCCTCCCTCTGGGCTGAACCCAGTAAATGAGAGAGCATCTTTCTCTGGAGCAAAGGCTGGGTGGGAGGGCCAGCAGCCTCCCGTGACACTGAGGGCTTCTCAGCTGTGACACAAACCGCCCGCGGGCACCGCGTCAGTCCTGTGGGATCTGGGGAAAGGGAGTATGTGAACATGACACCCCAGCTGCCTGTTTGCTGGGAGCGGTCAAGTCTGTCTCTGACCCAGGGTCCCAGGCCCGCAGGCATCTGTGAAACCGTGGCAGCCCAACTGGTTAGCTTGCAAGTATGGGGACTCCAAACCCCTCACAGCTCTTGACATGTCGATCAAAATTAACGTAGTAAGCACCCTTTGTTTAAAAAAGTCAGAGAAAAGTAAGTCTTCTAGTGGAGCCCTTCCCATGGCCCTGGTCCTAAGCTAACATTTGCCATCACGGCCATTTCAGCCCAGCACCTTCATGGTCCAGCTCAGGGGGTGGAGCTGCCAGGAAAACCCAGGTGCCACCTCTGCTCCTCTCAGACACAGTCCACACCCCTCCAGGTCTAGGCAGGAATAATACAAAGTCCCACGGAAGCTCCTGTCCGATCTGTGCACAGGCAAAGCCTGCAGGAGCTGACTCATGCCCTCCCCACGCAGGTCAGCCCGGGCCACCGCTAGGGAGCACTGCCGGATTTTAGCTGTATTTTTAGGCACCTGTGGCCTCGGAAGGCCTCATACGTCTATTAGGAGCATTAAGTTAGTCTTGTCGATGAATTAATATTAAGTGACAAAGCTCTAAATACTTCCTAAGCTTTTCTTCCTTATAAAGTGAACACTTTAAAGGGGTTTAGAATTGAAATTGTTTATTTTGTCTGGATTTATGTGTTTGTGTTTGTTTTAGATTCAGCATGTAATAAAAAGAATTCCTTGTCAGATTTATACGAATCACCTTACTATAACTGAAAGCTGGTTTTGTTTCTGTTTTCACACCAATTTCTGAATCCTACAAATTTAAAAGTAGATACTACGGACGCTTAATGTCTCCTCTCACTTTTACTTTTGCCGAAAGTGAGCAAACGTACACTTTCATCCGATCAGAATGCCTTCGCTCTGCTCCTGGCTTACCTCATGTACAGTGTCTTTATTCTGGTGACTTATTACTATCTATAACCCTGGCATTTGAGCTCTGTATATTTCAAAAAGTAAGAAAAAAAGGAATTTAGAACACAAATTGTCTCTTTTTACAGAAGCTGACGGGTGGCCAGGCCTAAAGGACTGTCACAATGCCACCTGTCTCCTGAAGGGCAGCTGGCCTGTTAGCGGGCTCTTCCTGCAGACCCAAAGGTGAAATGGGTCACACGCAGATATTTTTGCTATAGAGCTAATAGTAATAATAAAAATTTTCAATTTAAGAAAATGTCTAAGGACTCACACTTTGTCATTGCAAGAAAACCGAGGGACGTTTTTCTCTACCACTCCACACAAGGAAGATGTTTGACGGCCTCTATCTAAAACTACCATGTTCTCTCTGCTCCAGCTGATGTCAAGGTGAACTTAGTGATTTTCAAAGACTCTGCCCTTACTTAGATACTGCCGTCCAGCCATCTGGTGTGGGTCACAGACAGATCACCTCTGAGACCCTGAAGACGAAGGCAGGAAGGGCGTGTGAAGGAGACCCTAATGAATGTTGGAAACGTCCTGACCCGTCTTCGTACCGTCCCATGCAAGAATCTGACAGCTTTCAGGCAGTGTCTGTCTGCCCCAGAGTGGGTTTGCTTGTCTCCTGCCAAACTTTTTAAAAGAACTAGTTGCAAACTCTTAAGAAATTGGAATATTTTATGTATAAGTTTGCATTTCCGTGTTCTCTGAACACGGGAACTGGGCAGGCTGGCACCTGCATTTCCTCATGGTAACTGAGGGTCGTAAGGAGGAGCTGCCATCCACAGTTCCTAACATCCCCACCGTCCCACGTTGCCCCTGCCCTGCCACACGGCCATCAGCTCTCTCTTAGGCCAACACTTGAGACTCGTGAAGGGCTGGCCAGGGACTAGGGGTCAGACCCGTGCCTTTGGAACAGAGTAAAACTAAAAGGACATTGTTTTGAACTAATGAATTCCACACTCCATCTCACTATGTGAGAGTTGTCTCACTATGTGAGACAACTAGGGATAAAGAATCTTTCATATATTAAAAAAACCCTGATTGTGGATCGTAACATCCTATTTCATAATGGCAGAAAACCTAACTTCCCTGAACTAGTCTCGTTTCCCGCCACACAGCACCCATGAGGTGAGTCACTGGCACAAACTTACAGATGCCCCTTCTGTCCTGCTTTGTCCGTTATCCAGCCACCCCCTGGCCAACTGTGAGGGGATTCCTCAGAGGGAAAGTCATGAGCCATATTCTAGTTTTTAAATGTTAAGTGTTCCTTGCTGCCCACTGAAACAGTGCCAGTTTTCTATTTGTTAACAAAATGTTCTTGATGAATGTGGGTAATCAAGAGTGACAAACAAGACACACTAAGCATTCTAGGAGCTTTTCCCTAAAACATCAGTTGTGAGAGAAGCAAGGGGAGGGAAGTAGACCCCAGATGCACGCGAGGGACAGGTGTGTTGTCTGCAAACAATCTATCAACAATCATGAAATCGAGTACAACCTGTGGGCATGTGCCAGCCATGTCAAGGCAATCTTCCCTCCCCCATTTCGGGAGTGTCTGTGCGTATCCACAGCGGATGGCAGAGGGCCTGGGGAGTTTGCAGGAATTGGACGTGTTCGGCCCCATGGAGCCTGTGAATGAATGCCCTTTGAAGACTGGAAGAACTCACATGAAGAAGCAGGTCTGTTCATGCTCCAGGAGAAAAATTAACGCCAGTGAGTGAACACCATTTGTGGGCAGCCTCAGAACACGTCAACAACTTGACTGTGCAATAATGGCGTGAGGGGGTAAAGTTCCCACTCTCCAGGAGTCTGTAGACAGCCCGGGGTCACCTACCGAGGATGCAGCAGACAGCATTCCATCCCCCTTCATGCAGGAGGCAGTGTGGACGGAGCTGCAGGGCCCTGGGTCCACTGGCCACTCACCAGACAATTCTTAAGTCTGTCTCTTCTCAGCATTTATTTGTCTTAAATCTCTTAATTTTCACCACAGGGAACAGACCTCAGTGGCCATGACGACTGTTTCATCTTGAGGTTCTGGCTGCCCGAACCAGTGTCTCCTCTGTCCTCACACCTGGCTCGTGGTCAGCATAGAGTTCTGCACAGGAGTGACGCCTGGTCCACATTTGCTGTGGGGCTGAGCTGCTTCATTCGCCTTTCTCTGGTCAGAGCTCTACCAGACCATTTGGAAGATGTGGCCTCAGGGCCACGTGTGCATTACCAAAATCACAGATCTTTAAGGCTGGAGGAGTCCTGGGGTCACAGACCTCATTTTTCAGCCAAGCAAGCGGAGGCTCCAGAAGGGACCAGAAAGAGCACAGGATGTCTATGTTAGTAGAGGTCTGGTGCCATACTGTCCAGCATGGGAGCCACTGGCTGTGGTGAGTACCCGAAAGGTGGCGGGTCCAAACTGTAGAGCAAAATAAATGCTGGCGTTCTAAGACTTGGTATACAAAAAAATGTAGATTTCTCATCAATATTTTCTATTGATTACAAGTTGAAATGATAGATTTGGATGTATTTGGATATACAGGCTGGGTTTCTAAGACTTAGTATACAAAAAATGTAAAATTTCTCATCAGTATTTTATATTGATTACTAGTTGAAATGATAATGACTTGGATACAAGTATTAGGATAAAGTATATTAAAAATAGTCTCACATTTTTAAAACTTATTTTAATGTGGCAACTAGAATATTAAAAATTCCCTATGTGGTTCATATTCTATTTCTTCTGGGCAGTGTTGGTCTAGAACAAAGCCCGTGTCTGTAAGTCTGATCTGAAGTCCCTCTGCAGGACACTAAACTATTTGAACACATAACACAGTCTTACTTTGATTTTAATTTGAAAATGGACAGAGAAAAAGAAAGTTGAAGGACAAAAGGTTTTTGCTACTGTTATAATTTGGGTGTTGTCACAGCACCTTCTGAGTTTATAGACCTGGAGTGTGTCTAACTGGAATGTATGTGGTCCCAGCATGTGTCCTTTGACCTGGAGAAAATAAAAGGAGCAAATTCACGGTATTCACAATAGGGGTTAGACACAATAGTGTCTTTGGGAAAACACAAGTCTCATTTTCTTGTTTGATTTCTGACATTTCCACCATTCTTTTTTTTTTTTTTTTTTTATATTTGGTGGGTTTTTTTTTTTACTGTTTATTTATTTATTTATTTTGAGAGAGAGAGAGTCAGAGTGTGTGTGTGTGTGTGTGTGTGTGTGTGTGTAGGGGAGAGGCAAAGAGACAGGGAGACAGAGAATCCCAAGCAGACTCCCCACGCAACATTCATCAAGGAGCCCAACACAGGGCTTGATTCCATGAACCATGACATCATGACCTGAGCCAAAATCAAGAGTTGCATGCTTAACTGATAGAGCCACCCATGCGCTCCTCCACCATTCTTAATTTGACAAAAATAATCTGTGATGTGACTACAGTTTTTAAAGGAAAGAAATCAGATACTCATTCGGTAGAAATGGGAGTTGCTTTTGCAAAGCATAACAATGCCCATGAAATTATTTCAGTAACTGTTGCTATTATGTTAAACGATGGATACCGTTACTATTAAGGATTACGGCTTTCTTTTAAAGGGTTTATTGTGTGAAGGATTCTGCCGCCCCTAATATTCATAGGAGTTTTACCAGCATTCATTAGAAAACAGTGGAAACAGACCTTTTCGTGAAGACGCAGGTGACCTTAAAACTTCAATGTTTAGAGTGAGGCATCAGCTATCTGCCCGTCAGGTTTTCTAGCTAGGACCATACACTCACCCCGTGACTACCTTACCTTTGTATTTTTCTGTTTGAGTTCTTAGAAGCTCTGCACATTTTGTCTCTTCCTCCTGTATTTCCAGATGAAATCGACATTCTGGGTGAACACTGTTCACCTGGTCAAGGTTTAAAAAAACGGAAGTGACTAAAAATTCCACCAGAAGAGGAAAGTCAAACAACAGTTCTACAAAATAAAATAAAACACCCTTCGGTTCCAAAGTGCTCCCCAAATAACACTCATTTAAAAGCAGTCACCTTCATATTTCTGGCATGGTTATGAAAACAAATTCACTTTGTGAAGGAATTCTAAAACAAACATAAAATCTAATAAAATATTTTTTTTACTGAGCAGGAAAACAGCTTACTAACATCATACACTGTATGATGTTGGTACTAATCTGGCAGTAATAAAGCTCTTCGATCCTAATCATCTTTCAGTCTTGGAGCCCTCCATTTCGTGGTCCTTGATTTAATTAAAGGATGTACATATCTCCTCACAGACCATTCTCAATGCCCACACGCTAGCCCAGACGCCTACACGCGTCACCTAAGGACCACAGCCTCTGCATCTCAACAGAGCTCTAATAGGATAACGTTATTCGTAGAGACTCCAGGTCACATCTGAAAGTTTGGAATTGGTGTGAAGGAGATTTTCAGGACGATCAGAGGGGTAAGCAGGGAGACAAAGCGTGGGAAGGGCTGCGTCACTGTGGTTGCCACCAAACAAGAGGTGGTTGATTTCCCCTCCCAACGGGTCGCAGGAACCAAAGGTGCAGTTAATATTGCCCATTAACGGTGAAAAGACAAAACGACACATTTCAGCCTTAGAAGAAAGTATTCTCTGATTTGCTTTCATGAAAATCCAATGTTCTCTGTTTTTATCCCCCCACCCCAAGTGCTCACACAGCAGGCTGCATACCCCCTCCCGTGTCTGACCAAAATTTTATTTTTACTCTAAGAGAGTCATGCTCTGGGTAGTATACTATGGTCATCTATACTTAATTATCCTACTATCAAAGAGGTCAGCTAGAACTCTAACCAGGAATCCAGTTTCTGAGCAGAATTAAGAGGGAAACGTTGATACTTTCACCACATCTACCCTCATTTTAAAAAAGACACCATCTCTCTCTGTCCCAAAAATAAATAAAAAACGTTGAAAAAAAAAATTAAAAAAAAAAAAAAAAAAGACACCAAGCGCCTCCCTGCAGCCCACTTCGGACAACCACCAAACTGTAGAAACTCCTGGTTTCAGACAGATTGTACCTTCCTATCTGAACAAGCCAATGGTTTACATTTCAGAATTAGGAAAGTTATGTTGACTTAAAACGTGTTTGTCAAGGTATAAAAAGACACTGTGGTTCCTGACATTCTTGGAACATGCAGAGCAAGGACTTACTTTGGGACATCTTAGAAATGAAAGCTGCATCAGCCAGAATAACTCCTGGTACTCCTAACTCGCTGGCTCTTTCAAAGCATTAAAACCACTAACAAAGGTCTTGTCCAACCGCCTTCCTCTGAGGGAGGAGAGGCCTGCTAAGCCTTAACACCAGACAGGGGAGTTAGTAGGTAGGTTCTCTGCTCCCCAAGCAGTGCGATCACCACCTCCCTACATAGCCCCGCCCTCGGCCTCACCTCCTCAGGAGGGGCTGGGGCTCGGTGGGGCCGGGACCGGCTGCAATACGCACTCAACCGGCCACAACGGCCTCGCTCTACGGGGGAAGCAAGACACAAGGCTGACAATTTTGTTTAAAAGGTCTTCAAATGACAGGAATGTCCCACTAATACAGTCATTTAACAAACTGCTCTGCAGGGCATCATTTCCTGCTGTGCTCTCGTAGCGACGAAAAGGGTATTTTTCCGAGAGGAAACTTTCTTTAGCCACAGCGTGTCCCTCGGTGACACCCCGGAGCAACTACGGGAGGTGGGGGACTCCTCACCTCACTTCCCTCCTGCGGGGGAAGCCCGTGCAGGTGGCCGCAGCCCGGTCCCCTGACCCCGCTCGGGGCGCCCCGCGCCTCGGGAAGACGCGGCCGGAGCAGCTCCGCCGGGACCAGCGCCCTGGAGGAAGCTGGGTCCCGCGCCCCGCGAACCCGGGGCTGCAGACGCATCTCCCTGAGCCGCGGGGAAGGGTCCGCAGCTCCCCCAGACCCGGGGCGGGGCGCGCGCGGGCGGGCGGAGGTCTCGGGCCAGCTCCCACCCCCCACCCTCCACCGCCTGGACGCGGGAGGGCAGCGCAGCCGGGGAGCCAGGGCGCGGACCCGGGTCGCGGGGCGCACTCACCGGGGCGAGCAGCCAGCCGCAGCAGGTCAGCAGCGCGGGCGGCAGCAGCGCGGGCGCCCTCATCCCCGCGCCCCCGACGCCCGCATGGGCCGAGCCGCGGGCGCGCACCCCCGGCTCCCGCGGTCCGAGCACCGCGCGCCCTGCAGCTGCCGTGGGGCGGCCGCCTGCTTCCCCGCCGGCCCCGGCTGCTCCCCGCGCCCCGCGGCTCCGCCCCCCGCGCCCGCGGCCCCGCCCCGCGCCCCCTCCTCCCGCTCACCGCCCCACCCCCTGCCCCCGCTCGCGCCTTCAGCCGCTGGGAACGCGGAGAGGAGATGGCAGCGGGGGGGGGGGGGTCAGGCGCTCGCAGTGCCTGCCCGACCCCAAGTGGAGAGGTCAGGGGAAGAGCCACTGGGGAGTGACCCCCTTTGGGAACAGGCTCCAGGTGTGAACCGAGATGGGTTTGCGCCCACTTGTGTCCTCCTTGTTAAATAATAAGCGAAAAGACGCCCAGGAAAGTGTCCAGAAACCCAGTTAGGGTGCGTGTGCTACCTTCGAAGCCGGGGGAGGGGGCTAGGGGTGGGGGTGGGTTGGGGTAACTGGAAATTAAGAGGAAAATCAGAGTGCGTTTGGGTTTGGGCAGATTTCCCCCTGGTGGCAGGTCCTGCCTGCGTCCAGCGGTGAAAGCCAGAGGGGCCGGCAAGTGCAGAGGCCTGAGACAGAAATGAGCATTTCTTGAAGCATCGCGTCCGCTTTTAACTTCCCAATGGATTATTTTAGCATTACAGCTAGTTGCTGGGTAGCTAGCAATGAAGAATGAAACAGGTAATTTTGTTGTGGTTTTGACTTTTCCTTTGAAAATAATTTCAAACTTACACAGAGGTTAGAATAAGAAAAGTTCAAAGAACACCCTTTAAAAAATTATTTTGGGGGCACCTGGGTGCTCAGTTGAGCATCAGACTTCGGCTCAGGTCACGATCTGATGGTTCGTGGGTTTGAGCCCCAAATCGGGCTCTGTGCTGACAGCTCGGAGCCTGGAACCTGCTTCAGATTCTGTGTCTCCCTGTCTCTTGGCCCCTCCCCTGCTCATGCTCTGTCTCTCTGTGTCTCTCAATAATAAATAAACGTTAAAAATTTTTTAAAAATTATTTTTAATGGTTATTTTTGAGAGAGAGGGAGAGACAGAGTGCGAACAGGGGAGGGGCAGAGAGAGAGGGAGACACAGAATCCCAAGCAGGCTCCAGGCCCTGAGCTGTCATCATTTATTTAGATTCAGCTATTAAAGTTTTACCTCATTAGCTTTTTATCATTTATGTCCTCTGACCACTCCTCACCCTCCCCGCATGCATCCATTAATACGTATCAGCCATCTGTCTATCGTCTATCTATCTGTCTGTCTGTCTATCATCTGTCCTTCTGCTGGGAACAGTAGGAGAGGCCAAGATCTGGATGCTCTACGTGTGCAGTTTGGGGTCTAGAAGCTTATTGATCCTGGGTCCAGTTTGACAAACATTTCTTTTACTCACTATTCAACCCTGAGCAAGGCAATGAACTTTGAGCTGTATGTCCATTTGTAAATGAGAATAAGGGTAACTGCCTTCCACCTCAGAGTGTGGCTGTAAGAACCAAGATCATTAATGCATGCATATATGTTTTGTTGTTGAGGGCCTACACTCTAAACATTACTACATCGGGTTCAGGGCAAGACACAAGGTGTCTTCCCATGTCTGAGTTCATCTGATGTGAAGGAAGCGGGATGACAATGAGATACAGGCTAATGGGAGAAGGAGGGGTTGGCTTCTTATGGGAGGGGCTCAGAGGAGTGGACACTTAAGTGTGACCGTTCAGAGGAATGGTTACAGGTGGGAGACCAAGACTGGAGAGTGGAAAGCATCTCAGATAAAGACCTTGGGCAGGAGCACAAGGAACAATGAAGGTGCTGCCAGCATCGGAGAAATCATGAAGTGTGGCCAATTTGGGAGGCTTGAGAACCTGACAGATAATCAACCCGATGGGGAGCAAAATCCATCCTGTATGAGAGCCACAATTATACACCCTGCAGATGGCACGCACAGCCAACTGTTCTTTAGTTCTGACTGTTCTTACCTTGTTCAGAATTCCCCCTGATGGTGGGATGGGTGGTGCTGTCCCTTTTGGATAAATGCCCACTCTCCCAGGAATTTTCCTACTTTCCTTGAAGAAGGGCCTATGTGTTCTCAGAGCTGGGAGAGGAGTTACTATGTGGGGGCCTGATGCGCTGCAGCATTGGCCTAGTTTTCTGGGCCTCTGGCACTGGACTTACCGACCGTGTTGTGCTGATGCCTTGCAGAAGTGTTGGTCCCTATCCTGGGCTCTGGTCACAAGGGCCCTACCTCTGCCTCCTGCTCCCCCAGGTCTTCTGACCACACCTGCCCTCGGTACCTGCACTTGCCAGCGGAGAGGGCACCCAGGAGGGGGTGGAAACTGTAGGACACATTTCAGCTGCCCTCCCCACCTGCTACCTGGACACCTCTTCTGCCAGCACTCCCTTGCCCACACAGCACACATTTTCTGGCACTGTTTCGCCTGTGGCTCCCCTGGGTTTTCCAGGCTCAGCTCTGAGTGGAGAGAACCAAATCTTTCATGGTGGAAGCTTGAGCAGATTAGAAGCCCAGAAACCTATTGATTCAGTGAGGGGAAGCCTCAGATCTTCCTGGTCAGAAGGGAGTGAAATCGCTCACAACGAAATACCAAAAGAGGAAAGTAAGCTTTGAATACACATGACTCTGAAGTCCTTCTGGTTCCTCTGCCGAGATGAGTAATTCTGGGCACCATATCTGCTTGGGTGGAGGTCATTCCCACACCCCCCAAGGCCATTGTTAACTTGTACCTATGAGGAAATTCGCCATTTGCTGTATCCCAATTTGTGTGACTTTTAAAAGCCTGGATGCTAGATTTCAAGAAAACATGTACTTCCTCTTGCCCCCTAAAAAAAGCCTGGGGTGTTGGAGAACACTTTTAGTCATTTGCCCGCTCACAAGTGTGTGTCTAGGGGGATCAGAAGGCGGTCACAGGCAAGCCCTTCTGGGCCTAGACCCTGGCCTTGCACCCCATGGGTCTCCTGTGGTTTCCAGTTCCTATAGGCACCGAGCAGCCTGGCCTCTTATGCTCTATGTACCTCAGGGTACCCTGGGGCACAGAGCTGATGCTCAGTGCATTGTGCCACATAAGATTGCATTATTTTCCCAAGCTGTGGAGTAGAATTCCTGACACGTGTGTGGCCTATTTCTCAAGATGATGACAAAGATAAAAATCAAATATGAGCCATGCAGAGCCGATGCAAACGTTTTTAAAAGTATATGGATGTGAAGTGCGGCCTTGGGGATGTGTCCCCCTTGGCCCCACTCCTGGCCCTGGCTGCCTGGATGGACAGATACAACCCAGGCTTCAGCCCCAGGCTGGGTTAGTGGCATCTGGCTGCAAGTCTGCCCGTGCCATTTCCGGCCCTTCCTATGTTCAGCCAAAGCTGACCTATCCAGTGAGGTGGGTTCATTTAGAGTAAATTCCCTTTGCGCCTGCAGCCTTGTGAGACCCTGGCAGCCCTAGGTCCTTTTCTGGTGAGGATCTCTTTTCCAGATAGTAAAGTCGCAGTGCTGTGGGGTAACAACTCTCAACTGCTTAATTTAAAAGGTCTCTCTCCCAGCAGTCCTTATCAAAATAACACCAACATTCTTCACAGAGCTAGAAAAAACAATTCTAAAATTTGTATGGAACCAGAAAAGACCCTGAATAGCCAAAGTAATGCTGATAAAGAAAACCAAAGCTGGAGGCATCACAATTCTGGACTTCAAGCTGTATTACTAAGGTGTAATCATCAAGACAGTATGTTACTGGCACAAAAACAGACGCTTAGGTCAATGGAACGGAATAGAGAACCCAGAAATGGACCTACAAATGCATGGCCAACTAATCTTTGACAAAGCAGGAAAGAATATCCAATGGAATAAAGACAGTCCCTTCAGCAAATGGTGTTGAGTAAAACTGGACAGTGGCATGTAGAAAAATGAACCTGGACCACTTTGTTAAACCATACACAAAAATAAACTCAAAATGGATGAAAGACCTAAATGTGAGAGAGGAAACCATCAAAATCCTAGAGGAGAAACCAGGCAACAACCTCTTTGACCTCAGCCACAGCAACTTTTTACTTGACATGTCTCCAGAGGCAAGGGAAACAAAAGCAAACATGAACTATTGGGACCTCATCAAGTTAAAAACTTCTGCACGGTGAAGGAAACAATCAGCAAAAGTAAAAGGCAGCCTACAGAATGGGAAAAGATATTTACAAATGATATATCAGATAAAGGGTTAGTATCCAAAATCTATGAAGAACTTATCAAACTCAACACCCAAAAACCCAAACAATCCAGTGAAGAAATCGGTAAAAGACATGAATAGACACTTTTCCAAAGAAGACATCCAGGTGGTTAACAGACACATGAAAAGATGCTCAACATCACTCATCATCTGGGAAATACAAATCAAAACTTCAATGAGATACCACTTTACACTTGTCAGAGTGGCTAAAATTAACAACTCAGGCAACAATAGACGTTGGTGACGATGCAGAGAAAGAGGAACCCTTTTGCCTGCTGGTGAGAATGCAAACTGGTGCAGCCATTCTGGAAAACAGTATGGAGGTTCCTCAAAAAGTTAAAAATAGAACTACCTATGACCCAGCAATAGCACTACTAGGTATTTATCCAAAGGATAATAAAAAGTTGATTCAGAGGGGGACATGCACCCCAATGTTTATAGCAGCAGTATTGACAATAGACAAAGTATGGAAAGAGCCCAAATGTCCATCAACTGATGAATGGATAAATAAGAAGTGGTTTATATATACAGTGGAATACTACTTGGCAGTGAGAAAGGATGAAATCCTGCCATTTGCAACAACATGGATGGAACTAGAATGTATCATGCTAAGTGAAGTAAGTCAGAGAAAGACAAATATCATATGATTTCACTCATGTATGGAATTTAAGAAACAAAACAGATGAACATAGGGGAAGGGAAGAAAAAACAAGATGAAAACAGAGAGGGAGACACACCATAGGAGACTCTTAAATACAGAACACAGACTGAGGGTTGCTGGCGGGGTGTTGGGTGGGGGGATGGGCTAAATGGGCGATGGGCACTAAGGAGGGCACTTGTTGAGATGAGCACTGGGTGTTGTTGCATGTAAGTGATGAATCACTAAATTCTATTCCTGAACTCATTATTACACTATATGATAACTAACTTGGATTTAAAATAAAAATAAAAGTAAAAAAAATAAAAATAAAAATAAAAATAAAAATAAAAATAAAAGGCCTCTCTCCCAGCCCAGTCCTGTGCACGGCATGGTAGGGTAGGAGCCTCCACATGACTTTACCACTGTAGCCTGGGCATCCTCTAGGCCAGAGGGAGGGTGGGAAGAGTCAGACAGCCCTACTTACTGGCACAGCACGGGTTGCTTTTTGAGTTCCTCAGGCCTCCCCTGATCCAGTAATGCTGGAGACACCTCAGCTGTAGCCCTTTCTACGTGAAGGATGCCTCTCAGGATGCCTGCAGCTCCCACAGGTTTCCCTTCTACTGGGGTTTTCTTTCCTCTCCAGTCTGTCTGCCTGAAAGGAAGAGTTTCAAGATATTCCATGGGAGTTGACAGCTGGCTAAGGAGAATAAAAACACACCCTTTGTTTTGCCAAATGGGGCAGTCTGCCAGATGTGGCCTCACCTTCAGACTCCCTGGGGGTCAGAGTGACTCCTGCTTCCTTCAGAGGACACAGGCCAAGCTCCCCAGATGGAGCTTGAGGTGCTATACTTGGTCTGAGGGAGGGGAGGTGTCCCCTCGCTCCCTTATGGGGAAGGGCGGTGTCAGTGGGGGCTGTCCTCTAAAAGTCCTGCCTTCCTGGCCTTCTTCTCCCACTCAACTTGGAGCAGAGTCTTTGGGGTCATTCCCTCGGCAACTCTTCTGTTGATGGTCTAGCACCTCACTTTGAAATGTGGGGTAATTGGTCGTCCCTTTTTGGCCTTTGAGTTTAAATTCTGACATAACTGGCTGAGTCACCTTTGATGTTCTTTCACACAGCCCTGAGCTGAGCCTGGGCCAGCAGCCTTCAGAAACACTGGAGAGGGGCCTGTTCCTTGCCCTCCTACCCCCTCCCCCCAGAATAAAGGAAGCACGGTGGTGGTGTGTAAGATGCATCTGGAAAGGTGTGGTTGCAGTTACTGTCCACAGTAAAACTGAGTAGAAAGGACACAGTTCTGACATCCCCTTCACATTCCACATCACTGCATTGTTTATGCATGACTGACATAAGAGTTTCCTTAACATTGTTATTTCAATACTGAAGCTGTTCTGTTACCTCTGGGCTCTCATTCTCTCCAATTTATACAGAGAAGCCCATGCAAATAGGGAGAAGCTCAGTAGTGGCTTCTCCCTCCATAACTCCCACTTCCTCCACTGCCTCCAGGACCAGAGCGTTCTCTACCATATGGTCCCCCCATATTCCTGCTGCCGCCAAAGTTTCCACTCTTCATTTGCCTGTTGTTAGAAAGTTGCTGTTTACAATTTCCAAAATCATCGTAATTCCCACCTCTGTAATTTCCTCCTCCAAGGTTGTCATAATACGCTCATGTGGGGCTCAAACTCATGACCCCAAGATTGAGTCACATGACTGAGCCAGCTGGGTGCCCCAGTTTTCTCTTTATTAACATCTTGTACTATTGTGTCACATCATTAAAACTGATTAGCCAATGTTATTATTAACTAAGGTGTGAAGTCTCCTGTTTCCATAGTTTTGCTTTGGAGAATGTCACATAGCGGAATTATACAGTGCATAGTCTTTTTAGATTGGCTTCTTTCACATGACAACATGCATTTATGGTTCCTCCATTTTTTTTCTTTTAGACTTGGTAGCTCATTTTTTTTTTTTTAGCATGGAATAGCATTCGACTGTCTGGCTGCACGTTTGTCCATCACCTACTGAAGGACATCTTGGTTGCTTCCAATTTTAGCAATTATGAATAAAGCTGCTATACATATTCATGAGTGGGTTTTTTTGTGTAGACATAAGTTTTCAACTCATTCAGGTAAATACCTACAGGTGGAATTGTTGGATAATATGGTAAGAGTGTGTTTAGTTTTGTAAGAAACTGCCAAACTCTTCCAAAGTGGCTGCACCACTTTGCACTCCCACCAGCGATGAAGGAGAGTTTCTGTCGCCAGCTTTTGGCATTATCAGTGTTCCAGATTTTGGCCACTCTAAGAGGGGCGTAATGGTATCTTATTGTTTTACTTTGTATTTCCCTGATGACATACAATGAAGAGCATATTTTCATATGCTTATTTGCCATCTGTATATCTTCTTTGGTGAAGTGTCTGTTTCAGATCTTTTGCCAATTAAAAAAAAATTGTGTTGTTTTCTTATTGTTGAGTTAAAAAATTTTTTTGTACCTTTTTTATTCTAGTCCTTTATCAGATAGGTGGTTTGCAAACATTTTCTCCCAGTCTGTGATTTGTCTTCTCAGTTTCTTAGTATTTCCTTCACAGAGAAAAATTCTTTAATTTTAATAAAGTCCCACTTACCAATTTTTTTGTTTCTTGGGTTATGCTTTGGTGTTGTATATAAAAAGTCATCACTAAACCCAAGGTCATCTGTAGTTTCTCCTGTGTTAACTTTTAGGAGTTTTATACTTTTGCCTTTTACATTTAGGTCTGTGATTTATTTTGACTTAATTTTTGTGAAAGGTGTAAAATATGTGTCTAGAGTCACTTTTTTTTTTTTGGATGTGAATGAGTTGTTCCAGTACTATTGATGAAAAGACTATCCTTTCTTTATGAATTGCGTTTCTTCCTTTGTCGAAGACTAGTTGACTGTATTTGGTTGGTCTATTTCTGGGCCCTCTATTCTATTCAACTGATTTGTCTACTCTTTTAATTGTTTTGTCTTTTAACATATTATTTTAACACTGTCTTGATAACTATAGTTTTATAGTAAGCCTTGAAGTCTAGTACTGTTAGTCCTCTGACTTGTTTCTTCTTCAATTCTGTGTTGGCTATTCTGGATCTTTAGCCACCATATAAATGTTAGAATCAATTTGACCATACCCACAAAATAACTTTTGGGATTTTGATTGAGATTGTGTTGAATCTACAGATTAATTGGGGAAGAACTGACCTGTTGACAATATGGAGTCTTTTTATCCATGAACCTGGACTATCTCTCCATTTATTTAGTTCTCCTTTGATTTCATTAATCAGAATTTTGTACTTTTCCTCATACAGATCTTGTACACATTTCGTTTGATTTATAGCTAAGTATTTCAGGGGTTTTTTTGGTGCTAATATAAATGGTAAGTTATATTCCAATTGTTCATTACTGTTCTGTAAGAAAGAAGCTGACCTTTGTATATTAACTTTGTATCCTGCAACTTGGCTGTAGTCACTAACTGGTTGTAAGAAGTATTTTTGTGTTGATTCTTTGGGATTTTCAACATAGACAACGATATCATTTGTGAACAAAAATGGTTTTATTTCTTCAATCCCAATCTGTATACCTTTTATTTCTTTTTCTTGTCTTATTGCATTAGCTAGAACTTCCAGTATGATGTTGAATAGGAATGGTGAGATGGGACATTCATGCCTTCCTGATTTTAGGGAAGTATCTAGTCTCTCACCATTAAGTATGATATTAACTGTAGGAGTCCCCCCCCCCCCCCCCGCCTCTGGATGTTCTTTTTGATTTTACCTTATTTTCCCTTTTTTATTACTATTTTTTTCTTTTTCAAATTTTTATTTAAATTTTAACAGTTAGCATATAATGTAATATTGGTTTCAGGGATAGAATTTAGTGATTTGTTGCTTACATATAGCACCCAGTGCTCCTCATAACAAGTGCCCTCCTTAATACTCATCACCCATTTAGCTGATCCTCCACTTATCTCCCTCCATCAACCCTAATTTGTTTTCTATCATTAAGAGTCTGACTGACTGACTTATTTCACTTAACATAATATACTCTAGTTCCATCCATGTTGTTGCAAATGGCAAGATTTCATCCTTTTTGATGGCACACACACACACACACACACACACACACACTACAGCTTCTTTATCCATTCATTAGTCAATGAGCATGGGCTCTCTTCATAGTTTGGCTATGGTTGATATGAACCATATCCTGCTATAAACATCGAGGTGCATATATTCCTTCAAATTTGTATTTTTGTAGCCTTTTGGCAAGTACCTAGTAGTACAATTGCTGGGTCGTAGGATAATTCTATTTTTAACTTTTTGAGGAACCTGCACACTGTTTTCCAGAGTGGCTGCACCAGTTTGCACTCCCACCAACAGTGTAAGAGGATTTCCCTTTCTCTGCATCCTTGCCAACATCTGTTGGTTTCTGTGTTGTTAATTTTAGCCATTCTGACACGTGTGAGGGGGTATGTCATTGTGGTTTTGATTTGTATTTTCCTGATGATGAGTGATGCTGAACATTTCTTCATGTGTCTGTTAGCTGTCTGGATGTTTTCTTTTTTAAAAAATTTTTAATGTTTATTTATTTTTGAGAGAGAGAGAGACAGAGTGTGAGTGGGGGAGGAGCAGAGTGAGAAGGAGACACAGAATCCAAAGCAGGCTCCAGGCTCTGAGCTGTCAGCACAGAGCCCAATGCAAGGCTCGAACCCATGAACCATGAGATCATGACCTGAGCCAAAGTCGGACACTTAACTGACTGAGCCACCCAGGCACTCCTGTCTGGATGTCTTCTTTGGGAAAATGTCTATTCATGTTTTCTGCCCATTTCTTAATTGGATTATTTGTTTTTTGGGTGTTGAGTTTGATAAGTTCTTTATAGATTTTGGATACTAACCCTTTATTCGATGCGTCATTTGCAAGTGTCTTCTCCTGTTCTATATGTTACCTTTTAGTTTCGTTGTTTCCTTTGCCATGCAGAAGCTTTTTATGTTGATGAGGTTGATATGTATTTTTATGTTGATGTATCCTAATAGTTCATGTTTGCCTTTGTTTCCCTTGCCTCTAGCAATGTGTCTAGTAAGAAATTGCTGCGGTCCAGGTCAAAGGGGTTGTTGCCTGTGTTCTCCCCCAAGATTTTGATGGTTTCCTGTCTCACATTTAGGCCTTTCATCCAGTCAGAATTTATTTTTGTGTATGGTGTAAAAAAGTGGTCTATTTTCATTCTGCATGTCGCTGTCCAGTTTTCCCAGCACCACTTGTTGAAGACACTGTCTTTTTTTCCATTGGATATTCTTTTCTGCTTTGTCGAAGATTAGTTGACCATATAGTTGTGGATACATTTCTGGGTTTTTTATTCTGTTGCATTGATCTATGTGTTTGTTTTCATGACAGTACCATCCTGTCTTGATGATAACAGCTTTGTAATATAGCTTGAAGTCTGGAATCATGATGCCTCCAGCTTTTCTTTTCTTTTTCAGGATTGTTTTGGCTATTTGGGTGGATGTTCTTTTTTAAATTGAGGAAGGTCCCTTCAATTCCTACTTCATTGAGAGTTTTTATCATGCATAGGTGTTGGGTTTTGTCAAATGCTATTTCCATACCTACTTCATGCAATTATATAATTTTTCTTTTGTAGCTTGTTGATGTAATACATTACATTAATTGATTTTCAAATGTTGAACTAGTTTTGCATACCTGGAATAAATTCCACAAGTTTGTGCTGTGTGATTATTTTTATAAATTGTTGGATTTAGTTTGTTAATATTTTGTTGAATATTTTTGTATCTATGACCATGAGAGATATTGGTCTATAGTTTTCTCTACTCACAATGCCCTGGTCCAGTTTGGGTGTTAGGGTAATGCTGGCCTCGTAGAGTGATTTCAGAGTAGTCCCTCTACTTCTATCATCTGGGAGAGATTGTAGAAAATTTTTATGTTTTCTCCCTTAAATGTTAGATAAAATTCACCAGTGAACCCATCTGGGCCAGTACTTTCTGTTTGGAAAGGTTATTAAATGTTTATTTTAATTCACTTTAATAGATATAGGCTTATTCAGATTTTCTGTTTCTCTTTGTGTGAGCTTTGGCAGATTGTGTCTTTCAAGGAATTAACTCATCTTACCTAAGGTATTAAACTTTGGGGCATAGAGTTGTTCCTAACATTCCTTTATTATCCTTTTAATGTCCACAGGATCAACAGTGATGAACCCTTTTTCATTTCTGATATTAATAATTTGAGTTTTCTCTTTTTTGTTCTTAGATAACTTGCCTAGAAGTTTATTAATTTTACTAATCTTTGTAAAGAACCAGTTTTGGATTCTTGACTTTCTTATTGTTTTCCATTTCATTGATTTTGCTGTAATTCTTTATTTTTTTTATTTTTGGATTTAATTTGTCCCCCCCCCCCATTTCCTAAAGTGAAAGCTTAGATTACTGATTTTTTATCTTTCTTTTTCTCTAATGTATGCATTTAATGCTATAAATTTCCCTTTAAGCACTGTTTTTCCCGTATCCCACAAATTTTGATTAGTTGGATTCAAGTCCACTTTCAAATAACACTATATCATGAAAGAGGACACATCCCTGTAGAGATGTAGTGACAAGACAGTCAAAGAACAGGAAGAGAAAAAACACTGAAGTCAGCAGCTCTGGGTTTGCGTCCCAGCCGGGGACTGGCATTGCTTCCTCTTAGGGCCTAAGAGTCCCCATCTGTGAAATAAGGAAGTTGGACAAGACAATCTCTCAAGCCTTCCTCTGGTTCTAACTCTTCGAGATTTTAATATGTCTTTTGGGGAATCTGTTAATATATGGAAGTGTCCTCTTGAGTAAATTTTTCTTCACAAAGTGAAAAAAAACCCCACATTGTACCACTTTATAGGCAGAACAAGTACCTTATAACAGAGTATTCCCAATAAATCCTTCTGTCTTTTATAATTTGTCATTCATTTTATGTGTCAATAAGCTATAACTAAATGCACTATTCTATCAGTATTTTGAAAAATTTGTTATCTGTTAGATCAAGTAGAAATAAAAAAAAAACCCCAAAACCTTAAGTTATTCCTTCTCTACCAATCTTCTTTATGGAGATCCAAGTTTCTAACCTACATCATTTTTCTTTTTTTCTGAAGAATTTCTTTTCATATTTCCAGCAAGGCAGGGCTACATGCAATAAGTTCCCTCAGTCATATTTGTCTGAGAAAGTCTTTATTTCTCTTTCACTTGTGAAGGTTAATTTTCATGGATACAAAACTTTACGTTGGTAGGTTTTTCATCAGTGCTCCAAAACATTTCACTCCTTTTTTTCTTGTTTGCAGTTTTTCTGAAGAGAAGTTGACTTCAATTTTTTTAAACTCCTCTATATATAAGGGGTGTTTTTTCCCCTTCTGGTTTATTTCAAGATTTTCTCTTTTCTTAATTTTCTGCAGTTTGAATATGTTATGTCTAGGTGTAGATTTTTTGGTACTTATTCTGCTTGATATTCTCTGAACTTCCTGAATCTTCAGTTCCCACCATTAATTTTGGAAAATTCTCAGTCATTATTGTTTCAAGTATTTCTTCCATTTATTTCTCTTTTTCCTTTTCTTCTTTTCCCCATTATGTGTATGTTACAGCTCCTGGAATTGTGCCACAGTTATTGGATATTTTGTTCCATTTTTTTCATTTTTCCCCTCATTATATTCAGTTCTGGAAGTCTCTATGGACATTTCTTCCAGTTCATTGATT
This sequence comes from Panthera pardus, assembly GCF_024362965.1. Taxonomy (NCBI): domain Eukaryota; kingdom Metazoa; phylum Chordata; class Mammalia; order Carnivora; family Felidae; genus Panthera; species Panthera pardus. Next base: position 8,089,562 of record NW_026527024.1, read on the forward strand.
CTGTCCTCAGAATCAATGCATGTCCTACATGCATTATATGAACCCATCACTTGTGTTCATTTCTGGTGATAGTGTTTAATTTTCTAGCGTATCCTTTTTTAAAACTTTTTAAATGCTTATTTATTTTTGAGAGAAAGAGAGAGAGAGACAGAGTATGAGTAGGGGAGGGGCTGAGAGAGAGGGAGACACAGAATCCGAAGCAGGCTCCAGGCTCTGAGCTGTCAGCACAGAACCCGACGTGGGGCTGGAACCCATGAACCGTGAGATCATGACCTGACCCGGAGTCGGATGCTTAACTGACTGAGCCACCCAGGAGCACCTAATTTCCTTTCTTATAATTTATTTTATTATGCATCTGTAGAAGACAAAAGTTCAGAACTGTTTTCACACCTGGAAGCAGTGAAAATAGCCGATTACTGTGTCTGGTCTTACCCTCACTGTGCAATTTTGACCTATAACTTGCAAACCAGCGTGAGTTCTTCATCTGAGAGAGAAAAGTATCGCCGTGACCATTCACTTATCCAAAGATGACCTTGCTAGGAGATCACTGCTTGGCCTATGTCGCTGGCAGGAAAGCTGGCAAATGACTCTGCTCCTCAGGGCTGGGGACTCACTCAGGTCGGTCACCTCTGTTTTCACTGGGTGTGGAGCTTGGTTATCTGACTTTCTGGCGGCCAAGTTCCAAGAAGTTTAGAAACTCTGAGTCAAGTTTACAGAAAACCATAAAAAATTAGCAGAGCAGATATTAAATGAAAACAAAAAGACACAGGAACTGAAAAGTCATGCCAGTGGGGTGTCTTTGCACGTAGATGGTGTTATCTGGTATTCACGAAGGTGTGGCTGAAGAACCAAGCAAATGCTAGGCACTTGGTACCTTTAGAAAGCTGAGAAGTGAGAACATTTTTCACAAACGGTGGTTAAGGTGGCCTCAAAGAGTAGGCTTCAGCAGGTGGGTGGGACATTTGCTCCTGTGGAGCACCCTGCTAATGGCTAAGGAGAGGCAGGTGAGGCCCAGTAGTCCTGCATAGAAAGCGAGGAATGGAAACTGCTTCTGGACTCCGAGGGACTCAGGAGGGGCTGGCTGGCAAGATGCTGCATAGCTAAGGTCTAGGGACAGGGGCGCTTTAAATCTGTATTCGAGTTGTTGAAAACATATTTGTATTTTACTTTTCTGTCGGCATCAAGATGCATTATGGAGATGCTTGTCACATTTGTCCTTTGCTATCAAAAATTTTAAAAACCGTCCGTAGTGCTTTCTGAACTGCTGTGTGCAGGCCTGGGCAGCCTGGGAGCCCCCGTCTCTGTGTCAGGACATTCTGTGCCTGCCTACCTCGCTGCATGCGTGCCCAGGTCAACACTTTGTTGTGCCCTTGGTTAAAGAAGGTTGGACTGATTGTCTTAATTTCCAGAGGGGGAAGAAGCCAGCTCACACGGCTTAGAGGGGTCGTTAACTGGGCATTTTGGTTTGGTGGGGGCCAGTCCTGCTACCAGGTGGACTCTGTATAATAGAGACTCGAGGCCCGGACAAGCCCTGCCTGAGTGGGCCTGTGTGAGGCTACCAGGGTCCAAAGAGCATCTTTTGGGTGTCAGACGGGTGCATATTGGTGGTCCTCAAACCGTGGATCCAGCTACTTGGGCTATTTTGATGACTTAACTGGACCTAGTTGATTCTTGTATCATTAGTTAGAAAGATGATCAGATAAGCCATTTCTTAACCATAAACTCAAAGAGGACATAGCAAGAATGACCCAGGACCCTACTCACCCACCATCCCTCAGTCCTTTCAGACTCCAAGGCTGCTGCCTGGAGCTTCTCGGGCAGGGTTTTGGCTTCTAGCTCAAGGCTTTGGTCAACGTTTAAATACAGAAACTGGGTGGGGAGCCGGAGCTTTACATTGGACAGTAAGGGAGGGCTGTGCAGAAAAATTGGGGAATGAGCCATGGAAGAGGGAGACAGAGGTTCTGAGGATCAATTTGTCAACTCTGACTTTAAAACTTTGTTGTGGTTTTAGTCTCGACTGAGCTACTGTTGTGATGGTCATTTTTGCATACTAAAATGCAGGGCTCTAATCTGAGTCTTTTGCATTTTTTTATATTTCTGTTTATTTTTGTTAAAGTTCCTAAACAATTACTTTATAAACACAAACAAAAGTTATTTTTGAAGTTTTTAATGGAACAATATATACCTGTAGAAACACATTTTCTTTGGTCTGTTTTTTCTCATAGTTTCTAGCTATATTAGGCTTTATAAATACTTATACATTTGTTAGTACATCTGTGCCGTGCACCAAGGCCAGGTGTGGGAAATGTGAGTCACCAGAGGTGGGTCTCTGCCTCTCAGGGGCTGGCACCTCGGGGGGCTAACGGAGTCTTTAAGGAAAAACATGTGTGCTTGTGCTTGCACACACAGCACGCCTCATCGAGAAAATGGGTGCATTTTATCCCTCTTTTTAGTGCTGAGATTCTCATAAGATTTTGGGATGTCCCACTTCCAGCTGGAAGAGGGGCAAAGAATAAAAGTGTCAGAAGACTCATCTTCCAGGTACTTAACTGTTCCATTTGTGACAAGTTTTGAATTTAAGGATCTTAGATGAGAAATTTCCTACACAAATGGACAGGAGAGGACCAAGACAAGCCTTCCGGGTGGCACATTTTCCAAGAACCGCGTCTGTCTCTCTGCCTTCTCCAGCTCGTACTGCCAGGTGCCAGCAAGTCTCTGTGTGCCAGGCATACACACGTTTCTGGATTCAATTAAACGGTGCACGTGTCTGTTCTTTGAAGCACCTTTCCCTCTTTCCTTTCTCCGGTTGATGTGTGTTTTACATATGGGCACACCAGTGGACCCAGAGCTGGAACATTTCCAGAAGCCAGGGGCTCCGTGGCCTCCTCCCCATCACTGTTCCGTCTCACCACCCAACACGGTTGTGTCAAGGCCACAGTGAGGCAATGAGGAGAACACTGGCAGGGCCTGGCCATGCAGCACAGAGAAAATAGCAGGGCTTGGCCGTGCAGTACAGAGACCATGGCAGGGCCTGGCCGTGCAGCCCAGAGACAATGGCAGGGCTTGGCTGTGCAGTATAGAGACCGTGGCAGGGCCTGGCCGTGCAGTACAGAGACCATGGCAGGGCCTGGCCATCCAGAACAGATACTGTGACAGGGCTGTGCCACTCATTTTGATATTTAATCCCGTGTTGATCTGTGTGGCTGTCTGTTTGTTTATGGCTGTGCCACCTCTCGGCTGAGTTGTAAACTCGTCAAGTTCAGGCCATGACTCACATTTCTGTTGCCCCCTGTGGTGCCAGTTGGGGCCTCCCATATGGCCATACTTGCTGTGAATTAATCCGCAACATTCCATCACTTGCCAGCCTGTCTTCAGAGGACCACACAAGACAGAAAACCTGATTATCCAACTGACTCTTCACTAGTCAGCAAGTATTTAGTTAGCACCCAGTATGAATGAAAGACATCACTGAGAACCAGACTTGCGGCTGGGCTGGAGGGCTTGCCGTCTGCAGGGGAGACAAAGATCCGATGACTGCAGGAAAACCATGCTCTGCTCTAGCAGCTCGGCTAGCCCATTACACAGAATGAGTAACTAGATAGGTAGGTGGGGAGTAAATGAAAAAAGTTTTGAGCTTTAACTGAAATGCCTTTATGAGTCAATGTAACAGCTAAATGCATCAACTTGGACACATTGCAACTGCAGAAAAGGAAGATTTGTTAGCCCACAAATCAGCCCACATTCCTCCTGAAAATGTTCCTTCTTATAATTGAGAGCACTTTAGCTGATTACTTAAAATGTTTCATCCTTCAAACAGGTCACATCCCGCTTTAATTTTCTTTATGGAGTGTACTGTCCTTCCAGCTTGTCAAATATGGTTGAGAGGATTAAAAATAGAATGTGCGGAATCTGGAGGAGGTACCGAAAAAGCAAAATGCAGACAGGATATTACATGTCCCTTGTGTTGGTTTTCCCGCACCACCCATAGGAGGCCGGCAGTTTCGGGGACGCCCATTTGTTTCCTTGCTCCGGAGGCACCGTGTGTGGGTGGCCGCAGTTGGGTTATTTGAGATTGGTGGACTCCATAAGGCCGCCACCTGTCCACGGTTCCCCGGGGAATTCCTCAGCGGCGTCCCCAGGTGATCAGCCACAGGGGCCGAGGGAGGACACCCCGTGGGGACACTGGCTGGCCGGTGGGTGAGGAGTTTGCTGCAGGGCACACCTGGGCTGGTGGCTTCGAGACAGATTCCCTGACCCATGCTCCCTGCTCCCCTGACCAGGGGGCCTGAGGCCCTGGAGGACAGTCATGACTCCAAGATTTCGTCCCCGCCACTGTCGCCATCTGTGACGGGCTGGGTGCGGCTTCTCAGAAGGCTGCGATGAAAGGATTTGAAGACCCGACCCAGGACACTGCAGAATTACCAATTCTGCTCCCGGCAAGAAGGGAGGGGCAGCACGGGGTGCTCAAAGCTGTAGCTCAGGGCAACTTTTGAGTCCAGCTCACCAGCTCTGGGCGAGTGCAGAGCAGGGCGGCACCTCTGTGAATCCTCCCCAGCCACCTGCTGCCTGTTCCAGGCTGCCTCCCTCAGGCCCTGGCCGGGAGCCAGAAAGTCAGGCACTGTGCACAAATACCTTATGAAACCCCATTAAACCCTATTGCGCAAATGTCATTAGTATTTCTGTTTCAGCGACAAGGAAACTGAGAAGAGAGTGAGAAACTGAGATATTAGGTGATAGAGCCTGATACAGAGTCGCAGTCGCCTAATTTCAGGGACCATAACTTTAATGTCTACCTTATGTTCCCTCCTTGTTTTAAGATGTCTTTCTTCTGGGATTCAGAAGGGCAGGAGCTGGCAATCTAGCAGGAAGGAACCAGTTGAGCCTCTGCCCTCTAACAGATTGGAGTGTGGCTGGGTGCCCAGAGAGGAGCTTACCCTGGCTGCCTAAAGGTGAATTCAGCCACTTTGAGATAAATGTGGAGCAGACTAACTATGGAGGGAGCTGCCCAGCAAGGGCCAAGCCTGGGCACCTCCCTGCCAGGCCCTGGTCTCGTGTGTCCTAAGGAAGAGAGAATCCCATGACACCACAGTCAAGTCCTTGTCTGGTCATCAGAGAAGAAAACCTCAGTTATCCAGGGACCATTGTTATACTTGAGAAAACATGTCATTTGTTCATCTAGAGACAAGGCCCGGCCCAACCTGCTACAAATATCATAGACCTGTTTTTGTTCCTCCTCCTCTCCCCTCCCCTCCCCTCCCCTCCCTTCCCCTCCTTTCCTTTTTCTTTCTTTCTTTTCTTTTCCTTCCTTCCTTCCTTCCTTCCTTCCTCTCTCCTCCTCCCTCCCTCCCTCCCTCCCTCCCTCCTTTTCTTTCTTTCTTTCTTTCTTTCTTTCTGGAAGAAAAAGACTATTTTAAAAAAGAGCCATTGATTTCATAGACACCCAAATGGATGGACCAGGTAGTAGCAAACTCCTTAATTTCAGGAAAGGGAATAAATGAAGGATAGATTTAGGGGATTAGAGAAGTCCATTAAACACAGGTCAAAGGTCACTACGATCTTATTACTGCAGTTTGGCTGCTTCACATTGTCTTTCTTTTGAATGAAAAATATCTCTTTCAATATTTCCAATTCCTGACAGCCCTTTATGAGCAGAAGCAGATGAGGTATACACTGAATCCATTTGAGGAAAGACTAAGATCTCTAACATTTAACTTCTTGGATTCTTTTTAGCCAGTTGGTGGATTTTCTTCTATATTTTATACACTTCACATGACTTCAAGAGACAGTGAAAATGGTTCAAAACTGAGAGCTGATCAAAATACTCCTTGAAAATAGCAGGCACCATTTCTCAGTAGCATTGTTCTTGGCTCCATCAGGAGGAAATTTTCACATCACACACCTATGCAGCTAACACTGTTCAAGGGGTCTGACTGGGAGGTGGCCCTGAAGTGCTGGTAGGACAGCCGGGACAAGAGACAGGGAAGGGAAGGGTCATTAACAAGCAGATTGCCCGTGTGGAAGGCTGGGGCTCAGGGTCTCTGGGGGTGATACAGAACGTGCCTCAGAAGGGTTTTGCCCAGGGGATAGGATGCCAAAGCAGTCAGCCTCCAGGTCCCACATGCCCTTGGAGCCCCTGGGGCAGTAACGCTCCACCAGAGTTCCAGGTAGAGACTTGGAATCCCTTAAGGCAGGCATGCCCTGGAGAGGTGAGTGGCTTAAGCCCCGACACAATGGTGCTTCCCACCCACATGCATTCAGAATGTCAGAATTCTTTCTTTCTTTTCTTTCTTTCTTTCTTTCTTTCTTTCTTTCTTTCTTTCTTCTTTCTTTCTTTCTTTAATTTTTAGAGAGTGTGAGTGGGGGAGGAGCAGAGAGAGGGAGACACAGAATCTGAAGCAGGCTCCAGGCTCTGAGCTGTCAGCACAGAGCCTGACGCGAGCTCGAACTCATGAACTGTAAGAGCATGACCTATACTGAAGCCGGCACTTAGACTGAGCCACCCAGGCACACCAGAATTGTTTCCAAGTTACATTTTAAAATCAAAATAAATTTTTTTTCCCTTTAGCACTTTTTCTTTTGTCACAAATCTGGTTTTAACACCATGATGAAGTGGAGACAATCACTCTGGTATTTCAGACAATATCTCCTAACTCCTGGTGTAAAAAATTAAGGGATCTTGGTCCAGATGAAATCCTTTCCTGAATGGCTCTTTTGCTGAGGGGATTAGCCTGCCTTTTTTCTCCCCTTTGGTGTCCTCATCCTTTCAGATCCCCTTCTATTTAGTACAAGGAAAACTGTTAAGACTCAGTGAAGGCGTGCTCCCAAGCTCAAGTTTCATGTATTTCCAGTAGAGAGAGGGATTTTGAATATAAATTATTTTTTTTTTCTATTTGAGCTTGCAGCCCAAACTCAGTTCAGACTCCAAACGCAAGCTGTATGTAGAACAGAGCTCTCCTTGCGATTTGTCCTGCAGGGAGAGGGGCCAAGGGGAAAAGACCAAGAAGTAGAAACAACTGTTCTGAATTCACATCTTTCAGGCCAACATCCACATAATGTTTGGGCTGCTAGACTGTGCAGGAATGTGGCCATTGGCCCCAGGAGATTTATTGTCACGACCTGGGACAAACTTTGGGGGAACATCTACTAAATGAAACCGAGGATCTGATGCTAAGCCTGGATTTGTGCTGTGCCAAATAAACTCCTTCACTTCACCCGCCTTTTGGCGTTGGCTATCACATGCGATGTCACTGAGTCATTTATAAAGATTTTTCTCTGGGAGACTATAATGTACAGGATTGGCAACAGGGAAAATCACTGAGTTTGCATTGCTTTGAGAGCAGAACATAGTTTCTGACTCAGAGCATAAACCGAGTTTATCCCAACACTGTGTTGGTCCCTGTGCGACACTTTGCTTGGGCTTCGTAACCTTTAGAAGGCAGATGAGGTCTTTAGCAGCAAAATGAAGATAATAATAGTCTCATCGACACAGGCTATTATGAAGATCAAATGAGAAGAAACACACAGAAAATCTAGAACGGGTCCAGGCAGTGCGAGCACTCAGTAGGGGTTAGCTGGTCCTGGTGGTGGTGGTGTTTCTGCTCCTGGCACTGCTCTGTTCCCCTAAAGGCTCTTTGTCTCCACCTGCTTTCTTGCCACTTTGCTCAGCATTTCCCCATGGGCCAGTCTGTTCTTCCCTGCACTGACCTCCCCCGCCCTCTTTGGTTCCCCCCCCTCCCCGGAGCCCTGTCCTGTTCCCCCAGATTCCCCTACAGGGCAAGCTTCAATCAGGATTAAGCATTAAGCTATTAATGGGTAGTCACAATTTAAAGTGGCAGGCCACGCAAGTGACCTCCTACTTCAGGCTTTTTAATTCAGCCTCCAAGGGTTTAACCCAAAGGAGTGAGTGAAACAAGGAAACAAACAGACAAACAAATAAATAAAGCTAATGGTAAAAGTTCTTAGGGACAGAGGAGGCTAACCCTGCTAATGTGTTTTTCAATGTTCACCTTGATCTTGGTGGGCCTCTCTTACTAACCAGCCCACTTATGTTCACCACAGCCTCTACTGAACAGCAAACGTCTCATCTTGCAAGACTAAAGGGCACATGTTGTTCCTGGCTGCGTGCAGTGCTGTCTGTCCACCTCCGTCATTCTACAGACCTCTACAGAGGGACCTCGCTGGCACCTCACACCTGGGGGATCATCAGCAAGTCACTTTTGCCTCTTTGGGCCTTGATAATACAACAAGAGGTCTGAGCCTTGGCACTTTCGCTCTTCCTGAGGAGTCCCTGGAAAACACCATCATCCCCAAACCCTCCTCTACGCCAGAAGCTCCTCCACAGCAAGCCAGAGAAAATGGTTCTGAACTGCCTGTGGCTGGACTGACAAGCACAAGCAAGATTTATGACTTTATTTTCCAGACAGAAGGAAGTCTAGTTTCTTAACATGTGCAGATTTTCCATCTAAGAACCTTCGTTTATTCCCGTCAGTCATGGGCACGATTTCAAAGCAGGTCACTGCCACTTCTTGTGTTTCCTCCCTACTTTTGCATCTTGGACCCAGTGCGCACTTAACCATCTGAGGGCCCTGGATGCAAAGGCTGTTGTCCCTCACGTACAAAGGCAGTGTGAAACTACTGCCAGAGACCCAGTGACAAGAGCTCAGCTGGCAGTTTGAGTAGCTTCGTGGGATAGAATCTTGTTAGTGAAATGCCACTAGTGTGTTGATGTTGCCTTATTAGTAATTACAGAAATCATTTTGTCTCAGTAAAATCTCAGTTCCCCTGGTGACACAGGAATTCTTAGTAGACCAAAGGACTTCATTTCTGAAGACCAGTCATCAGCCCCAACACAAGTAGTCACTGCCATTCATAGGGTGCACTACTGTCCTGGAGCCCTTGCTTGCCCAGGCAGCCTGTGTTCACGTGTCTGGTGTGTTCACGGCTTGAGAGGCTAAGAGAAAAATTACCAGGTGTACTCACAACTGCAAAGAAAAGATCTCCCCCCCCCCCCCCCACCGTTCCCGAAACCAGCCAGGGCGTGCCCGGTTGTAGTCTGACATAAAGGCGGGAACCAATCAAGTTCTGCTGAATGGTTTAAAATAAAGGCGGGAACCAATCGAGTTCTGCTGAGCGTTCAAATTTAAATGTTAACCAACAACAGCTCTGTAACCTCTAAAAAAAGGTCCCTAACTTGTTTGTGCCGGGCTATAAAAGAAGCTGTAAGATCCTTACTCGGGGCCTCTTAGCGTCACTGGCAACGAGTGCGCGGAGGACCGGGTTCGAACCTGCAATAAACTACTGGCTTTGATTCTGGACTCTGGTGGTTTGTTTTTGGGGGGTCTCTCGAATCCGGGCATAGTAGGCTCTGTCGTCTCCCAACCTGGGATCATTCCGTATTCTGATGCCGCTTCCACCTGATGAGTTCGTCAGCGTGGTGCTTTTAAATTCTTTTTTTCTAATCATGGAAATAATTAATCTTTACTGCAGGAAACTTGGTAGTCATAAACAGAATTAAGTTTCCAAATATCTTTCAGGGATTGTTTCTGTAATGTTTTGATCTATATTTCCCCCCATCTTTTCATATCTACGTTCACTTTTTATTTATTCAATGTGCATATAATTATTAGGGGCTTATGGTGCGTAATGGGCTATCTGGAGGTGTGGGAAATACATTGAATTTCCTCAAGGGCTAAAAAATTTAGCAGAAGACATCAAATACCCATATTCTTTCATTTGACCAGCATTTATCAGTATCTTTTAATGAGTGTCCTCAAGTGGCTTAGAGTTTAGGGTGATGGTGGATACGGCAATAGGATAATGAGGTGTTGTGAGCCCACAGAAGAGATGTGCTACACACGTGTACAGAGTGTTGCAAGTCCGTATAAGGGGTGCGTTATAGGGGCATGCAGGGTGTCGTGAGTCCGTAGGACAGATACGTTACCAAAAGCATGTTTGAAGTGTGGATAACAGAATCAATCGTCGTATCCTGCAGGTACACCACTCCACAGTGTCAAACAGTAGTCTAAGGCAATCATGTAAGAGATGTCACATGGCCAAATGTTATTAACTGCCAAAAAGGTGGTAAGCATACTCTTTAATTAAAACTGAGATCGAGATTTTTTACAAGGGGCTCCAGGAGTTGAAGGGGCAGAAATTGCCAAGTGAACCCCCAGCTTGGGGCCTGGAGCCTGCTTCGGATTCTGTCTTCATCTCTTTCTGTCCCTACCCCGCTCATACTCTGTCTCTCTCAAAAATAAATAAATAAACAAACAGTTTTTAAAAAAATTAAAATATTTTTGACAAGCAAAACAGAAACTTTGTCATAAGAAGCATGAACTGTCTAAAGGAAATATGTAAAGTCTGCTTAAAATATTTAAGAAGGACAGTGATACTGGATGATAGAATCTCAGAAATTCAGGGAGGAATAAAGAACAATGAAAACAGTGAATATGTGTGGTAATTTTGAGTGAACATGGATTGTATAAAATAATAACAACGATAACAGCAATAATGTCTGAAAACATTTAAAATACATATAATATGGGGCACCTGGGTGGCTCAGCTGGTTAAGCATTTGACTTCGGCTCAGTTCATGATCTCCTGATTTGTGTGTTCAAGCCCTGTGTTGGGCTCTGTGCTGACAGCTCAGAGCCTGGAGCCTACTTTGGATTCTGTCTCCCTCTGTCTCTGACCCTCTCCCACTCCCATTCTGCCTCTCTGTCTCTATCTCTCTCAAAAATAAATAAAACATTAAAAATTTAATAAAAATTAAAAAATATATAAGTAGCATGATTTTTGGGGTGGCAAATGAAGTAAAGCATGTTCTAAATCCCTTGAAATTTTAAGAAAGAGATAAAACACTAATTTAAATTTGAATTTTCTAGTAAAAGATGCATGTATAGTATAACCAAAGTTATACTTTGGTATAGTATAACCAAAAAGAGAATAGTAATAGAATATATAACTACCAAGCTAATAGTTAGAAGAAAAAAAGGAAAGAACAAAAAGTCAACTAAATGGGATGTGAATAGAGAAAAAGAAGAATGTAGAACATATGAGACAAATAGAAAGCAATTAATGAGGTGACAGATTTCAGCTGAAATATATCAACAATTATGTTACATGTAAATGAAACAGATACTTAATAATAGGACCAAGATTAACCCCCAAATTTATATGCTGCTTCTAAGAGATACACATAAAATATAAAGATAAAACTGAAAGTAAAAGGATAGGAAACAAATCACTATGCGAACATAAATAAAAAGATTATGAAGCTATATATCAATGCAGACGTTAAGATAAAAAGTACAATTTACTGGAAGCTCTACTAATGCTAATTATGTATACTCCAAATAACAGTGTTAAATATATATAAAGAAAAAAGTAGGCAAAACTAAAATACAACAACAAAACCCCAAATGCCCTGCAACAACAATGGGAGAATTTCATGCACTTCTCTCAGTACTTGATAGAATAAGGAATCTAAAAATGTCAGATAAATTCGGCCTGTGTGTGGGGGGAAACTAATCCCCCAAACAGCACAATACATATTTTTATCAAATACACATGGAACAAAAATTGGCATGCCATAGAGTACTGAGTAGATTTTGAAGAATTGAAATCAGATGAAATAGCTTTCTGATTACAGCACTGTTAAGTTAGAATAAAAGAAGGAAAAAACATAACTATAAAATTTCTTTGTGTTTAGAAATTAAAAATACACTTCTGGACTAACTGGATATTTGTTGGCTTTAATGAGTTATTTTAACTTTTAGTGTGTAATATGTAATTGTGGCTAGATTTTTAAAAGATTTCTTATAAAAGAAACATGATTAAATAATTATGAATGAAATTATTTAGTGACTGGAATATGTTTCATAATCATCCAATAGAATGTATGGGAAGATAGATAAAACAAAATTGGCCCTATATAAGATTGGCTGATAATTATTGAAATAAGGGATAGTTTTATGGAGACTATTTTCTCTTCTTTTGTATATTTCTCAAAATACCTATTACAGCAGGTAAAATAAATCTATTTTAAATAACTATGGTTCAAAAAAAGGCAAAAAATAAAAAAATATTTGGAACTGAAAAAAGTGAAAATACTATATACATCAAAACTTGTTATATGCATAACCAAATGAGCATAACAAAAACTTTGAAAAATGAATTGCTATTGTAATTACTACCTATATAAGGTGGGACAAAATTTTAGTTTGAACCTAACCAGGTTGAGTGCCTGATAGAACAAAATATCAGTGTTCTCTAGAGGGTTTAAAAAAAATTTTTTTTTAATGTTCATTTATTTTTGAGAGAGAAACAGAGTGTGAGTGGGGGAGGGGTAGAGAGAGGGAGACATTGAATCTGAAGCAGGCTCCAGGCTCTGAGCTGTCAGCACAGAGCCCGACATGGGGCTTGAGCCCACAAACCACGAGATCATGACCTGGGCCAAAGTTGGACGCTTAACCAACTGATCCACCCAGGGATCCCTAGAGGATTTTAACAGCACCCTCACAATTTAATAGACTAAATGCTAAGTATACCATCCAAAATTCCTCAAAATACTGCAAACCAAAAAGTATGTCCAATTCTTAAGGGAATTGATAATAGATGCCAGCCTTGAGATGATTCAGATGTTGGAATTATGGGAAAGACTTTAAAGCAGCTATTGTAAACATGGTCTGTAAGCACTTTTGAAATCATGGACATACAGAAATTCTCAGCAGAGAAGTAGAAACTGTTACAAAAATTGGGTATTTTGGAACCGAAAAATATGTAAAATAACAACAATAATAAAATAATAATGAAAATAATAGCAAAGCACCTTATTGGATAGGTTCAATAGCAGAATGGAGATAACAAAAAAAGACAGTGAACTTGAAGAAGAAGCAATGAAATTTATCTTTCTGAAGGACAGAGAGAATAATAAGGAAAAAATTTTGGCAGCCTGAGGTATCCATTGGACAATACCAAAAAGTATGATTTTTATGTGCTTGGAGTATCCTAAAAATAAAATAGACTGATGAAGAAAAAAAAACATTTGAGGATAATATGGCTGAAAACTTGATGATTTGGTGAAAGACATATTTACAGACTGAAGAAGTTTAGTGAACTTCAACCAAGACAAACTAAAAACAAATAAACAGACAAATAAATTGCATGCAGATATACCATCATTAAATTGCTAAAAAAACAAAGATTAAGAAAAACCTTGAAAGCAGCTGAGAAAAATGACATGGCAATTTGAGTGACTGAATTTCCCATGAGAAAGCATGGAGGTGATGACAGTGAAACATTTGTAAAGTGCTGGAAAGAAGCACTGTCAATCTAGAATTCTGTATCTCGTGAAAATATACTTCAGGACTGAGGGCAATGAAAACATTTCTCAGATGAAGGAGAAGAAAATATTTTTTTATGCTGTATAGAAATGCTGAAAGACATTCTTCAGGTGGCAGGAAAATGGTAACAGAAGAAAACATGGAACTTGAAGAATGAAAGAAGAGGAACAAAAGTGGTAAATATATGGGTAAATATAAGAGACTATCTTTCTTCTCTTAAGGTCTTTTTTATTTACTTTTTTTAATGTTTATTATTTATTTTTGAGAGAGAGAGAGAGAGAGAGAGAGAGACAAAGCATAAGCAGGGGAGGGGCAGAGAGAGAGGGAGACACAGAATACAAGGCAGGTTCCAGGCTCTGAGTTGTCAGCACAGAGCCTGATGTGGGGCTTGGACCCATGAACCATGAGACTGTGACCTGAGCTGAAGTCAGACATTTAACTGACTGAGCCACCCAGACACCCCTCTTAAGGTCTTTAAAGCATACAATTGTTGAAAGCAAAAATTATTAAAAAAACTTTTTGGGGTGTCAATGCATGTAAATGTAATATATTTGGAAAGTAGAACATAAAGGCAGGAGAGTAAAAGGACTTTTAGACTGTGATGCTTCTGTTTTACTTAAAGTGGTGCATTAATTAATCTAAGTTAACACTATAAAAATGAATACAAACCATAAAAAACATGATAAAAATAATACAAAGAGCAAAAATTTAGATAAATTAAGGTGGAATACTATTAATACTCAAATAGCCCTAAAGAAATCAAGAAAGGTGAAAGAGAAAAACAAAGAAGAAAAAAAATAAAATGGTAGATATAAGTCAAAATATCTCAATCCTTATATTAAATGTAAATGGTTCAAACACATCAATTAAAAGACACTATCAATTTGGATAAGTAAAGAAGACCCAACTACATGCGGTCTATAAGAAACCCATGATATACCATGCAAGCACAAGTCAGAAGTGAGCTGGTCAGTAGTGACCATATCATCAAGAGACAAAGTAGACCAGGACTAGGAAAAATAAAAGGCATAAAAATGATTTTACACAAAAGGTCAATTCATCAAGAAGACACAACAATTCTAAATGTTCATGAACCTAGCAATAGAGCTTGAAAATACGTAAAGCAAGTATTAATAGAAGTAAGATATAATCCACAATTATACTTGAAAATGTCAATACTCCTTTCTCAGTAATCAAGGGAACAAGTAGACGAAAGATATATATCAGTAAAGATATACACATCTGACAAACATTATCAAACAACTTGACCTAACAACAGAATATACATTTCAAGTGCATCTTCTCAAGTGCAGATGGAACATTAATCAAGATAGACCACACTCTGGATCATAAAGCAGTTCTTACTGAAGTTAAAAGAATTGAGACCACAATGTGTGATATCTGATTATAAAGGAATTTAATTAGAAATCAATGAAAGAGAGATAGCTGAAATTTTTCCAAATATTTGGAAATCAAAAAAAACATCTCTGGGTTATAGATGGGTCAATAAGTAAATATCAAGGGGTGCCTGGGTGGCTCAGTCGGTTGAGCGTCTGACTTCAGCTCAGGTCATGATCTCACGGTTCGTGGGTTCAAGCCCCGCATCGGGCTCTGTGCTGACAGCTCAGAGCCTGGAGCCTGTTTGAGATTCTGTGTCTCCCTCTATCTCTGCCCTTCCCCCACTCATGCTCTGTCTCCCTCTGTCTCAAAAATAAATAAACATCAAAAAAAATAAAAAAAAGAAAAAAGTAAATATCAAGATAAATCAGAACATATTTTGAATTGAATGGAAACTAAAATGAGGCATATAAAAATTTGTGGGACTTAGCTAAAGCAATGGCTAGAGGCAAATACTCTAGCATTAAGTGTTTTCCTTAGGGGAAAAAAAGAAGGAACTCTACCTAAAGAAAGAGGAGAAAATTAAACACAAAGGAAGACAAAGGAAAGAAATAATAAATATAAAAACAGAAATAGATAATATTGAAAACAATAAAGAAAATTAATGAACTCAAAACCTTGTACTTTGAAAAGTTCACTAAAATTGATAAACCTCTAGCCAGACTACCCCATGATGAGAGAAGACACATATTATTATTATTATCAGAACTAAATAGAGACATCACTAAAGAACCTGAAAATATTAAAGGGAATTTAAAGTACTACTACAGACAATTTTGCACCCATAAATTGATAGTTTAGATCAAATAGAACAATTTCTTAAAAGATACAAACTACCAACTCTCATTCAAGAAGAAACAGATGATCTGAATAGCTCCATATTACTAACAAATTTATAGTCAACAACCTTCCAACAGAGAAAACTTCAGGCATAGATGATTTCACTGGTAAATTCTAGAAAATATTCAAAGAAAAAAAACCCTAACTCTATACAATCTTTTCCTGAAAATAGAAGAGGATAAAAAAACTTCCCAACTCATTTTATGTGACCAGTTATCCTGATGCCAAAACCAGAAAAAAAATTACAAGAAAATAAAACTACAGACCAATATTCTTCATGAATAGTGACAGAAAAATCCTCAGCAAAATTTCAGTAAATCGGATCCATATTTAAAAAGGGCTAATACATAGTGACCAAATCAGGTATATCTCAGGAATACAAGGCTTGTTCAACAGTCCAAAATCAAACAATGTAAGTCACCTTCCTGCATTATAATCAAAATAATGTACCAAACAATGTAATCATCATATTACAGACAAAAAAGAGAAACTATATCATCATATCAATAGATGCTCAAAATGCATTTGATAAGTCAACATCCACTCATGACAAAAGTTCAAGATACACTAGGAATAGAAAAGAATTTTCCCAACTTGCCAAAGGATGAAAAACCACCATGCTTAATAGTGAAAGAATGTTTTCCTTCTAATATGGAAAAGAAGACAAGCTGTTATTGTTATTGGTAATAAATCAGTAGGAAAGCTCACACCGCCTGGTCCTTCTCACAACTTCTGTAATAAATATAAGTTTCCATTAATATTTCAAGTGAAATTTTTAGTCTAAACATGATACTATCAATTATTTTAGAGAAAAATGAGCTATGTCACCAATCATAATCATAGCAATATTAATTTTTCTGTTTGGTTTTTAAATTCAAAAAAGTTATCTTTTTTGAGAAAAATCCTATGAAACAGCAACTCAAAAAATAATTTCCAGTTCACAGACAAAACTATTGAATTTAGAGTAGTATAGCCCGTTGGCCTAAGTGAGACACTCCGTCTCATCGCCCTGGGTGTTTTCTTCACGATGCTAACACAACATGCATTGTAATCATCTTGTTCAGTTTTGTTGTTTTTAAACTCAATTGTATGCCTCCCTGCCAGAATGTCAGCACTGTTGGAGACTTTCTTGGCACTTGCTTGGCATGAGATAGGTGTTCAGCCAGTTGGTTGAGGATTGAAGATCCTCCTGATGTTCAGTCTAAATGCTGTGTGTCTGGCCTTATATTGCATCCAGGAATGAGGGAGGCCAAGCCGTAGCTGGCTCTCAGATATAAAATGCACCAGTGAGGACTGTATGGTAACATGAACAAATGCTTATGCTACAGGGCCGCCTGGGTGGCTCGGTCGGTTGAGTGTCCGACTTTGGCTCAGGTCATGATCATGCAGTTCATGGGTTCAGGCCCCGCGTCGGGCTCTGTGCTGACAGCTCAGAGCCTGGAGCCTGTTTCTGATTCTGGGTCTCCCTCTCTCTCTGCCCCTTCCCTGATCATGCTCTGCCTGTCTGTCTGTCTGTCTCTTTCTCTCAAAAATAAACAAACATTAAAAAAATTAAAAAAAATACTTATGGTATAAAGATTACTGTAAGAGCAAATTACAAGATTGTACATATACTATGATTACTTTTCTTTTTGCACAAAATATGCATATAAAAAGGAATATAAGGAAATTTATTCAATTGGTTATGTTAGCCATACTTAGTGGTAAGATTAATGATAAGAATTTTTCCCCTTTAGTTTGTTTTCAAGATTTTCTCAAATGTGATTATATTACTTTGACCAACTACCCTAATCAAAGAGGCAATACCCTGCATTACTTATTGTATTTATGAAGAGAATAAAATGCGCATGGTTTGCTTGCTCCTTGGGAGACAGTGTGGTATAAGGGGGCACGGTGGCTTGGAGTCAGCCCCACCTCTCCCAGCCCTGCCTTGGGTCTAGATGCGAGCCACACAGAGCTATGTGTGCTTTGTATGCTCTGCTCTCTGCTTCGGAAACTTCTCCAATCATCCCTCATTCATGTGTCTGGCTAACTCCTTTAGGAATCAGCTCACGGGCCCCCTCCCAGAGAAAGCTGCCCCAAGCCTCTCGTGTGGAATTAGGCCCTCCCATGGGCTTATCTTACGTCTTTGAATTACCTGTTTGCCTGTGGTTCCCCCATCTGGACTGTGTTTTGTCAGAGAACCCCATCCTGGCATGTTACAGAAGTTCAGTACACACGTGCTGGAGATGTGAATGGACAAGTAAGTGAGAGACTCTCACTGGACTGTGCTCCTTCATATGTGTCTTTGGACGAGTCTTATAGCCTAGTTAGTATGTGTCTTTGGACGAGTCTTATAGCCTAGTTAGTATGTGTCTTCGGATGAGTCTTATAGCCTATCGGTGGTGATGTGCCACCTGCAGATGACAATGCAGAATTCCAGATGCACATTTCTCTTACCCTTTGCTCCTTCCTGTTTTTCTCTTCCCCTCCTTCCTTCATAAAATTTTGTGAGCTCCCGTCATCCACTTGCCAGAGAAGGAGACAGTCCCCAGAGGGTCAGAACAAGTGTCCCCGCTCTCTGGATGCTGAGAGTCCCCTGGCCTTGAATATGCCAGATGGACAGCTCCTTCATCCCCTTCCTTTGGAAGTGCCAATGAGCTTTTAGTCGTTTGTATTAGCCATTGGGCCTATATACTAATGAATTTGTCACTTGGGTCAACTTCAGGATCACTCTCCAGGAGGAACCCTGACGTGGGTCTGCATAACTCAAGTTCTGCTCTGAGCATGGCTGTGGACACTGGGCCTAGTGGAGAAGAGGGCACCAGGCAGAGACAGGCAGGATCTTCCTGGAAGGAACTCCAGCACTCTCCTCCTGTGTGGGTGGGTCTCGCCTTCTGTCTTCATCATCTTCTTTTTTTTTTTTTAGTTTTAGTTTTTTTTAATGTTTATTTATTTTTGACAGAGAGACAGAGCATCAGCGGGGGAGGGGCAGAGAGAGAGGGAGACACAGAATCCAAAGCAGGATCCAGGCTCTGAACTGTCAGCACAGAGCCTGACGCGGGGCTCGAACTCACAGACTGTGAGATCATGACCGGAGCCAAAGTCAGACGCTCAACCTCAACCGACTGAACCACCTAGGTGCCCCATTCATCTTCTAATAGAAGTGTTTTCCCAGTGAAAGGCTGAATGATCAAGGGAAGAGGTAGGTCTCTCCTCCCCACCCCATGCCTATAAACTGAGAGGCTCGACTTGTCTGCTTTACACAGTGACTTCTATGGGTGATTTAACTTGAAAACTTAAAGAAAGGGTGTGTGTGAAAACTACTGTTCAAATAGATCTTTTCAGGGGTTTACTGTAAGGCAACCACAAAACAGGGCAGCACACAGAACTTACTGTGTCCCACCTCAATCCCACACATACACGCACATTCATGGGGTGCGCACTTGTACACACAAGAACACACCTCGCATGCTCATGTGGGCACACACTTACACACACGCATGCCCATCAGTGCTGTCCAAAACCCAATAAAATCACAGATTGAAGGACCTACCAGCCCTCTCCAGATAAGTTCCAGGAGTGGAGGGGACTTAACTCCCCAGGAGCAAGGGACTACTCGAAGTGTGGTGGCCACCCACGGACGGACGAGAGAGCTTCCAGAAACCTTACAGCAGCGTAGCACTCCCGGTAACCCAAGGTGTGAGCTCCCTGCCGTCCTGGGTGGGCAGAGGCAGCCCTGGTGGTGTGGAGCTTGTATGTGCATGGGTGCTGTCGGCCACTCCTGCACAGCCGGTCTACCCCATGGGTGTGGCACCTTAGGACACATTTGTCAGTCTGACAGAACAGTGACTGTGACTTTACAGCATGCACAGTTAGTACCGATTCTTGATGAGAGGTTGAGGGTACAGCTTGCTTCTCTCCAGGAAAGTTAACAGGGTTACCCTAAGCCTGCTAAAATGATGTCTTATCTTTCCTTCCAACCCATCAACAACCTGCATGCCCCAGGAACCTCGGTCAGACCGGTTTCTCTGAGCTTCTAAAGACCAAGCACGAAAACTGGTCGGTTGTACATCACCCCTGCACACAGTGTCTCTCATCTCTCCTGCTTAGATTAGATACACCAGGCAAGAAGCAGCTTCATTTGTAGCCTCCGACACTTGTTACCTCCAAGACTTGAAATGCTTTCAAAGCATGCATGTGGGCAACTGCTTTCATAAGTTTTCATGTAGCTATGACTGCAGAGTGCTGAAGAGTTATATGTGTCCCAGCATGTACAGTTCAGTGAACTACTCATGCATTTATGGTAATTTGTCCGTACTATGCTATGTTCTGGTTATATTTATTAAAGTATGATTTTATGTCTCCTAAATCTAATAAAATCCAGGACTTGCTTTTGTATGTATTTTATTATTTTTATTTTATTATTTTATTTTTTTAGATATTATCTTAACAAATTAATCCTTTTTTCTAGCATTTTTTTTACTTTCTATAATTTATTTATTTTTTATAATTCACATCCAAGTTAGTTAGCTCATGGTGCAACAATGATTTCAGGAGTAGATTCCTTAATGCCCCTTACCCATTTATCCCATCCCCCCTCCCACAACCCTCCAGCAACCCTCTGTTTGTTCTCTATATTTAAGAGTCTCTTATGTTTTGTCCCCCTCCCTGTTTTTATCTTATTTTTGCTTCCCTTCCCTTATGTTCATCTGTTTTGGATCTTAAAGTCCTCATATGAGTGAAGTCATATATTTGTCTTTCTCTGACTGACTAATTTCACTTAGCATAATACCCTCAAGTTCCATCCACGTAGTTGCAAATGGCAAGATTTCATTCTTTTTGACTGCCGAGTAATATATTACCATTGTATATATATATATACCACATCTTCTTTATCCATTTGGGCTCTTTCCATACTTTGGCTACTATTGATAGCACTGGTATAAACATTGGGGTGCAAGTGCCCCTTCGAAACAGCCCACCTGTATCCCTTGGATAAATACTTAGTAGTGCAATTTCTGGGTCGTAGGATAGTTCTATTTTTAGTTTTTTGAGGAACCTCCATACTGTTTTCCAGAGTGGCTGCACCAGCTTGCATTCCCACCAACAATGCAAAAGAGATACTCTTTCTCCGCATCCTCGCCAACATCTGTTGTTGCCTGAGTTGTTAATGTGAGCCATTCTGACAGGTGTGAGGTGATATCTCATTGTGGTTTTGATTTGTATTTCCCTGATGATGAGTGATGTTGAGCATTTTCTCATGTGTCGGTTGGCCATCTGGATGTCTTCTTTGGAGAAGTGTCTATTCATGCCTTTTGCCCATTTCTTCACTGGATTATTTGTTTTTTGGGTGTTGGGTTTGAGACGTTCTTTATGGATTTTGCATACTAACCTTTTTTCTGATGTGTCATTTGCAAATATCTTCTCCCATTCCATTGGTTGTCTTTTAGTTTTGCTGATTGTTTCCTTTGCTGTGCAGAAGCTTTTTATTTTGATGAGGTCCCAGTAGTTCATTCTTGCTTTTGCTTCCCTTGCCTCTGGAGAAGTATTGAGTAAGAAGTTGCTGTAGTGTACGTATTTTTAAATTTTATTTTTCTGGTAATTGATTTTTCCTGTGTTTTATAGCAGTATTAGTCTGTAATGAGTTGGACATTAGAAATGTAATTTAGTCTTCTCCACAGGTGGTCTGGGAAGCACTCAGGATTCCCCATCACGAGCCCTGAGCAGCGTGAGATGCCTCTAGGCTGACAGTGCCCTGTAAAGTAACAAGTTCACACGGCAGCTTGGGGCCTCTCAATGCAAACTTGATGAACCTGGAAAATATCCCTGAGGTAGCCGTAAGTGGAGCCAAGCCCAATAATTAGTGACTTAGCTATGAAACAATACAGGGACATTCTAGTTTATCAAAATTTAGCAACTCAGAACTGTACTTGACTTTTAAGAGAGAAGCAGAGGACCTGAAAATAAGCTGCTCACAGAGAGTTATTGGAGGCGTCAGGAAGAAGAGCTTCAAGCTTGGCGACCCCTGGGGGTCAGTGCAGGTTCATCGTAATTCCCCACACTTGCTACAAACAATGAGAATTGATATTCTGAGCCATGTCCCAAATCACAGCGAGACGCTCCTGTGCCTTCTGAATCATGCAGAGGGTCAAGTGTATTCAGCCAGAAAAGTGAACCAATCCATTTCAGAAAATGTTCAGTGTTAAGTGATGACCCAGAAAGTGCTCTGGTGATCCCAGAATTACCTTTAGCTCCCAGTTGTAGGGTTTGCCCTGTGTGTGGGCTTCCTGAAATTCTCTCTTCTACAGAAGCTGGGTTTCAGTGCAAGGCAGCGGGAGGTCGGTTTTCTTTCTTGCCCTGAGGCCTGGTTCAGTTTGTTCTTCCCTCATTTGGCAAACATGACGTGACCCCTTGGTGCGAGGTCCTCTGCTGGGCAATGAGACACAGGTGAGGTAAGGTCCACGCACTCTGGTAGGGGACTTCTATCAGCACCCTCTGTTCCACTAATTTGACCAGAAATTCATAAAAACGTTAACTTAAAGACTAAAGTACATTCACTTTCCGTTCAACTCATAGCTTGTCCTTGGACAACGTTTGCTGTCTGGAATTCTCCATGTGTTTCCTGGAATAAACCTCACCCGTAATACATCATTTATGCTGTCCACTTTTTTGTGAGAGTAAAAATGAAAAAGAATTTAAGGACTCTGAGGAAAAGCTATCTGAGAACTGCATATTCTGTTATTTTTGTGATTTAAAAAAATCTTACAGAATTTTGTGATACTGGCTTAAGCAAATATTTGGCAATTTGCTTTATTAATTCTTTAATAAATTCAAAGGAATTACCATAAAACAAAAAACCTGTTTTCACTTCTCCATTCATACTTCTTCAGTTTATGTGCTATTACTTAGTGTTGTTTCTTAGTGAGTACAGGTGGCACACACTGAGGGACAGCGAGTGCCCCACTTTGCTGGTGTGAGGGAGGGTCAGAGTCACCTAGAGCCTCTGGCACGCTGCTCACCTTGGGCATCGATCGGTTTCATTAACGCAGTGACTTGGTCCTATGGGTTTTGGGTTAAACAGCTTCTACCGTAAGGAAATATGTCATAAGAATGGCCCTAGTGGAGACAAAAATGAAAAAGTAAGCAAACTCACTTGTGGACTGGGTTGAGGGGACTACCTTTGAGCTGTGTCTGTCAGGAAGAGATGGTGTTTTCTTGGCTAATGGTGGGCGTCCCGGGCAGAGCCTGGCCTGAGAAGACAGCCTGGCACCCGAGTGTCATGACTCTGAAGGAGGCCGACCTGCCCAGGTGCTCAGGGCCCCGCCCTCCAGGGATGGGGGCTGGTGGAAACATGTTGAGGCAAGGAGTGTCGGGGTCAGGTTCCATTAATAAAAATAACTCCAGGAGAAGGGTGGAGGTGGAGTCAGAGGGGTGAAAGTAAAGTCAGTAGGGAGATAGGCCCGTTAAAGGATCCAGCTCCCACAAGAGACAGCAAGGGGCTAAATCCAAACAAAAGCCACGGGATTGGAGAGCAAGGGACAGACTCCATGGATAGGAAAGAATTAAAATTCTCCAACGCCAAGGTTCGCCGGGCATGACAGTGAGGAAGAGAGCGTCCCGGTCAGTGGTTACTCCATCTGCCAGCAGAGCACCGAGGTTGTGAGTAGACAGCAGGAGGAAGCAGAGGAGGAAGACATCGGCACTTAAGCCTCTGACTCGCATCGTCCCACTTGGGCGTTATTAAAGCCTTTAACATATGCTTCTGCACAGACCGCTGAGGCCAGAGGCTGGGTAGCTCACCCAGGATCGCATACCCCCCTCCCCACAGCCTGGGGTCCGTATCAGGAGGAGGAACCTCAGTACTCACTTGCCTGTCTGGGAAGAGGTGTCAGGAGTGTGGGCCCAGGGTGTCAGGAGTGAGGGCATGGTGCAGCCTCAGGGTGCAGAAGGGCCAAGAGGGAAGCAGTGCTAGGGGAAGACGCAGTGTGACCGGAGGGACAGCCTGTGGGACCAGAGCAGCCGGCTGAGGTAATGCGGCATAGAGGGAAATGGACAGACACTTGAAAGGAAGAGAAATTCCTTAGCCACTGACCTAAATCCTACAAAATTTTCAAGTTCACACCACTGTGCCCATTTTTTAAGCATTACCTAATTTTATTCATAAATTTGAGCTCTGGCAGGACTGGCAATAATTTAGTCCTGCAAACAAGCACATCAAAATACAGCAAGCGATGAACAAAGTAACATCTATGCTGCAAATGAAGGCAGCCACCAGCCGAAGAGAGAGAATCCCTGTAACTGCATCGTGCACAGCCCGCCAGCCCCTTCCGCTCAATATAACCTTTCCTGCCAAATGGGCCCCCCCCACCTCCCCGGGAGCAATGCTGGGGAGGCTGGAGGGAGCTGTGATTATTTGAAGGGTTATTTCATCCCTCTTAAATGCTTGTTTTGCAGTGAACTACAAAACTGGAAAAAAGAATATGCAGCTAGAACTTCAGTAGTATCAGGATTTAGATTTGACTTTTTATATGTTTTAAGGTAACAAGGTAGAGGAATGTTAAGAAGCACATTTGATACAAGATTTTTAAAGACTTGTTCATTTTTGAGAGAGAGAGAGAGAGAGTGTGTGCAAGAGGAGAATGAGCAGAGAGAAGGGGTTACAGAAGGGGGCTCTGTGCTGACAGCAGTGACCCCGACGCCGGGCTCGAACCCACAAACCGTGAGACTGACTGAAGCTGAAGCTTAACTGACTGAGCCACCCTGGCGCCCCGACAAATCTGTTTTTTAAAAATTATCGTTGAAAAGCATTCCCCCACATCCATTTCAATGAGTTTATCAGTGGCGTTTCTCCAAGTGGTTATCTTTATAGCAACAAATTTCTCCCTTGGATGCCCTTAGAAACAGACAGCCTAGGGGCAACTCGTGCGTTATTCATCCTCAATCATCCATGAGCCAAGTGCCAGGCCTTGTGGGTACTGTGTTTATACCTGCTGACGGCTGGAGGCAGCTGGGGCTCCCAGCTTTCAGGGCCTTAAGCCAAACAAAAGCAAGGCCAGATGGACCACATTTGCACCATGAAGGCCTCTAGCTACTTACTCTGCAGAGCCTGACCGGGCAGTCCTTCTGAAGCCCTTGGCAAGGCCACCAACTTTGACACATCCACAGGACAGCGTTCGCATTTTGTTTGATATAAACACGGGATCATGTAAAAAGCCTCACGGAGAGGGCACATGGCTGACACTTGTTGTTGGTTTAAGATAAGGTTTTTTGCTTTAAGGTCCCTCTGGTCAAGCAACCATTTCAGAGGGCTCCAAGTAGCTCAGGACTTTGGGTTCTGTTCCAAGGCACTTCTCATCATTTGTTTCTTTCTTTAAGTGTTACAGGGATCCTGACATGGGGTGACTTGGCAGGGAAATCTAGAGGGAAAGATTTGCATGTCCCAGGTTTTTCAATGTTCTTATGAGTCCTGGGTTTAAAGCCTAGCTATTTATTGTTTGTTCATTTAACTGAAGTATAGTTGACACGAGATGTCACAGTCATTTCCCATGTACAACATGGTGACTCACCAAGTCTGTGGGTTACACTGCCCTCACCACAAGTGTCACCGCACAGCTCTAGCACAATCCTATTGACTGTGGCTTGCTTAATCCTCCCACTCCCCTTCACCCCTTTTGCCCACCCCCTACCCCTTCCCTCTAAAGCCTGGCTAACTAGATGCAATTTTGATTGTACGTTTAATGGGAATATACTGGTTCAGAAGCAGGTGAAACAGTTCAGCTCCAGAACTTCAGACGCAGTGGGCAGGACACACAAATCCTGAATTTTCCCAACTCCTGTGACTTGGAAAGCTTGGTTAAATGTGTGCCTTACCAGAAAAGATGTGGGTTCTGAAGGAAGCAAAGAAGGAAGCATCACAGAATCTAGTCAAGGCATCTAAAGATGATCTGGTGCGATTGCACAGACTGTCCAATCGCAGCTTAGAGACTGGCCATGCCTAGAGATGGTTGTTGCTCAGATGGAACCCGGACCATCCACGACAGAAAATTCCCACAAGCAGAAGGGAAGAGGCACGATGGGAGGGAGATCCAGCCAGCACACCATAAATGAGTTCAGTGTGTGCATGTGAGGGAGCAGGACTCCAGACAGACCCTACACTCTGCCAGGCTCAACTCAAAGAGACACTGGGAGCACAGGACAGAAGTGCACCTGCCCAAGGCCACATTAGGCAATTATAAACATTTATATTTTTCTGTGTCTGATCCTCAAAGGGCCTCTGACACTTGAATCTACACACTACAAGTCCTGTGTGGTGGGAATACAAACACTAGCTGTGGCCTCAAAGAGCTTAGCGTTTACCAAGGAAGGTGAATAATAACCAGTATGAAGAGGCTACATCCCCAGAGCCCTGGAGTTTGAGAAAGGTCTTTTAGTGGAACCAACATTTAATCTGAGACCCAAGTGATGATAAGGACTTAGACAAGATCGTTCCAGATGGAAAAACAGTACACCCAGCGCTGAAGCCTGTAGTGGAGAAGGACGTGCATTTGAGAACTGAGGAAGGCCTCTTCCATAGGGTAGAGAGGGAGAGGGTCAGAAGAGGGCTTGCGGAATAAGATAAAGATGCAGATTCTGTCCAAAGGGCAATAGGAGGGCTTGAAAAAGGCATGCCAGACAGGAAACTGTGTAACGTGGGAGAGAAATGCTGGGGATTTGAACAGGACTGGAGGCATGGAGACGGGAAGAAATGGCAAGATTCCTGTCACAGTTAGGGGCTGGAGTCAGCAGAAGTTGGTAATGAGCTTCTATAAAGGCTATTTCTAAGTTTCTGGCATGAACAACTGGATAGATGGCAGGTTCTACTGATTATTCTCAATTCCCCTCCTTTCAGGATCCATTTCATACTCGGTTTTGCTTGGCTCTGTTCCCTGGGGGATGGCCTGACATAGAGTCTGGAGGAAAAGGAAGCTGGGAGAAGATAAGGAGTAAGTTTCAGATATGTCTAACCTGAGGTCTAAGTGAAGATGTTAAGAAGCAAGTTATATCTACAGTTTAGGAGCCCAAGGGAGAGTCCTTTGGAAATTATTACTTTATGTGGTAGTTAAATCCAGGGGAGCTTGTGGAAGAGGAAGTAGAGTCAGGAAAGAGGCCAGGGGGACACCATCACATAAGGCAGTGTTTCTCTAAGTGTGGTCCACCAGTCTCCGGTGCCAGAATCGCTGGGGACGCCCATGAAAATGCAGATTCTTGAGCCTCTGCTTCACAGCAGGAATAGATGACAAATGAGACCGTGGGGTAGCAGTCAGGGAGGTGGTTAGAATGCCCGGAATGTGTAGCATGGAAGCAATTAGAAAATGGATGTTTCCAGAGGGCAGGGCAGTCACATTTCAGTGCTGCTGAGAGATCACTCAACTTGAAGACTGAAGTGTGTCTGTCAGATTTACAGTCATCATCAACGGCGTTGGCACGGTCGGTTTCAGAGGAGTGGTACAAACACAAGGCAGGCTGGTTGGTCTGTGAAGTGTGTTCAAGGCAAAGCAAACAATGCATCTGGACAAAGGATCGGAGAAGCTTGGCTGCAAGTTCTAAGGGGAGGATCAGCAGCTGAAGGAGATGTGACAAATATCAGGGTTTGGGCTTGTTTTTAAGATCAGAGACACTTAAGTCATGATGGGAAGGAGCTGATAAAGAACTAGATGTTGAAGTTGATTGGCTGATCAAAGTCCTTTAGAAGGACAAGGTCCCCCACACAGGGAGCTTAGCTTCACATAGTAGAAGAAGAGATGTTTGCATCTTATAGCAAGATCGTTTCGTGCTTACCCATACTCCTCTAGAATATACCCAAAGCCAAGAAGCACCCGAGGTCTTCACCCAAAGGCAACACAGGCTACCTCTGGACAGTTCTGACTGAGCCCAAATCCCCACCTGAATGTTCCGTCCCTTGCTCCTAATTTAACCCTTGGGAATTTAGAATAGATATAATCCCTCTTCCACATTATGGAACTTCAAATATCATGCTTCCCTGTGTCTTCTCTTTAATGTGTTAAATTCCTTTACCATCAACTTTTCTGTGCCTCTCACTGGGCCTCTTGACTCATGGTGCCCAGAACTCAATGCCACACTACACTTCACAGGCACCTCCACCATGGAACCAATAATCCCTTTCCACTAATTTGAGAGGTGTGTTGTTTCTGCTTCTACATGTGAACTCTGAGTGCCTGTTTGCTATTTGGCCACTATAAAATAACAGAAAAAAAGGGAGAAAAATGTGGCTTCTGCTCTAGGAGTTGAATGGTATTATGGGATCTCAGTGACTCTGGGTTCACTAAGAATAAATCTTTCCAGGCTAGTTTACCTAATTCTCCACCCCCTCTCCCCCGCCCACCAATTCATGAAAATATACCTGTTAGAAAGATCTCTTATTATACAAAGAACATTTAAAAAAAACATTCAACTACCATATAAACCAGTATTGAGTGTCATCAGGCCAAGTGATGGGTTTGTGTAAAATTCTGAAAGTAAATGGTGTTAGCATATACTATGTATTAGGATCTGATAGCGAAACATCGCTGATAGAAAAGCTGATTCCTAACTCTGTGTTTTCAAAGATACCAGGGTATATGATACCAGAGAAATTTTAACAGTCCATTTCTCGAGTATTTGGCATATTTCTAGGTGTTAATTCTAGAAGAAATGGTAAATTAATTTGGCCAAGCATAAGGATAATTAGCTTGGTTGAAATCTGACTATCTAACAGATGGCCAAGGGTGGGAAAATCAGGGGACTAGGAAGGGGACAAGTATCAGGGAGGTTGACCACATAGTTTATTCCTCTACCTCCGAGTCTGGAAGAAACCATTTAAGGAAAGTTATTATCTCCTTCTTCTGTGAAATCCCTGATAACCTTCCCAGACTGTGAGCTTGTGGCCCCAGCTCAAGTCAGGAGCTGGCACCCAGTGGTAAAGGGATTTGCTGTAGGAACCATTTCTCTTGTAGGCTTTCCCTTATTTCTGCCAGTCACTCTTCTTAGGATGACAGCATCCTGATTTTCTTTGGCGAACCATCTGTTCTCCACATTTTCCAGAAGCTGCCATGACCTAGCCCTGACCATCCAAACATTACATGTCCTGGCTGCTGTGATTACTTCAGGGACTGGCACACGGCCCTCTGAGCCAATGAAACTGAACTCCTGACTTGGGACAGGATTATAGGGAAGGGAAAGTGCCTCCTTTCTGTTGGCATTACTCAGGGAAGGGCACATGAGCCATGTGGCCCGGGAAAGGAGCTGTCGGTGAGCTGAGAAGAGCAGGAAGGAGGAGAGACCAAGTCCCCACTGCATCATTGTCCACAACCCCTTATCACTCCTGGACTTCACAGCTACAGGAGTAAAAGAATTCAATTTTTGCAAACTGGTTTTAGTTTAATTTGTATCATCTGTCCCAGAAAGTGTCTTGACTCTATAGCCTGCTTTGTGTTCTTGCTTCTGTGCCTGACCTTTTGTCTCACTCATTTCCCCGAATCCCATTGGCCCTGTACTTATGGTGGCTGTTCTTCTGAAGTTAGCATTGGCTACGCCCCAAGGCTACAACGTGTACTTACCCTTGGGCTACAGCTAATTCTGGCTGCTCTGGGTAACAACCAACACAATCCAAGCTTGGCTGCTGTTTCTGCTGTGTTGCCAGGGAACCACAGGCAGACAGGGAAAGTTCACAGCCTCCTTGAGTAAAGTATCCTCAGGTCTCTCAGAACCAACAGAAATTCGTCCCAATTTTTAAACTAAGTTAGTCATGGAGAGATACATTTCAACATTAGTTAAAGGCCTTTAGACTAAACGGAGCAGGACGGTCACTTCTTCATAGTCAAGAGCCTCCCATAATTCCTGCCTCTGCTTCTTCCTTCCCAGACCCTGCCTCCTGGTCTCGTTCAGCCTACGGGAAGGAATCACGGCTGCCCTGGGCCAGGCAAGTGTCAAGAAGTTGTTTTGTCTGCATGCCCTCCTCCTGCTGGGGAATGGGCTCCCCAACAACCACCAAGTCAAGCTGAGGCTCTGCTGCCTGGTTAAGGTCCTTTACCACGGGCTCCCTGCTAAGTTTTCATCTGTTTTTCGTTGGGGACTCTCTGCTTTATTTTCCCTCCCTTTGCTCCCACTGGCCTGTGCACCATGATGCCTTTGCAACGGCTGTCAATAGCCACATTTCACCCCGAATCTTCAACGCCCAGGTGGGACTCTAACACTTCCATTCATCACAGCTCTTGGAACAATCAACCCGATTCGTCACTTATGAAGATCTACTGTGTGTGGTAGCAGCTGTGGTTTAGTGGTAAAAAAGATGAATGATACCCACTGAAAGTTTACTTCACAGTGTAAGTGGTAAGTTATATAATAAAGGCATATGCAAAATGTAAAATGTGGAGAGGGGTGAGGGAATAAATCCCTCTGCTTGGGACAGTGGACAGGCACAGTGTGCTGGTGGAACTGGGGCTCTGGAAGGGGGGTGCCTCTGCCCTTCCAAATACAGAGAAACTCAGACGGAGGGCACGTGACAAAGGGCCTGAAGCCAGGTGGCTTTGAGTGCAGCTTGGCTGGGGGCTACAAGGGCAATGCTCACAGCCCACTGCAGCATCCCTGTGCCTTCCTGAGGCTGCTCCTTCACATTGTTATGAACCAGTTACTTTTTTATTTCATTGCTAAATAATTTTTGGTCACTGCCTTATAAACTCTCCTGGGAAGAGAGTTGCTGTATACCTCTTAGCCCTGGCACAGCAACAATGACTATAAAAAAGATGCTTACTAAATACTTATTCGTTGATTTTCTTTTTAATTTACTTTTTTTAAGTTTATTTAAAATTATTAAATTAAAATTAAATTTTAAATAATTAAAATAATTATTAAAATTATAATAAAATATTATTTATTTGAGAGAGAAAGAGAGCAAGTGGGGGAGGGTCAGAGAGAGAGAGAGAGAGAGAATCCCAAGCAAGCTCTGTACTGTCAGCACAGAAACCGACAAGAGGCTTGAACTCACAAACTGTGAGATCATGACCTGAACAGAAATCAAGAGTCAGATGCTTAACTGACTGAGCCTCCCAGGTGCCCCTTTAATTTACTTTTTAAATAAGTTTAAGGAGAAGGTCAAATTTATGGCATATATTCGCAAAAAATCCGATCTCTGAGGAGATAGAAAATTGATTGAAAGGAAGTAAAACTTTTTTCTCAAGTGTCAGTCCTAAGGAATAACAAACAAAAATGGTTTTTAAGCGTAGGGATGACACTGCCCCAGCTGCCTCCCTTCTACCTGTACCTCTCACTCTAGCACGCACTTGAGAACTGGGTAACCACCCTGGTTTCTTTCCATTTCCTCATAATGAAGTTGGGACTTACATGAGCCTCAAAAAAAGAATCTTAAAATCCTAGTGGTGAGAAAGACCTCCCTAATTTTAAGAATCAGAAAAAGAGGCTCAGAAAGGAGAATCAGTGGCTCCAGATGATAGGGTTGGATGCCTGGGCTGGAAATCCCTGCCTTGGGAAAGTTTGTGGAAACTCTTTTTTTGTGGGGGCCAGTGGGCTAAACGGCCGGAGAGAGCCATATGGTACTGGTATCAAGTATACATGGAATGTGAATTTATAGCCTGTAGATTGAGAATTGCCCAGAATGGAGTTTTTATCAGTTTGTGTGAGGCAAGTATCCTAGTGGGTATCACTTGGTGATGTGATTATAGCCCTCAAGGGCATGTGCCACTTGGGACTCAGGTCGAGCGGGAGCTAATGTTCCATATGCAACTTATAAAGTGATACTTTGTCCTAAAACCTCTCTTTCCAATCCAAAGATTAGGTTGACTTGAGGCACTTTCTTGAACCAGGTAAGAGAAAGCAAGTGTAAAGATGGCTTGAACTTACAGTATATGTCTCTTCTCTCAGTTAAGTATCTTTGCTTTAAAGGAAGCTGAATATAATTATTGATAATTAAAGAATTAATACTCTTTTTCAGACTTTTAAAAGATGTGATTCCTTGTGAACTCAATAGTCCTATGCCAGTAATGATTGCAGAAGAGCTTGAAAGTGTTTCCAATTACTAAGTCTGCGTACTTCTGAGAATAGGCTTAATTTGAAGTTAGTGTAGATTCACAAAAAGCAATTCGCTGACCTCTTAGCTGGTAATTTCAACCCTTAAATTAACCAAGGACCAATTATAGATGAATGGATAAAGAAGATATACATATACAAAATGGAATATTACTCAGCCACAGGAAAGAATGAGATCTTGTCATTTGTAATAACA
This sequence comes from Panthera pardus, assembly GCF_024362965.1. Taxonomy (NCBI): domain Eukaryota; kingdom Metazoa; phylum Chordata; class Mammalia; order Carnivora; family Felidae; genus Panthera; species Panthera pardus. The sequence goes on from NW_026527024.1 coordinate 8,121,401, forward strand.
AGGATGGACCCGGAAGGTATTATGCTAAGTGAAATGAATCAGAGAAAGATAAATACCATTTGATTTCACTTACATGTGGAATCTAAAAAACAAAACAAATGAATAAACAAATAAGCCGGCTCTTTTTTTTAATTTTTAATTTTATTAGAGTGAAAGCGGAGGAGAGGGGCAAAGGGAGAGACAGAGAATCTTAAGCGGGTTCATGCTCAGCACAGAGCCCAATGAGGGGCTCGATCCCATGACCCTGGGATCACGACCTAGGCCAAAATCAGGATTTGGACACTCAACTGACCGAGCCACTCAGGCACCCTAAACAAACAGACTCTTGAACACAGAGAACAAACTGGTGGTTGTCAGAGGGGAGGTGGGAAGAATGGGGGATGAGCAAAATAGGTAAAGGGGATAAAGAGGTACAGACTTCCAGGTATAAAACATCTACGTCACTGAGACGAAAAGTACAGCATAGGGAATAGAGTCAGTACTACTTTAGTAAGGGTGTATGGTGACAGATGGTGACCATATTTATCATGGTGAGCCCTGGGTAATGTACAGAATTGTTGAATCAAGATGCTGTACATCTGAAATCAATATAACATTGTACATTAACTATAGTTTAATGATTTCTTTTAAAAAGTGTGACTCTTTAAAAGAAAACAAGGAGGTACATTTTTTGTAAAACATACTTCCCATAGAGAGTTTCATGTCCATGTAGACAAAGGCCCAGATATAACAGTATAGGGTCTCCAGATGTTGCACTGGGCATTTGCTCTTTGAAAGTGAGGATTGTGGGGGCGCCTGGGTGGCTTAGTCAGGTAAGTGTCTGACTTTGGCTCAGGTCATGATCTTGCGGTTTGTGAGTTCAAGCCCCTTCGGGCTCTGTGCTGGCAGCTCGGAGCCTGGAGCCTACTTTGGATTCTGTGTCTCCCTCTCTCTGCTCCTCCCTCGCTCACACTCTGTCTCTGTCTCTGTCTCTCAAAAATAAATAAACGTTAAAAAAATGTTAGAAAGTGAGGAGTGTGAGGTCATTGTGGGTGAAGGGCAGACTGCATTCTCCAGATCACAAGCCTGACTTTTCTGAGGTGACTTTCTTGTCCACGTGTATAGCGGTATGGATGGAACGATAGTTAGGAGGGAACTGGGAAAGGTGGGCATAGGGTCTGCTGGCTGTAAAAGTAAGGAAGAGAGTAGACTAGTTAAATCCAGCTGTTAACGAAGGGAGGTGTGCAGCTCGTGGTGTGCAGGCCTGTGCTGTTCCTCGAGCTCTGAGCTGGGTTGGGCTATTGCTATTGGAACAGCTGTGCCGGGCCATCAACTTCCAGGGAGACAAGCAAGCTGCATGAGTCCTGGACACTGTGTACGGACCCTCTGCCCATCCCTAACATATCTGTCTTTTGAGCAGATGAGGACATGAAAGTCCACAGATTTTTATATCCTATTCTCTATTTAACCCTCAGAACGGTAATAGAGATCAATGGGTTTAAACCTTAGAAAAAATTTCATGGTCCATGCTTCTTTTTCTTTTCTTTTCTTTTTTAAGTTTATTTATTTATTTTGAGAGAGAGAGAGAAAGAGAGTGCATGTAATAGGGACAAATCTGTTATAAGGTGGCCAACGGGACTGATGGGGGATTCCAGTCCCTGCCCGAAGACTCCCTGTGTTTTTCTTCCCACCCCGCTTGCTGTGCTCAAACAGACTATAAACTGTCCCCTCTGCTTTTAAGCTCAGGACTCAGACCTCTGGAGAGCAATCTCCTCTGAGCACCCCCCCACCCCCCGCAACCCCCTGTGAAATAAACCTCCTGCCTTCCAGTATCTCGAGTGCCGCTGGTTCTTCTGCTGTGATCCTGACCAGTTTCTGAAACACACGGAGCAGGGCAGAGAGAAAGAAAGAGAGAGAGAATCCCAAGTATGCTCCACACTCAACACAGAGCCAGATGCAGGGCTCGATCTCACGAACCATGAGATCATGACCTGAACCGATATCAAGAGTCAGATGCCTAACTGACTGAACCACCCAGGCCCCCCTCATGGTCCATTGGAGAGGCTAAGAGAAAAATTACCAGGTGTACTCACAACTGCAAAGAAAAGATCTCCCCCCCCCCCCCCCCCCCCCACCGTTCCCGAAACCAGCCAGGGCGTGCCCGGTTGTAGTCTGACATAAAGGCGGGAACCAATCAAGTTCTGCTGAATGGTTTAAAATAAAGGCGGGAACCAATCGAGTTCTGCTGAGCGTTCAAATTTAAATGTTAACCAACAACAGCTCTGTAACCTCTAAAAAAGGTCCCTAACTTGTTTGTGCCGGGCTATAAAAGAAGCTGTAAGATCCTTACTCGGGGCCTCTTAGCGTCACTGGCAACGAGTGCGCGGAGGACCGGGTTCGAACCTGCAATAAACTACTGGCTTTGATTCTGGACTCTGGTGGTTTGTTTTCGGGGGGTCTCTCGAATCGGGGCATATCACATGCTTATTTTTCAAGTCATTCTGCCAGGCATCTGATATTCCTGCTGGCTGACCCCATTGGGAAACCTGCCAATTGCTCTGGAGGGACCCTGAAAGATCTGTCCTCTGAGCTCTAAGGTGCCTGTTTACTGGCCCTCACGAGAGGTTCTCACGGATTGTGCTCAACACATCCAATACTGGCTGCTTGGCAGCTGGGAAGGCACCAGGAGGCAGGACCCCCTCTGAGGTAAGCACATGGCTCCTGGTGGTTTGGGGTTACAGTTGTCTGAGACTGACACTGGAAAATAAAACCTTTGTCTCTGATCCCACATCAAGAGTGAAAATATCTCCCAGAAGTCTTCAAAGAGGTAATTTTTCCCATGAAAACACACATTATCGTTACAAAATTGGTGAGGGAGCATGGGGGAGCTGAGGACAAAGTGCAAGCTAGCACGCCCCCCCCCCCCCCCCCAGGTGGGGTATGTGTGACATTCCTCAGGCACTTCTGGCTGCATGAAGACAAAGGAAAAGAAAGAAAATAAGCAGTTAACTGATAAGAGATCACAGTTATGCAGGACAGGAGTCTCCATCAGATTGCAAATATCTTAGTATATTAGAAGAAAAAGGCATCTTATCAATAGCCTAATCTCCAAAAACCCATAGACTCCATTTCTTGTACTCCAACATCACCCTCCAAAGTGATGTGGGGAACAAAGGCAAGGAGGAAATGGCAGGTAAGATTACATTTCCTTATAACCTGCAGCCCATTGACAAATACTTGAGGCAAATGCACAGTACAACATTTCTCCAGGAACCCCCTGCCATCCTAATCTTAATGGTTTCCTGGAGGAAAAACAACCTTAGCTTGACAATAGCCAGGCCTCAGGTATCTTCGGAGTCCTCTTCAGCACATCCAAATCCCTCTGGAAACCTCCCTTTTCCCTTACCTCCCCAACTCCATAGTATAAAAACAGTCACTCTTCACAACCCCAGGGCAGCTCTTCCTGCCCTTGGGTCCTGTCCCCATGCTTTAATAAAATCACCTTTTTGCACCAAAGATGTCTTCAAGAATTCTTTCTTGGCCATTGGTTCCAGATCCCACGGACCCCCCGTCACCCAAAACCTCATCAAAATCATCTGGTAATTACAGAAATTTTGTGTCCTGTCATTTCAAATCTTTTCTTTCTCTTCTTGTAGTACCTCCGTAGCCTTGACAAAATTGACCATTACTTCCACAACAGCAAAGGCTGTTGACTTGTTCAAGCCACATGAAGGCATGTGGCTTCTATTAGTTTCTGCTAGTGCATGAATGCCGGTGCCCTGAAATGGCTTTTTAATAAAGGGAGTTAATACCCTGTTGCCTGCATTTTATATTCTAGAAAATTGCGTTTTACACTACTTTCTCCCTTAAATTCTAATGCCATTGAACTAGGTAGGGTGAGCCACCTCATATTCTTGGGTGGAGAGTAAAAGGAAATCACCATAAAATATTCAAGATGGCAAGGAGATTCATGCGCGTCATTTCTATGCAATTGTGTGCTCTCTGAAATACCAACTCCTGCTAGGTCACAATTGCTCATGTGATACTTCTTATTGTGTCCCGTAGCCAACTGTATTTAGTTTTTATGCTTTTCCAAAAACAAATTCTTTGTTTTGTAAATAAACATGTAGCTAGGAAGCTATTGCAGAAGATGACATCTCAAACAAAGTTATTTAAAAATATCTTGTCAGGAAGTTTTTGCCCTAGAAAATCTTAGGAGCCAATTGCAGACACAGAAAGGGTGGTTTCTCAAACTTCAGTTTGTTCTCTTTTGGTTTACATTTTGGAATTTACTCATACTGACGAAGTTTTGGGGTGATGGGGGTTCGTGGGGTCCGGAGCTCGATAACCAAACAAGAATTCTTGAAGATGTCTTTAACAGGACCCGTGGGCAGGAAGAGCTGCCCTGGGATTGTGAAGAATGGCTCCTTCTGTACTATGAAGCTGGGGGTGGGGGGAGTAAAGTCAAAAGGGAGGCTTCCAGAGGGACTTTGATATGCTAAAGAGGACTCCTAAGTCACCTGAGGCCTGGCTATTGTCAAACTAAGGTTGTTTTTCTTCTAGTAAGCCATTAAGAGTAGGATGGTAGGGGGTTCCTGGAGAACTGTTTAACTCTGCCAGCCTCTTGTCAGTCTTACCTGTCATTTCCTTCTTGCCTTTGTTCCCCACATCACTTTGGAGGGTGATGTTGGGGTCCAGGAAATGGAGTCCACAGGTTTCTGGAGATTAGGCTATTGATAAGATTGTCTTTTTCATGTAATATACTAAGATATTTGCAAACTGATGGAGACTCCTGTCCTGCATAACTGTGATCTCTTATCAGTTAACTATTTATTTTCTTTCCTTTCCTTTGTCTTCGGGCAGCCAGGAGTGCCTGAGGAATGTCACACTTGTCCCAACTGGGGGGAGGGAGGGTGTGCTAGCTTGCACTTTGTCCTCAGTCCGCCCCATGATCTCGCATCAATACCACCTAAATATAATGAGGCTGAATCAATCTGGCAGTACAGAAGATGTGCCTCACTAAGTGAGTTCTCTAAGTGCTTCACTAAGGCAGTTCTATTATCAAACTGAAAGCTCACAAACACCAAGCTCTCAGATACTCACTCAGATTTATCCAACTAGAGTTTAGATGCAAAATATTAAAATAAATAAAAATTCACACTTTCAAAGAACCTACCAAATGAGCGCAGGAAACGTTTGAAAGTTGACTAACAGGATGAAAGCTTCCTAGATAAATGACCTTGTGTTTTGATAAGTCCGAAGCATCATTTAAATAAAGAAGCTATCATTTGGGGGGTTGCTCATAGAATGCCGGCTTCTGCGTGGATGACAGAGACAAAAGTTGGATGCATTGCAGAGGATTCCATTTCCATTATCAAAAGATGCTGTTCTGGTTATCAATATATTGCCTCTCTGACTGAAATTCATCTTTCTTGGCCTTGCTTTGTGATATGAAAACTGTACACAGAGATGTCTTTTGCCAGCTGGCAATGTTAGGGTTTGTGAATACCAAGTGGAAGGTGTGGTTCTGCCATCTGCCAGTGGGTGGACATGGGGTGGTGTGGCAGGACTCACCTTAGGGTGCTGCATTCCGTCAGCCCCACCTTCCAACAAGGTCTTCTCAGCCCTGGTGCATTGTGGCAGCCACACCCTCTCCCAAGACACCGAGTCTGGGCTTGGGGTAGATGTGCTCATCTAAATTGAGAGTTTCTTTATTTTTCATTCTTCAGGCCTTCTACATTTCCTGCTTCTCTACCAATTTATTAGTCCCTAACTACTCCACATTTTAGTTGTTAACCACCTATTACTAGGTAAATATATACATTATTTAAAAATTTCCATTTTCAGATTAAACAGCCTTCCCAGAATAGTGGAGTAAGGACTGGAAAATCTATTCTTCCATAAAAGCAATGAGAAGACTGGCAAAATTGTCAAAATAAACTTTTTCAATAATCTAGAATTTAACCAAAGGCTTGCAACATCCCAAGGAATTTTTATTCAAGAAAAATGGCTGAATCTTGGTAAGATTTTTGTGGCATTTTAACTTTTCCTATGCCAACCCTTCTCCACTACTTCTGCAGTGGCACTGAAAACCAACAGAGCCACAGTCATGGTGGCTGTGACAAGTAGCCATTGGATGGAGTAGGATGGGTTTGAAGCTGCCCAAAGTCCCATGCCCAGATAATTGCCACTATTTGACATGTCTGGCAGTTCTCTGGAAACCTCCACTCAAGGACTTGTCTTTATTTGACCTGACTCAGAGCTTACTCAGTATAAACAATCTTTTCCCTGGGTCATTTATGGAAAAAAAAAATCAGTGGCAATTGCTTAACACACTAGCTGCCTGAGGCAGCAATTACTTCTGGGTCAAACAAGAAGCTGACTGGAATAACAAAAGGGATATCTGAGGTATAACACATTCATAGGGCTTTGAAAAGCTCCAAAATATTCCTGAGAATATAAAAAGCCATGCACATGTTGCCCAGGAAAGACCTGAGAGAACCCAAATCTCTCACTTTTTGTCTGCCTTGAAGATCTCCACAAGCAGGGTATAAATGGATGATGCAGAGTTGTAAAGTACTTGCCAGAGCATTAAAGAAACACCAACTCACACACAAAGCCCCACAGCAAAGGCTAGGAGAGTTACTGGTTCAAGGCTTTTAGGGAAATGTCTGTCCAATCATTAGCTGGCCACTAAGCTAATGGAGCAGAGACTTCAGTGACCACATGTAATAGAAAATATAGACTTTACAGAATTAATTCAGGAAAGTCACAAAACAAACAGCAATGTAATAATAACAAAGACAGAACAACTACTTTGGAGCAGGGCAATGGTCTGATTCCCAGCGCTGCCACATTATATTATTTAAAATGCCCAGTTTTCAACAAAAATTATGAGATATCCAAAACAGGAAAACTTGGCTTGTAACAGAAAAAAAGTAGTCAAGAGAAACTTTTTGTAAAAAATCAGAGACATTGGACTTTATAGGCATAGGCGTTAAATCAGGTATTATAAATATGTCCTAGGTACTAATGTTAGATCTGGTTTGATGTCTAAAGAACTAAAGGAAAGTAAAAGAATGACATTTCACCAAAAAGAGAATGTTAATAAGCAGATTAAAGTATAACGTAGTATCAAAGAGAACTTCTGAAATTGAAAAATGGAATGACTAAAATGAGAAAAATTCAGTATCATAGCTAATAGCAGATTGAGCTGTCAGAAGGAAGAAACAGTAAACTCAATTGACGATAAGTCAATTGAGATTTTCCAGTCTGAGAAACAAAGAAAAAGAAATACAGAAAAATGGAGACTCAGATCTGTGAACCCCATCATATGCACCAACATACACATAATGGGAGTCCCAAAGGAGAGGAGAGAAAGAATATTCTTTACCAAATTTGATGAAAAACATAATCTATGCATCTAAGAAACTCAAGCGAATTTCAAGAAGGACAAACTCAAGGAGATATACACCTAGAAAAATTAAAGTTTCAAAACACCAAGAAAGAATCTTAAAAGCAATTAGAGAGAAGAGACTTCTCATGTACAACGTATCCTTAATAGTACCAACAGCTGATTTCTCATCGGAAACCATTATAGATCAGAAGGCAATGGAAAAGTGCTAAAAAATATTAGTCAACAAAGAATTCTAAATGCAGCAAACTGCCTTTCAAAAAAGGAAAAGCAAAAATGGTAGAGTAAGGAAATCCAAAATTCTATCCCTCCATAAAATCATCAGTAAATTGACAAAAACGATTAAAATAAACTTCTTTGGAATTCTAGCTTTGATTTCACTGGGTCTTCAGATCTGAACAAGACCAAACACTGTCAAGGTAAAATTTTGAAAATTCTGAATGTGTCTCTCAGCACTTTTTATTTCTGCTATTAGCATATTATGTTTAGCTGTGAGCCTACCCTATTAAATTATATCCAGAATGCTCTTCCTCTCAAAATCCTTGAAGCTTTTTGAAAATTGTAACTGTAGTTAATATTCTGACCTATAACTTAAAAAGTTTCCCAAATGTTGTTTATTTTTAAACAGTGATCATTGCAGTGTTAAACTGTGTGATTCTGTGTAACTGGTGTGAAGCGTACATCTGTCAGCTCAAAGACCTTCCATACTCAGGCCACAGTTTCAAATCCAAAGCAAGACCCAGTTTGACTTACATTTTACTGGACTACCAATGATAATGTAGTCAAGTAACAAGTATTTTTCAACCTTGAAAGTCATATTCAAAGTAGTCAAAAGAAGGGTCTTAAAAGCCCTTTAATTTTGTTAACTTTTCTATTTTTGAAATATCTCTCAGGTATTGAAGTATTAAGGTAAATACAGAATTGTAAATTAAATTACGAAATACATAATTGATGATTTATAAATAACTAGTAAGAAAAATTCAAGTGCAGTAAGCTAGCCTTTTCATAGTCAGTAGAGAATGCATTGTTAATAGGAAATGCTGGATTGAAAAAGGAATACATATTACATATGTAATTTATAAATATGAATGATAATTTCATTTTTATACATATTCATGTACAGATGTGTAGATAGAAGATTAGCTCTTAGCAGTCTTATCTTTCTGTCATTAATTGTTTAATTATAAGCACACACATAACAGGTGAATGGTATATTTCACAAAATCTCAAATAATATAAATAAAGGCAAAATCTCCTGCAATGAGAAAAAATAGTTTCTTATGATCATAAACATTCCACTCTCTGGATATTCCCTCCATTACTTATTCTTTCTTCCTCCTTCAGTGCCCAGGTACTGGGATGTGTTGGGATGTGAACTTAGATGTTAACCCATAGTTGAGCGTGACTTTGGGAGTATCAGGGACCTAGAGTCTTCACTGATTTGTTGCAGAATCACTGTGTACCCCCACCTGCTCTAGTGACATGCAAGACGTGTGTTGCTGGCAAGGTTGCTCTTTTCTATGGGCTTTGACCAAGTTCATGATGAAGGTATATCCACGATAAATCCACTGGCCAAATTATATTTAGAAAATCATTCCCAGGCCCTTCTCTAAATAGATCTACTACTGATGCACATTCTGAAATTATACCATTATTATCATTATATTACAATAAAGCATTCCTTTTGAACTTGAAGATATTTTGTATTCAAAAATTCATCTTTTGGATCCATGAACTCCAAGGAGGAATAAGCCATTTATCAGCTTCAATGTTAGAAGAATTAATTGAGAGAGAGCTAGGATGCCAAAGAATAGGAGTGGAGCTGGGACCCTAAGTACGGGTTTCAGGAAAGCAGAAGCAGCCCAGAGAAATTCCCCATGCTTTGATATTAATTAAGAACAATCCCTGATTGTAAGATTTCAGGAGAAATTGGCTGTAGGACCATAATCATAATCATAACCATGCCATCTTCCATTACAGCCTGCAAATGGCTCCACAGACCACCTCACTTCATCCTAGAATTCCAGGGCATCCCCCTTCCTGTCACATGATTCTCCTTTATAGCATTCACCAGGGGCACCTTACTGTTGTGTACTGATCTCACTAATCACTGTAACTTCAATGTCCAGTACTGTGCCAAGAACATTAATGCAATCAGTATTTGATAATTCGATTGCATGTGGTGAGATTTTCAACCTAAGGAGGCATTTGTCTTGACTATACTTGGTTTTCTATTCTTTCATATACATTAAAAATTTTTTTTAAAATCTTTATTTTTGAGAGAGAGGGAGACAAAGAATGAACGGGAAAGGGGCAGAGAGAGAGAGAGAGAGAGAGAGAGAGGCAGACAGACATAGAATTTGTAGCAGGCTCCAGGCTCCGAGTTGTCAGCACAGAGCTTAACACCGGGCTCAAACTCACTAACTGGAAGATCATGACCCGAGCCGAAATCAGATGCTTGACTGACTGAGCTGCCCCAGTGCCCCACCTTTCATATACATTTTAGAGTCAGCTTGTTAGGGTCCATCAAGGAAACCCTCTTGGAATTTTGATTGGTATTGAATTAGATTTGCGCTTTATTTTTATGGAAAATTTTAATGATATTGTTTTCTTACCCATGAACGTGATTTCTTTCTGTTCTTATCTTTTAAAATAAATTTTAATAAATTTTAACAAATTTATATCACTTTTTCCAGAAGAATCTTGCCCATAGTTTGTTAGATTTCTTCCTAGATATCTCCTATTTTTATTGCTATTATAAATGTACCTGTTAGGGCGCCTGGGTGGCTCAGTAAATTAAGCATCTGGCTCTTGGTTTCGGTTCAGGTCATGATCTCACAGTTGTGAGTTCAAGCCCTGCATTGGGCTCTGTGCTGGCAGTGCTGGGGATTCTTCATTCCTCTCGATCAGTCCCTTCCCCACTCATGCTATCTCTCTCTCTCAAAATAAATAAATAAGCATTAAAAATTTTTTTTAATTAAAAAAATAAATGTACCTGTTTGTAATTGCATTTTAACTGCTGCTGGTGTTTATAAAGGCAATGAATTATATAAAGTGTAGAGTTTAAGCCTAGGGTGCATTTAAAAATCTTTATTAGGTTATTAGTCTTTCTTTTAAAGACTACCCCAATCCATCTTTCTACCCCATAAAGTAAGCACTAAAAATATCTCTCCAAATCAAAGTCCAACAGTTAATGGTGGTACATCATTCAGACCTGAAACAATGAATCTAATTTATGGCTGTGGTTTATTCAAACCTGGGGAAAGAATATAAAAGTGGAATTGTGATGGTGTTACCACATTTGTTTTCAGAGGGTTTATTCTGGGAATATAGTAGGGCCTGTGGGAAACAGCATGGGAGAAATGTCTAACATTTTTCAGTGACCTTCTCAGTTACGGTTCACTAAAGGCCAGTGAAGATCTACAGCATCATCTTATTTATTGGCATGGTAACTGCAGCAACTTTAGAAAACACAGAATAAACAGGGAAGGAAGCAACGATCTCCAGTAATTGTACCTCCATGGAGAACCACCAATGACTTCTGTGTATCCTTATCTTTTCTTCCACTCGTATTTATCATTTGGCTGAAAGTCAGCAGGTCTAGGCTGTTTAGTTGGTTCCAAGTTACAGGTGGGGCAAGGTCTTCTTTACTTGTCTATCATCCTGCCAATGAGCTAGCTGGGCCAGCACTCTTCTGGGCAATGGCAGAAGCATGGAGAGCAAGCCCCATTTCAAATCTTTGATAACAACACACCTACTACAATCTTGTTGGCCAGTGCAATACACTGGCCAAGACCAGCACCAATGTGGGAGGAAATAAACTCGCCTCTAATGGAAGAAACTGCCAAGTTACATGGTGTAGAGCTTGCATGCAGAAAGAGGTGATAATTGGTGGCCAATAGTTCAGTCTATCATAGTTCTATTCCAATAACAGAATGCTGTTACACCTGCTGTTAGTTTGAACACTTATATAGTATCATCATTTGAGTGTTTTACTGATGGACAGGAAAATAACATGGATTCACTTTTAAAATTCCATTTGCACATAAAAGGTGCTTATTTTGCCAGACCCATGACTTCCTAAGCCCTGTAATGTTCTACAAATGTTTGTGAGTCGTTCTTGGTAGAGAGAGAATAACCATCTTGAAAATTTTTAGATATTGATATTAAAAAAAGTAGTATACTCAGGGCAAATCTCTAAGCCCTAAGCCACTAACACCCTAGCAATAAGAAGTAGTGTATGAGGTGCTGACCGCAGCTCTAGAGGGAAAGTTGGCTTGGGGGATTGGGCTCCTACACCTCTGGCTTGTGCTGCCGGACTTGTTCTGCTTCATCTTACACAAGCACAAGCTTCTTTGGAGACCTACTGTCTCTTCTATGCAAAAACCAATAAGCCAATAATAAGAATTTAGGGCTTAAGGAATAATTGTGGATTCTTAATTGAGGACACGTGTAAAGAGTGGCAAGGTCATCTGGATGGAACTTTATCTTGTGGATCCCACTGCAGAGAAGGTGCAGGGGTCCTGTCTTGCCCAAGTGCTATTGTGAGTTGCACCACCAGGTAATCCTTCCTTTGACTTTTCCATTCTCTGATGATAATAAAAGGAGCAGGATGATTTGAAATATCAGGAGCATTTTTGAGAAATCACCTACACACTAACCAGGTAATATCATCTCAAAACTATTACAGATGGAAAACCATAGAAGTCAGAGGATTTTCAAGCTCATTGGAAGAACTGAATCTTGCCAGATGTTAAAAAGTGATTAATAAATAAAGCAAATCTGATTAAGTCCAGGCTGTAACTGAAGAATTGGTAATTTGGCAGAGAATCTGGTTTCACATTATCACTTATAAATGTGATTTTTAAAGTAATCTTGGACAACACTTATGAGTTAGGCAGCTGTTTATTCCCTTAAAAATGTTGCCCTTTTCTTAGCTGCCAGTAAATGTGTATGTGAGAAGGGGATGGAACTTGGGGGTGGTAGTGGAAGGGGGAAGGGAGGGGATCGAAGGAGCAGATGTGAATCATAACAATTCTGAAAGCAAGGGAAAGAGGGAGACAGAGACTCTTTCTCCCAAATAAATACAACACACTCTAAAATTTGTCTGCCCCCAAATAAATATAACACATTCTAAAATTATCTTTTTAAGTGATTGTGTCTCCCACTAAATTTTAAACTCCATTTCTTTTGGTCAGTATTGTATTCTCACAGCCTGGCACAGTTCCTGGGATACAATAACTTCTCAACAAACATGTTTTAAAGAGCGTTTGGACATACATAAGGGCTGCCCAAGCCACAATGCCCAGATGGAAGAGTTTGCTATGACAGAAAAAATGAAGCAGGAAGAGGTCCTTCACAGTTTCTCATGTTCCCCTTCGATTGCGTCTTTCCTAAACAGGTGCAAGACTGGGGCAAATAACATCATGGAAATCCAATTAAAATAAGAAAAGGGAACCCTCTTGCATTATTGGTGGGCATGCAAACTGGTGCAGACACTCTGGAAAACAGTATGGAGGTTCCTCAAAAAGTTACAAAGAGAACTATCCTATGATCAAGCAATCACATTACTGGGTATTTACCTCCAAAATACAAAAACACTAAATCAAAGGTATACATGCACCTCTGTTTTGATAGCAGCAGCATTATTTACGACAGCCAAATTATGGAAATAGCCCAAGTGTCCATCCACTGATGAATGGATAAAGAAGATGTGGTATGTACAATAGAATATTACTTGTCGATCAGAAAGAATGAAATCTTGCCATGTGCAACCATGTAGATGGACCTAGAGAGTATTATGCTAAGTGAAATAAGTCAGTCAGAGAAGGACAAATACCATATGATTTCACTCATATGTGGAATTTAATAAATAAAACAAATAGGCAAAGGGGGAAAAAAGAGAGAGGGGGACAAACCAGAAACAGACTCTTAACTATAGAGAAGAGACTGATGGGTTACTAGAGGTGAGGTGGAGGGGAGGGTATGGGTTCAATAGGTGATGGGGATTAAGGATACACCTGTGATGAGCACCAGGTGATGTATGGGATTGTTGAGTCACTATATTGTACACCTGAAACTAATGCAACACTGTATGTTGCTATAGTGGAATTTAAATAAAAACTAACAAAATAAGCAACGGAATAAGCTTGGTCTGAGGGGATGGGCTAGGAGGTCTGGAAGGGTGCTGTTGGAAGGCAAATGCACAAAGGCCACAGCCTTGGGAAATGAGTGTGGCACCTTCTCTCTCCAGGCCGATGGACTCTTTGAATTACTTCCAGAAGTGTTCCTTACCACATCTTATGACCCTGACTCAGTCCTTCACCTCTGAGGTCACCCCAAGCCACCCAGATTACAGATCAACATGGTGTAATCACACCCACAATCCAAGTCAGAAGGATTGGAAGGAGCTCTTGGTTTAATGCAGGGAACTCAGAAAGCTTTTTCAGTTCAACCAAAACCTTAAAATATTTACTTGACTGCTACTCTGTCTTAGTTAATAAAGTATAATGTATCTAAATTTTCGTTTGCTTTTTGAGCAAAAGATTGTTTTATTCACTGAAGAGAATGTTTACAATGCTTTTAGCATAAGAACATTTGTACAAAGCACATACTTCCACTCAGTGTTTCTCAACTTTTAAAACTGTAACCCACTTTGTCAAACGCCACTATTTATGAGCTCTCTTAATGTTCTAAATTTCCAAATAAATAGCACAACTGAAACCAAGTCAAAGCAGGAGTCAAAGCACCCTATTTCCTCCCAAACATTCTCTCTTACTCATTTGGGAAGTCTCTACAGTATACAATTTAACCTGCATACTAAACCTGTAAAGTAAGTTGAAGATATGTTAGCATTTCCATGTTTCAGAGAAAGAGCAGGAAGAAAGAACTTGAACTGACCAAAGACCCACCACCAAGGTGCTACCTGGGAGTAGGACCTAAGTTTATAAATTCCTGGTCCAGACTATTGTGGTTTCTTAAATTATTTTTTTACATTTATTTATTTTTGAGAGAGTGAGACAGAGCACAAGTGGGGGAAGAGACACAGGATCCAAAGCAGGCTCCAGGCTCTGAACAAGAGTTCAGCACAGAGCCTGATGCGGGTCTTGAACCGATGAACCGTGAGATCATGACGTGAACTGAAGTTGGTCATTTAACCGACTGAGCCACCCAGGCATCCCAAGACTGCTATGGTTTCTAACTGAAGTTTAATGTCAAGGGATTGAATGATTCCCTCCTACTGAAATTATGAGGTCAATACTGAGACATCTTCTGGAAACATCTCTTTACTTTTAAAATAAAAAATTCCTACATTGCCTTTTTTCTTATATTCTTTATTTCTCACAAACTATTCAGGTTAATGAAAGAACATGAGAATTTACATTTTCTATTGTGTGTAATTAAAAAACACTCTTTTCAAAAGAAAAGAATTAATCCTTTGTGTTCATAGCCAACAGTTAAATCTATGAATACAAGAATAAGTTACCTTAAAGCAATGTTTTTTCCTTTCCCAAAACAATGTTTAAGAATATAGAGAAAAATTTATAAACAAAATTGTTTAAGTAGCTCAAGCAGCTGAGACTCATGACGATGACCACATACATGGAAAGCAGTCCAAGATCCCTTAAGAGGTATTGTTTAGGAGTCGAATCCTTGTCCCTATTCCTGAGAAGCAGAAAGGACGGTGAACCCCCAAATTAGAAGGGATCTCGAAAGAATCTACAGCCTCCTGCTAAATAGCAGAGCCATGTTCTCTGACCTCTTGTGGGGATTATGTTCTGTTTCTACTTGGTGTGAATGGAGTCCCCTGGGGTTGCTGGAGACACCAGTTCTCACATCACACAACATCCTGTGCGAACATTCTAGAGCCACAGGTGACAAAATGTGAATATATTTGCTGAGGGGAGGGAAAAGGAAGAGGTGGGTAGAAAATGAGGATGGAAATATGTTGATTATTGAAAAAATCATGGAGTTAAAAGTGGAAGAAAATTTTCCAACATCAACCAGGAAAAGTGTCAGAGGAGAGGAAACTTAGATTCTCTTTCAGCTTTTCTGCCACTGTGTCTAACTGCATAGTCTTCCAAAGAGATCATAGAAGACCCCAGTTCATAGAGACATTAGCATTCCCATGACTTTTCCTTGCTTGCATGAAGGGAGAGTAATGAATACTGTTGAGTAATAATACAAAAGTGCTGGGTAATATTTTTGGGGCACTTACTATTTGATACATACTATACCAGACACTTCTCCTGCATCACCGATCTCATTTAATTCCTGTAATAATTACGAGACGTAGGCACCATTATCCCTACTTTACAGACAGATAATAAGAAGCATGTCTGGAATTCAGACCCTGGCTTGTCTGACTCCAAAGTTCATTGTTTTCTCTTCACATGTATGCTTCTCCAACTGTTGTGTAGGTGGCCAGGAGCAAGCAGTGATGCATAGGGCTTAGGCCATGAGAACATGCTCCTGAAGGATTTAGTTGAAAAGTTTTGAAGTTTTGAACATTTAAAAAGTTTTGTCAAACAAATTCACAAAAAGTCTCACCTTTATACATTACTCAGTCACATTTTATCTGGTATGACCTGGATAATTGAAAATTTTATGTGCAGTGATTATAGAATTGACTAATTTATGATTTTAGTAAATTCAGTGATAGCTGTGCTAAGAACATGTGTCTGGGGTGAGAATGGCTAGTTGCAGGGTTAGTCTACTGAAATAAATGAGCATAAACTAAAATCTTTGGCAAGTTTGGCCAGAATCAAGTGCCTGGATTTTTGAGGCATTCAGTTTGTCCTCTTGCCGAGGAATGTGATTCTATTCTTTTATTCCACATTGGCTTCCCACTAGAACATAACCTCCCTGCAAACATGGATTTTGCCTGCTCTGTTTCACTAGTCTATCCTCAGAATCATTTCCCAGCATGTAATACACAACACAGTTGTTCAATGGAGTAAACGAATTGACATTACACAAAATGTTAACAGTTCAACTTTCTGCCACAACTGTATTCCACCAAATGCTTTGTCTATAAACAAAAGATTAGGCCTAAAGTCACTTTTCTTTGCAAGGAGTTTCCTGATAACAAAAGACTAAAAGTGTTGAAGTGGGAACTTTACCATTCATCTCTATTTACCTTTTATAGTTGAACTTTTAAATTGGCTAAATAGATCAATGTTTGAAGGTAGGAAATTTGAATGTGAGCTTGAAGTTGATGAAAATATACAACATAATGAGATAAGTTCAGAGGAACCCAACAACACAGGGAAAGAAGTTATAAATATAGATGTAGATAGACAGAACATTATCCCTTAGACTCCCCACAATGAATCTGATAGCCCTCAATACCCCAGTTACAACTAGTTAATAAGGTAATGAACAGCAATAGTAAATCTAAAACTTGTGTGACATATTGGCACAGGAAGTTGGGAACATTACCATTTTTAAACATAAGCTATTTGACCAGGGTACTTAAGACCATTTAATTGTGAAAAGATACTTTTTTCAATAAGCAGCTTTGGGAAGACTTAATATTCACATGAAAAAAAAAAAAAAGAAAGAAAGAAAAAAGAGAAAAGAAGTTGGATTCCCTACATCACACAGTATAAAAAATTAACTCAGGATGGATCAAAGACTTAAACACAAAAGCTAAAACTATAAAAATCTTAGAAGAAAACATGAGGGGAAAGATTCATGGCATTGGACTTAACAATGATTTCTTCAATACTAAAGGCACAAGAAACAAAAGAAAAAAATAGACAAATTGGACTTCATCAAAATTAAAACTTTTGTATATCAAAGAACATCAACAGATTAAAAGGACAGCCCATAAAAATAGGAGAAAATATTCGCAAAACAATTTTCTAAAAAAGGATTGCTATCCAGAGTACATAAAGAACTCTTATAACCCAACAACAACAAACAAACAAAAAGCTTAAAAAATAGGCAAAAGAGCCAGTACCAGATTGTTTTGATGATTACAGCTTTATAACATAGCTGGGAGTCTGGAATTGTGATGCCTCCAGCTTTGTTTTTCTTTTTCAGGATTGCTTTGACTATTTAGGGTCTTTTCTGGTTCCATACAAATTTTAGGATTGTTTGTTCTAGCTCTGTGACGAATGCTGGTGTTAATTTGATAGGGATTACATTGAATATGTAGATTGCTTTGGGTAGTATTAACATTTTAATGGCATTCCATGAGCATGGAATGTTTTTCCATTTTTTTGTGTGTTTTCTTCCATTTTTTTCCATAAGCTGTCTATAGTTTTCAGCATACAAATCTTTTACCTCTTTGGTTAAGTTTATTCCTAGGTATTTTATGGTTCTCTGTGCAATTGTAAACAGGATCCATTTCTTGATTTCTCTTTCTGCTGCTTCATTATTAGTGTATAGAATTGCAACCAATTTCTGTGCATTGATTTTGTATTCTGCAACTTGGCTGAACTCATTTATCAGTTCTAGCTGCAGTTTTTTGTGGAGTCTTTTCAGTTTTCCACATAGAGTATCATGTCATCTGTAAAGAGTGAAAGTTTGGCTTCTTCCTTGCCAATTTGGATGGCTTTTATTTTATTTTGTTGTCTGATTGCTGAGGCTAGGGCTTCCAACACTATGGTGAACAATGGTGGTGAGAGTGGACATCACTGTTGTGTTCCTGACCTTAGAGGGGGAAAGCTCTCAGTTTTTCCCCATTGAGGATGATATTAGCTGTGGGTCTTTCATATATGGTCTTTATGATGTTGAGGTATGTTCCTTCTATCCCTACTTTCTTGAGAGTTTTTATCAAGAAAGGATACTGTATTTTGTCAAATGCTTTTTCTGCATCTATTAACAGGATCATATGGTTCTTACCCTTTCTTTTAGTAATGTTATCTATCACGTTGCTTGATTTGAGGATGTTGAACCACCCCTGTAGCCCAGGAGTAAATCCCACTTGATTGTGGTGAATCATTCTTTCAGTGTATTATTGGATTCAGTTTGCTAGTATCTTGTTGAAAATTTTTGATTCCATGTTTATCTGGGAGATTGGTCTGCAATTCTCCTTTTTAGTGGGGTTTTGGTCTGGTTTTAGAATCAAGGTAATTCTGGCCACATAGAATGAATTTGGAAGGTTTCCTTCCATTTATATTTTTTGGAACAGCTTCTAAAGAATAGGTATTAACTCTTCTTTAAATGTTTGGCACAATTTCCCTGGGAAGCCTCTGGCCCTGGACTCTTGTTTCTTGGGAGATTTTTGATTACTAAATCAATGTCTTTACTTGTTATGTACCTGGTGAAATTTTCTACTTCTTCAGTTTTGGTAGTTTATATGTTTCTAGAAATTTGTGTATTTCTTCCAGATTGCCCAATTTGTTGGCATATAAATGGACCCACAAATGTATGGACAATTAATCTTCGGCAAAGCAGGAAAGAATATCCAATGGAAAAAAGTCTTTTCAACAAATGGAGCCTGGAAAACTGGATAGCGACATGCCAAAGAATGAACATGGACCACTTTCTTACACCATACACAAAAATAAACTCAAAACGGAGGAAAGACCTAAATGTAAGACAGGAAACAATCAAAATCCTTGAGGAGAAAACAGGCAGCAATCTCTTTGACTCGGTTGCAGCAATATCTTACTAGACATGTCTCTGGAGACAAGAAAAACAAAAGAAAAAATGAACTATTGGGACCTCATGAAGATAAAAATCTTCTGCACAGCAAAGGAAATAATCAACAAAACTAAAAGGCAACCAATGGGATGGGAGAAGATATTTGCAAATGGGATATCAAATAAAAGGTTAGTATCCAAAATCTATAAAGAGCTTATCAAACTCAACACCCCAAAACAAATAATCCAGTGAAGAAATGGGCAAAAGGCATGAACAGACCCTTTTCCAAAGAAGACATCCAGATGGCTAACAGGCACATAAAAGATGCTCAACATCACTCATCATCAGGGAAATACAAATCAAAACCACAATGAGATATGGCCTCACACCTGTCAGAATGGCTAACATTAACAACTCAGGCAACAACAGATGTTAGCCAGGATGCAGAGAAAGGGGAACACTATTGTGCTGCTGGTGGTAATGCAAACTGATAAACCTTTTTGGAAAACAGTGTGGAGGTTCATCAAAAAATTAAAAATAGAGCTACCCTATAATCCAGCATTTGCACTACTATATATTTGTCCAAAGGATATAAAAATGCTGGTTTGAAAGGGCACATGCACCCCAATGTTTATAGCAGCACTATCGACAATAGCCAAAGTATGGAAAGACCCCAAATGTCCATTGACTGATGAATGGTTAAAGAAGATGGTTAAAGAAGATGTATATATATATATATATATATATATATATATATATATATATACATATAATGGAATACTACTTGGTGATCAAAAAGAATGAAACCTTGCCATTTGCAACAGTGTGGATAGAACTAGAATGTATTATGCTAAGCAAAATAAGTCAGTCAGAGAAAGATAAATATCATGATTTCACTCATATGTGGAATTTAAGAAACAAAACAGATGAGCATAGGGGAAGGGAAGGCAAAATAAGATAAAAACAGAGAGGGAGGCAAACCATAAGAGACTCCTAATATAGAGAACAAACTGAGAGTTTCTGGTGGGGAGGTGGGTGGGAGGATGGGTTAAATGGGTGATGGGCATTGAGGAAGGCATTTGTTGACATGAGCACTGGGTGTTGTCATATGTAAGTGGTCAATCAGTAAATTCTACCCCTGAAATCAATACTATACTATATGTTAACTAACTCTGATTTAAATAAAATAAAACACAGAAATAGGCATAGAATTTGAGTAAAAATTTCTCCAGAGAAAATAGACAAATGGCCAAGAAACACAAGAGGAAGATGCTCAATATCACTAGTTCCTGGAGAAATGAAAATCAAAACCACAAGAGATACTTCCTTAAAACCCAGAAAATACAAGTGTTGGCAAGAATATGGGGAAATTCAAACTCTAGAGGGACGTAAAATGGTGTAGGTGCTGTGAGAAGTGGTATGGCAATTCCTCAAAACATTAAATATAGAATTACCATATGACTCAGCAATTCCACTTCCGGTTGCATAGCTTAAAGAAGTGGAAGCCTGGACTTGAGCAGATATTTGCACACACCTGTTTGTAGCTGCACTATTCACAATAGCCAAAAGGTGGAAGCAACTCATGTGTTCATCAATGGATGAAAGAATAAACATGTAAGATATGCATATGATGGAATATTTTCAGGCTTTAAAAGGAAAGACAATCTGTCACATTGATTGTCGCCTCGAAGACATTATGCTAAATGAAATGAGGCAGTCAGAAAAGAATAATTATTGTGTGATCCATCTAACATGTTCCTAGAGGCCTCAAATTCATAAAGACAAAAATGATGGTTTATAAGAGCTGGGAAGGAAATGGGAGTTTTATAATGGGGACAGATTCTCAGCTGGGGAAAATGAAAAGCATTTGGGAGATGGACAGTAGTGATGGTTGTACAAAAATGTGAATATTTTTAATACAACAGAACATCTACATATGAAAATGGTTAAGATGGTTGGCACAAAAACGGACACATGGATCAATGGAACAGAATAGAGAACTCAGAAATGGACCCACAAACCTATGGCCAACTAATCTTTTTTTTTTTTTAATATGAAATTTGTTGTCAAATTGGTTTCCATACAACACCCAGTGCTCATCCCAAAAGGTGCCCTCCTCAATACCCATCACCCACCCTCCCTTCCCTCCCACCCCCATCAACCCTCAGTTTGTTCTCAGTTTTTTTTTTTTTTTTCAACGTTTTTTATTTGTTTTTGGGACAGAGAGAGACAGAGCATGAACGGGGGAGGGGCAGAGAGAGAGGGAGACACAGAATCGGAAACAGGCTCCAGGCTCCGAGCCATCAGCCCAGAGCCTGACGCGGGGCTCGAACTCACGGACCGCGAGATCGTGACCTGGCTGAAGTCAGATGCTTAACCGACTGCGCCACCCAGGCGCCCCTGTTCTCAGTTTTTAAGAGTCTCTTATGCTTTTGCTCTCTCCCTTTCCAACCTCTTTTTATTTTTTTTCTTCCCCTCCCCCATGGACTTCTGTTAAGTTTCCTAGGATCCACATAAGAGTGAAAACATATGGTATCTGTCTTTCTCTGTATGGCTTATTTCACTTAGCATAACACTCTCCAGTTCCATCCACATTGCTACAAAGGGCCATATTTCATTCTTTCTCATTGCCATGTAGTACTCCATTGTGTATATAAACCACAATTTCTTTATCCATTCATCAGTTGTTGGACATTTAGGCTCTTTCCATAATATGGCTATTGTTGAGAGTGCTGCCGTAAACATTGGGGTACAAGTGCCCCTATGCATCAGTACTCCTGTATCCCTTGGGTAAATTCCTAGCAGTGCTATTGCTGGGTCATAGGGTAGGTCTATTTTTAATTTTCTGAGGAACCTCCACACTGCTTTCCAGAGCGGCTGCACCAATTTGCATTCCCACCAACAGTGCAAGAGGGTTCCTGTTTCTCCACATCCTCTCCAGCATCTATAATCTCCTGATTTGTTCATTTTGGCCACTCTGACTGGCAAGAGATGATATCTGAGTGTGGTTTTCATTTGTATTTCCCTGATGAGGAGCGACGTTGAGCATCTTTTCATGTACCTGTTGGCCATCTGGATGTCTTCTTTAGAGAAGTGTCTATTCGTGTTTTCTGCCCATTTCTTCACTGGATTATTTGTTTTTTGGGTGTGGAGTTTGGTGAGCTCTTTATAGATTTTGGATACTAGCCCTTTGTCCAATATGTCATTTGCAAATACCTTTTCCCATTCCGTTGGTTGCCTTTTAGTTTTATTGATTGTTTCCTTTGCTGTGCAGAAGCGTTTTATCTTGATGAGGTCCCAACAGTTCATTTTTGCTTTTAATTCCCTTGCCTTTGGGGATGTGTCAAGTAAGAATTTGCTGCGGCTGAGGTCAGAGAGGTCTTTTCCTGCTTTCTCCTCTAGTGTTTTGATGGTTTCCTATCTCACATTCAGGTCCTTCATCCATTTTGAGTTAATTTTTGTGAATGGTGTAAGAAAGTGGTCTAGTTTCATTCTTCTGCATGTTTCTGTCCAGTTCTCCCAGCACCATTTGTTAAAGAGACTGTCTTTTTTCCATTGGATATTCTTTCCTGCTTTGTCAAAGATTAGTTGGCCATACTTTTGTGGGTCTAGTCCTGGGGTTTCTCTTCTATTCCATTGGTCTATGTGTCTGTTTTTGTGCTAATACCATGCTGTCTTGATGATTACAGCTTTGTAGTAGAGGCTAAAGTCTGGGATTGTGATGCCTCCCGCTTTGGTCTTCTTTAATATTACTTTGGTTATTCGGGGTCTTTTGTGGTTCCATACAAATTTTAGGATTGCTTGTTCTAGCTTCGAGAAGAATGGTGGTGCAATTTTGGTTGGGATTGCATTGAATATATAGATAGCTTTAGGTAGTATTGACATTTTAACAATATTTATTCTTCCAACCCATGAGCACGGAATGTGTTTCCATTTCTTTATATCTTCTTCAATTTCCTTCATAAGCTTTCTATAGTTTTCAGCATACAGATCTTGTACATCTTTGGTTAGATTTATTCCTAGGTATTTTATGCTTCTTGGTGCAATTGTGAATGGGATCAGTTTCTGTATTTGTCTTTTTGTTGCTTCATTATTAGTGTATAAGAATGCAACTGACTTCTGTACATTAATTTTGTATCCTGCAACTTTGCTGAATTCATGTATCAGTTCTAGCAGACTTTTGGTGGAGTCTATCGGATTTTCCATGTATAATATCATGTCATCTGCAAAAAGTGAAAGCTTGATTTCATCTTTGCCAATTTTGATGCCTTTGATTTCCTTTGGTTGTCTGATTGCTGATGCTAGCACTTCCAACACTATGTTAAACAACAGCAGTGAGAGTGGACATCCCTGTCGTGTTCCTGATCTCAGGGGGAAAGCTCTCAGTTTTTCCCTATTGAGGATGATATTAGCTGTGGGCTTTTCATAAATGGCTTTTATGATGTTTAAGTATGTTCCTTCTACCCTGACTTTCTCGAGGGTTTTTATTAAGAAAGGATGCTGAATTTTGTCAAATGCTTTTTCTGCATCAATTGACAGAATCATATGGTTCTTATCTTTTCTTTTATTAATGTGATGTATCACGTTGATTGATTTGCAAATGTTGAACCAGCCCTGCATCCCAGGAATGAATCCCACTTGATCATGGTGAATAATTCTCTTTATAGGCTGTTGAATTCGATTTGCTAGTATCTTATTGAGAATTTTTGCATCCATATTCATCAGGGATATTGGCCTGTAGTTCTCTTTTTTTACTGGGTCTCTATCTGGTTTAGGAATCAAAGTAATACTGGCTTCATAGAATGAGTCTGGAAGTTTTCCTTCCCTTTCTATTTCTTGGAATAGCTTGAGAAGGATAGGTATTATCTCTGCTTTAAATGTCTGGTAGAATTCCCCAGGGAAGCCATCTGGTCCTGGACTCTTATTTGTTGGGAGATTTTTGATAACTGATTCAATTTCTTCGCTGGTTATAGGTCTGTTCAAGCTTTCTATTTCCTCCTGTCTGAGTTTTGGAAGTGTGTGGGTGTTTAGGAATTTGTCCATTTCTTCCAGGTTGTCCAGTTTGTTGACATATAATTTTTCATAGTATTCCCTGATAATTTCTTGTATTTCTGAGGGATTGGTTGTAATAATTCCATTTTCATTCATGATTTTATCTATTTGGGTCATCTCCCTTTTCTTTTTGAGAAGCATGGCTAGAGGTTTATCAGTTTTGTTTATTTTTTCAAAAAACCAACTCTTGGTTTCATTGATCTGCTCTACAGTTTTTTTTAGATTCTATATTGTTTATTTCTGTTCTGATCTTTATTATTTCTCTTCTTCTGCTGGGTTTGGGGTGTCTTTGCTGCTCTGCTTCTATTTCCTTTAGGTGTGCTGTTAGATTTTGTATTTGGGATTTTTCTTGTTTCTTGAGATAGGCCTGGATTGCAATGTATTTTCCTCTCAGGACTGCCTTCGCTGCGTCCCAAAGCATTTGGATTGTTGTATTTTCATTTTCGTTTGTTTCCATATATTTTTAAATTTCTTCTCTAATTGCCTGGTTGACCCATTCTTTCTTTAGTACAGTGTTCTTTAACCTCCATGCTTTTGGAGGTTTCCAGACTTTTTCCTGTGGTTGATTTCAAGCTTCATAGCATTGTGGTCTGAAAGTATGCATGGTATGATCTCAATTCTTGTATACTTATGAAGGGCTGATTTGTGACCCAGTATGTGACCTATCTTGGAGAATGTTCCATGTGCACTTGAGAAGAAAGTATATTCTGTTGCTTTGGGATGCAGAGTTCTAAATATATCTGTCAAGTCCATCTGATCCAATGTATTATTCAGGGCACTTGTTTCTTTATTGACCGTGTGTCTAGATGATCTATCCATTTCTGTAAGTGGAATGTTAAAGTCCCCTGAAATTACCACATTCTTATCAATAAGGTTGCTTATGTTTGTGAGTAATTGTTTTATATATTTGGGGGCTCCCATATTCGGCGCATAGACATTTATAATTGTTAGCTCTTCCCGATGGATAGACCCTGTAATTATTATATAATGTCCTTCTTCATCTCTTGTTACAGCCTTTAATTTAAAGTCTAGTTTGTCTGATATAAGTATGGCTACTCCAGCTTTCTTTTGACTTCCAGTAGCATGATAAATAGTTCTCCATCCCCTCACTTTCAATCTGAAGGTGTCCTCAGGTCTAAGATGAGTCTCTTGTAGACAGCAAATAGATGGGTCTTGTTTTTTTATCCATTCTGATACCCTATGTCTTTTGGTTGGCACATTTAGTCCATTTACATTCAGTGTTATTATAGAAAGATATGGGTTTAGAGTCATTGTGATGTCTGTAGGTTTCATGCTTATAGTGATGTCTCTGGTACTTTGTCTCACAGGATCCCCCTTAGGATCTCTTGTAGGGCTGGTTTAGTGGTGACGAATTCCTTCAGTTTTTGTTTGTGTGGGAAGACCTTTATTGCTCCTTTTATTCTAAATTACAGACTTGTTGGATAAAAGATTCTCGGCTGCATATTTTTTCTGTTCAACACATTGAAGATTTCCTGCCATTCCTTTCTGGCCTGCCAAGTTTCAGTAGAGAGATCGGTCACGAGTCTTATAGGTTTCCCTTTATATGTTAGAGCACGTTTATCCCTAGCTGCTTTCAGAATTTTCTCTTTATCCTTGTATATTGCCAGTTCCACTATGATATGTAGTGCAGAAGATCGAATCAAGTTATGTCTGAAGGGAGTTCTCTGTGCCTCTTGGATTTCAATGCCTTTTTCGTTCCCCAGATCAGGGAAGTTCTCAGCTATTATTTCTTCAAGTATACCTTCAGCACCTTTCCCTCTCTCTTCCTCCTCTGGAATACCAATTATGTATAGATTATTTCTCTTTAGTGCATCACTTAGTTCTCTAATTTTCCCCTCATACTCCTGGATTTTTTTATCTCTCTTTTTCTCAGCTTCTTCTTTTTCCATAATTTTATCTTCTAGTTCACCTATTCTCTCCTCTGCCTCTTCAATCCACGCTGTGGTCATCTCCATTTTATTTTGCATCTCATTAATAGCATTTTTTAGCTCCTTCTGGGTGTTCCTGAGTCCCTTGATCTCTGTAGCAATAGATTCTCTGCTGTCCTTTATACTGTTTTCAAGCCCAGCGATTAATTTTATGACTATTATTCTAAATTCACTTTCTGTTATATTGTTTAAATCGTTTTTGATCAGTTCGTTAGTTGTCGTTATTTCTTGGAGGTTTTTTTGAGGGGAATTCTTCCTTTTGGTCATTTTGGATAGTCCCTGGAGTGGTGCGGAACTGCGGGGCACTTCCTCTGTACTGTCTTGAATAACTTGCGTTGGTGGGTGGGGCTGCAGTCAGACCTGATGTCTGCCCTCAGCCCACTGCTGGGGCCACAGTCAGACTGGTGTGTACCGTCTCTTCCCCTCTTCTAGGGGTGGGATTCACTGTGGGGTGGCGTGGCCTGTCTGGGCTATTTGCACATTGCCAGGCTTGTGGTGCTGGGGATCTGGCGTATTAGCTGGGGTGGATCGGCAAGGTGCACAGGGGCGGGAGGGGTAGGCTCAGCTCGCTTATCCTTCGGTGATCCGCTTCGAGAGGGGCCCTGTGGCACCAGGAGGGAATCAGACCCGCCGGAGGGATGGATCCGCAGAAGCACAACTTTCCGTGTTTGCGCGGTGCAAGCAAGTTCCCTGGCAGGAACTGGTTCCCTTTGGGTTTTTGGCTGGGGGATGGGCGAGGGAGATGGCGCTGGCGAGCACCTTTTTTCCCCGCCAAGCTGCGCTCTGTTGTCCGGGGCTCAACAACTCTCCCTCCCGTTGTCCTCTGGCCCTCCCGCTCTCTGAGCAGAGCTGTTAACTTATAACCTTCCAGATGTTAAGTCCCGCTTGCTGTCCGAACACACTCCGTCTGGCCTCTCCCCTTTTGCAAGCCAGACTCGGGGGCTCTGCTTTGCCGGCAGGCTGCCCCTCTGCCCCGGTTCCCTCCCGCCAGTCCAAGTAGCACGCACTGCCTCTCTGCCCTTCCTACCCTCTTCCGTGGACCTCTTGTCTATGCTTGGCTCCAGAGAATCCATTCTGCTAGGCTTCTGGCAATTTTCTGGGTTATTTAGGCAGGTGTGGGTGGAATCTAAGTGATCCACAGGACGCGGTGAGCTCAGTGTCCTCCTAACCCGCCATCTTCCCAGAAGCCCCAAGAGACTCTTAAATATGGAGAACAGACAGAGTTACTGAAGGGGTTGTGGGAAGGGGGATGGGCTAAATGGGTAAGGGGCATTAAGAAATCTATTCCTGAAATCGCTGGTGCACTATATGCTAACTAATTTGGATGTAAATTTAAAAAAATAAATTAAAAAAATAAAATGGTTAAGATGCTGAATTTTGTGTTATGTATATTTTACCCCCCACCACACACAAAGTATAAAACATGGGATCCTATAAGCCATATCAGGTGAGGTTAAGGGTGAGAGTATGAAGCTGAACAATTCTCCTCAGAAGACAAACTGTGGTTTATTAAGAAAATATTCATAAGACTTTTGGTAAAATCAGGTGAGGCTGAGACACAGTGTAAGAGAGAGAGAGAGAGAGGTCATGATACAGAGTTACA
This sequence comes from Panthera pardus, assembly GCF_024362965.1. Classification (NCBI taxonomy): domain Eukaryota; kingdom Metazoa; phylum Chordata; class Mammalia; order Carnivora; family Felidae; genus Panthera; species Panthera pardus. The sequence continues at coordinate 8,148,993 of NW_026527024.1, forward strand.
CTGCTCCATACAAGTGAGACAAACATGCTGTCTCCAGACAGAAACTTACTCTTATGTAAACTGGTTTTTGGTTTTTGGCTGCCTTCCTTGACTTGTACCCTTGGAAATAGGTCAGATTGGGGCCCAAAGATTTAAGAAAGAGGGGGGAGGAGAAGTCTCCAGAGAAGCGGGTGTTTCCAGGACCTGGAGAGCCCAGTTCTTGCTGTTAGTGTTGCCTGGGAATGAGGGCAAGTAGGGTATGTCTTCATGATGAAAGGGAGGCAGTGGGGAGAAGGCCACGAGCTAGCAGAGCTGGGCTGAGCCTTTCAGGGAGGGTCATGGCTAAGTATTGGCTTAGGACAGACAATAGATCAATAGGACAGAGTAGGAAGTCCAGAAATAGATACACACATATATGGTCAATGTGTTTTCAAAAAAGCACGAGAAAATTTTAACAAAGAATGTCTTTTCAGTAAGTAGTGCTGGAACAATGGAATAGCCGCATGGGAAAGGAGCCTGAACCTCAATCTTACCTCACTCTATGCACAAAAATGTAACACAGGATGGATTTTATATCTAAACATAAAATCTTAAACTCTAAACCTTCTGGAAGAAAACATAGGGAGCTTTCTGAACTTGAGATATGCAAACATTTCCCTAAACATGAAACAAAATCAAAACAAAACAAGAATTAAAAAACCCTTATCATCCACAGAAGTAAAATGAACTAAACTTCACCAAAATCAACAGTTTCTACTCATAAAAATGCACCTTTAAGAAAATGAAAAAATAAGCTACGAACTGGAAGAAAATATTTTCAATACATATAACTGACAAATACTCCAAAATATACAAGAATCTTCCATGAATCATTAAGAAAAAGACAGTCCAGTGAAAAATGGGGGAAAACTTCACGTGACAATTTGCACGTCATCATTAGTTATCGGGGGGAAAAGTCCAATGGAAATCATAACGAGATATCATTTCACACCCGCTAGAATAAATAATAACTTAAAAGTCAAACATTACCTGTTTGAAGATTAGTGACCATCTAGAACTTTGAGTCACTTTTGGAGTAAGGGTGGTGGTTTCCTATAAAGTTAAATAGACTTACCCTATGACTTAGAAACTCCACTCCTTGTACTGAGCAAAGAGATATGAAAAGCTATGTCCACAAAAAGACTGGTATAGAATTTTAAACCATTTATTCATAATAGCCCCAAGCTGTAATCAGCTCAAATGTCCATCAACAACAACAATAACCAAAAACTGGTGTAGTCATACTACAGTAATAATACTCAGCAATTAGAAGGAATGAGCTACCAAGAGAGGAAACCCCCTGGACGACTCTCATGGACACTATACATTTTTACTGTTGTTGTTTATACAGGTGTATACAGCTGTCAAAACTCATTGACTCTACTCCTATGATCTTCACGTTCTACTGTATATACCTACAAATCCTAAGAATTCCAATTATCAACTGTTTAAAAGATACACACTTTAAAGTACAAAGGGAAATATAGTTAAATTAAAGAATAAGAAAAGATATACTATGCAAATCTAACAAAAAGAAACTTAGGCTTGGGGTGTCTGGATGGCTCAGTCGGTTAAGTGTCCAACTTCAGCTCAGGTCATGATCTCACGGTTTGTGAGTTCGAGCCCCGCGTTGTGCTCTGTGCTGACAGCTCAGAACCTGGAGCTGCTTTGGATTCTGTATCTCCCCCTCTCTCTGCCCCTCCTCTGCTCACATTCTGTGTCTCTCTGTCTCTCAATAATAAATAAACGTTAAAAAAATTATAAAAAAAAAGAAACCTAGGCTAGCTATATTAGCATCTGACATAGTAGACTTTGATACAAGGACTGTTTTAAAATATGAAGGCATTTTGCATAATGATAAAAGGGTCAATTCACCAATAAGACATAAAAATCTTGCAAATAATAATATAAGTTTAAAATTATTTAAAGAAAAATGTTACAGAATTCAAAGGAGAAGTATGTAAATCTACAACCACACTCTATTAATATATTTATATAGAAGGGTGAAAAAATTTGAACAACACTAGTAATCATTTTAACTTATTTAAGTGTAGTGCACATAGCAGCTGTGGAAAACACATTCTTCTCAAGTATGTGGGATGTTCATAAAGATAGAACATATATTGGGCCATAAAACAAGTCTCAATAAATTTAAAAAATTTCCTGATTCAATTTTCTCCTTCTGTTGTTGTCATCTTGACAACCAGAAACATTGTACCTAATTGAGAAGGTCAGAGAGTTTAAACCAATAGTCCTAAAGCAAGCAGAAAATCACAACTGTGTTAAGTCCTGTGTGAGTGTGACAAGGTTTACAATGGGGGAGAGAGCTGGTTCAGTGATAGAAGCAGGGAGAAGGCCACAGCACAGCGGAGACAAGCACAGGTGGATCGTGCAGGGTTTTGTTGTTCGTGTTAGGAAGTTCGAATTTTATCTAATACACACAGTGGGTGCAGTAAGATGTTAAGCACAGAAGGGGCATGAACTTTCATTTTAAAAATTGCTCTGGCTATTTTATATAGAGAAAGGTGATATAACAAGAACAGATGTGGTAGAACACTTAGCAGGTTCCACAGTTCAGGAACCACATTTTCAAAGGGAGTTGCCTGCCTTCATTCCTTCCCAGGGTGAGAATGGCTGCTGCTCTGGAGGTGACTTGGGCTGGATATTGCAGATGGAACAACAGCTAAAGGAGAATAAGACCGAAGGGGTCAGTGCCCCTAAGGGGCTGTACTGAGCCAAACATCCCCATGGTCTGGGTGGTTTGTGCAGGAGAGATAAACTTCTGTCTATCACTGGAGACTTGGGTCTCAGCACTGCAGCAGCTAGGGACCCCAGAAGATGAGAATAATTTGCAATGAGAGGCATTATAGGAACAGCACTTATACGCGGATAAAGCGCCTGAACTCTGTTTTGTTTCTCTCTGCTTTGTTTTGAAATCTTGGGACTTTACAAGCGTAGACTGAGTGGAAATGTGAGTGCTAGTGAAATGATACAACACGCTTTGAAGAGGTGGCCGATCAAGCTAATTACTCACGGAAAACTTCTGTTATTATTGCAAAAGTATCAGCAAGAAAGAACACAAAAATCATAATATAAAGTCATTCACTCTCAAGAGCTGCCTTATGAAACATATAACAAATATCCTGTAAAATCTTACTTTTCTTTTGTTTTCAAAGCGGAAGAATGTATAAGAACACCTGCAGCTAACATGCAGAGTGACAGGAGATTAAAATGCAGAAACCATGAAGTCTTCTTTTATAATACTGAATTTAATTGTAAAGGCTGGAGCTGCCGAGTAATTGGGGAAACATTTATCAAGCTTGCTGCCAAAGCCGTGGTGAAACCGTGATCCAGGACAAACAAAGCACAACTGATAAGGTGTCTCTGTTAAATAACATATTTGCAGGAAAATTATGAGTATGACCAGCAGCAACTTTTCCAAGTAGGACAAAGATAACATAATTCCCTAAAAACTGATGAAGTCATGGGGCACCTGGGTGGCTCAGTTGGTTAAGCTTCCAACTTTGGCTCGGGTCATGATCTCACCGTTTGTGGGTTCAAGTCCCACATTGGGCTCTGTGCTGACAGCTCAGAGCCTGGAGCTTGCTTCCAATTCTCTCTCTCTCTCTCTCTCTCTGCCCCTCCCCTGCTTTCACTCTGTCTCCCTTTCTCTCAGAAATAAATAAACATTAAAAAAATTTTAAATTATGAAGTCACTGAACTTATGAACTCAGCTAATCCTTTGGTGTTTGCTAGCTATGAACTGAATAAAGACTGAAGACATTTCGCAACCGCAAAATTCTGACAAATTGTACAATTGGAGAAGAGATTTTCAAATATATAGGCAACTTCCTGGCATTAACGATAGATTGGAGTAGAAGATAGACTGGAAATGAGGCATTGGGATGAGCTCAGATGGGCTAAAGCCACATTAGCCAGCCCCAAAGCAGACATTCCATGCAGTCAGTCCATCACGCCGGAAACAAAATCTACTTGCTGGTATGTTTGACAGAGAGGTTCTTGACACTTTAGAGAGGCACAACATTGTTAATCATGTTAAGTACTTTCTCAGCTTGCTGGAGTATGGCATTGACTATAGTCAGACTCTATTTAAGGAGGAATCACTTAGGCTTTTCATATGGAAAAGTCCTCAAATCCATTTGTTATGAGAAAATTACAAAATATTTCTTAACAAAACCTTCCGTCATTGGGATTATCTGTAAGTTTAGGACCAGTAGAGGATCTTACAAATACATTTACTAATAAGAACAACCTAATTTTACCCTTACAAGTAAAATGCCAACTCCCAGTGTTGGTTGGTACTAATACACAGTTGCTCAACTGATAAAACGCTGTATCTTCATCTTAAAGTAACTAATGTCAAGGTGGACATCATTTCTTACCAACTGAGGTCCATGCTCACTGAGGAATTGAGTTTTGCGCGTGCATTTGAAAAAATCTGTTTCTTACTGTATTTGGTGTTGTTTGAAAGTTTAAAGTTAATAGTACTTGGCTTTTTAAATGTTTATTTTTAAGGGGCTCCTGGGTGGCTCAGTGGGTTAAGCATCCGACTCTTGATTTTGGCATAGGTCATGATCTCAGTTCATGAAATCAAGCCCTGTGTGGGGCTCCATGCTGACAGTGCAGAGCCTGCTTGGGATTCTTTCTCTTCCTCTCTCTGCCTCTCCCCCACTAGTGCTCTCTCTATCTCTCAAAATAAATGAAATACACTTATAAATAAATAAATACTTTAAAAATTCACTGTAATAAAAACAAATGATACTTCTTTTCCATTGGTATAACATACTTGGCCTGGTAAAAGTAAAGTACCGTCCAGTCATCAGTGTAAAGGACTGCTATTTTTCATGTATAATCTACCAATTTCTCCATAATTATGCTTGAGAAATATGTTACAATTCCTTAGGTATTCTTTTCTTATTTTTTTTAATGTTTATTTATTTTTGAGACAGAGAGAGACACAGCATTAGCAGGGAAGGGGCAGAGAGAGAGGGAGACACAGAATGTGAAACAGGCTCCAGGCTCTGAGCTGTCAGCACAGAGCCCAACGCGGGGCTCGAACTCACCAACTGTGAGATCATGACCTGAGCCGAAGTCAGATGCTTAACCGACTGAGCCACCCAGGTGCCCCAAGGTATTCTTTTCTTATTAAAGTCTCATAATAATCTTGGAAGCGTTTTGATAGTTAAAATAACCATTAAACAGAATGTCACTTAACAGCCAGTTATTTTTCCATATTTCCGATCACTTTTATTTATCAACATTACCCTTTTAGAAAAATTGGAAGTCAAAGAGTTTAAATTGCTCAAGGTCACACAGCTAAGGAAAATCAGAGCCAATATTTTACTCCAGGTCTTTCTGAGTCCAGAATACATGTGCTTATATGTGGTAAATCAGATATTCCAAATATCTTTCTGCTACAAAATACCTAGAAATGTGGGGTACATTACCACATATGTCATTTAACATGAATTGCTGAACTCATAAGGAATAATGAAAACCTCTAGGGGCTAAACATAAGTAGGAAGCAAAATAAAAAAATATTAAGTAAAGTTTTAAACCATTATTGTCCTGAAGTTACTTGTGATTATGAGAATTTTAATAATTCTTAATAGTAATGCTTGAAATAGAAAACAAGCCTTGAGTCCAAAACACATGGTGAATGGGACCCACCTCCTACCAACCTCCAAGGTACTTAAAATAGGTTTCCAGATTGGTGAAGTCCTGGAGTGGCTGGCAGAATAAACACCAGTTCTTTTTACAGGAGAATATTTTCAATCCAGGCATCTGAATTAGCCAAATATGCATTTTCAGTCAAAAACTGTCAAACATTTGAGGAAACCTGACACCATGAATGAACGACAGAAGAGACAAAATAGACCAGAATTAAATGCCTGTAATTTAAGATACTAGAATGATCAATTTCAGACCATTTGGTTGAAATACTCAAAAGCCTTAAATAAAAAAAAGAGAATTTAGAAATAAAACTAATAAATAAGGGAATATCAAAAAATGGCCAAAAGTTCTAAAGAACAAACCAAACTTCTAGAAATTAGATAAGTAGATGATAGATGATAGATAGATAGATAGACAGATAGATGATAGATAGATAGAAAGAATAAAGCAAAAAAGGCCACAGATTGAAGAATATTTTTTAAAGAACTAAAAAGGACACTAGTAAACTATGGGATACATCTGAAGAAATTACCCAGAATTGCACATGAACAGAAATGGAGAGAAAATATAAGCGAGAGGTTAAGAAGTATGGAAAACAGATCAAGAAGATCCAACATATAGTTAAATTGGAATTCCTACAGAAGATAATACAGATAATGGGGGTAAGCGGGAAGAGGTGTTGCTAAAAATTCCCCAGACTTAATTAAATATACGAACCATTACATTTATTCAATTCTGTCTCCAGAAATCACAATATGCCCTAGCAGGGTAAACAAAGAGGAAATCTGAACTGAGACATGTTGTAGGAAAAGTTGTAGGAAAAGAATGCCAGAGACAAAGAGGCTGTATTAAAACTAGCTAAAGGAAAAAAGGTTACCCACAAAAGTATGAAATTGGCCAGCGGCAGGTCTCAATAGCAATACCAACTGAGCAGAATAACTGGAAAATAACCTCGATGAACTCAGAGAAAATACCTGTCAACCTAGAATCATACTCCCCTTTCAATCATCACTACTCTCCGTCCAAAAACAAGGGTGACCTGAAGATATTTTTAGATCAACAAAACTTAGAGTTTTCTGCTAAGAACAAAATATACTTCAAGAAGAAGAATATTGCTTTGGGTAGTACAGACATTTTAATATTTGTCCTTCCAATCCATGAGCAAGGGATGTTTTTACACCTCTTTGCATCTTCTTCAATTTCTTTCATAAAATTTCTATACCCTACAACCCAGCAACTGCACTACTACATATTTATCCAAAGGATATGAAAATGTTGATTAGAAGGGCACATGAGCCCCAATGTTTATAGCAGCACTATCAACAATAGCCAAAGTATGGAAAGAGCCCAAATGTCCATTGACTGATGAATGGGTAAAGAAGATGTGGTATATGTATACAACGGAGTATCACTTGGCAATCAAAAGGAATGAGATCTTGCCATTTGCAACCGTGTAGATGGAACTAGAGTGTATTATGCTAAGCAGAATAAAGCGGTCAGAGAAAGACAAATACCATATAATTTCACTCATATGTGGAATTTAAGAAACACAACAGATGAACATGGGGGAGGGAAGGAAAAATAAGATAAAAACAGAGAGAGAGGCAAACCCTAAAAGACCCTTAAATACAGAGAACAAGCTGAGGGTTGCTGGAGTTTTTGTGAAGATTAGAGTTAATACACAGAAAGCATTTTACATCAATAACTAGCTCTTAATCAGTATTCAAGAATGTAACTATCATAACCTGTAAGCAAAGAAATTGACTTACACTTAAGTAAATCTAAACCAGCCCTAACTTTACAGAACAGTAATGTCTTATTGGGGGTTAAAAAAATAACAGAATTAAAATTACAGACAAAAATAATATGGATGAATTTCTAAGCATATTCTAGGAGAATATATTTGCCATTTAGTTATAAGGTTATCACATGCAAAAATGTATACATGCTTAGTAAAAGTCTAAATGGATCGAAAAATTATTAATATAAAGTTCAAGATGAAGTGTTACCTTCAGTGAGGAGATAAGAGAATGTGATTAAAGATGTTTCCATTAAGGACCTCCACTGTTTTCGTAATATTTAATTTCTAAAGCTGTGGGAACAGTTATTAACTGTATCACACCCTACATCTTTTGTATGTTTTAATATTTCACAATAGATTTAGAAATTCATTGACCAGTGTTACTATTTGCCTTGCCATTCTCCCTTGATTACAATAAGCCTTATCATTTCTTGGTCATTTTTCACTGGAGCAATTTCTGTTCTATCAATATCATATAAATGGCTTTGGCTTAGTTTCCATAGCTTGGAGATTTTTTTTTTTAAGTTTATTTATTTATTTTGGGTGGGGGGACAGGCAGAGATAGAGGGAGGGACAGAATCTCAAGCAGCTCCCTACTGTCGTCACAGAGTCCGATGTGAGGCTCGAACCCACAAACTGTGAGATCCATGACCTGAGCTGAAATCAAGAGTCAGACCCTTACCGACAGAGCCATCCAGGTGGCACAAAGTTTTCATAGCTTTGCACTTGTTTCTTTTCAGCTGGGTTGTAACAACAACATAAAAAAAATGTTTATGTTTAGAGTCTGCTGACGCAGGTTTATATATATATATATATTTATTCATTTGCATCTTTATGGGCTCTAGGATGTTAGGAAGTATTTTTCATTGTCATTATTCAACACTTTTCAAAAGTACATTTTAAATACTTTCTATGTGCCAAGTATTGAGATAAAATAGGGAACAAGACAAGCAAATTTCCTGCTCTAATGGGAGATTCGGAAAAGTAAAATGTTTATTTTCCTCAAAGCATCCAGGACGCCAGGATATTCTAGTGCTCTCCAAAAACAATCTACAAAAACTTAAGAGCATGATTTTGATGTTACGTCAGGTCAATAGTTCATCCAGTTCAGCATTTCGTTTTTATTGGTTTCCCTATAAGACAAACGATAGACAAATAATCTTATAAAAATTTTGAAGGCTAGCTTTGTTTAGTAAACACCCTAGATTCTTTTACTATTCTACTAGGAATCTACCATTCATAAATGTATTCAAGTTTTATTTGGAGTCTGTATATATTAGCACGTGATTCCTCTTGAAGTGATTTATTTGACAGGTTAACGATCCTCATGTCTTTGTCTCCCCTAACAGGTCCCTTTCTAACTTGAAGGCATGAGTGGAGAAACGAAAAGAGAATTCCCAATTACCTCTTCTAACCCTCCACTGAGGTGCTGAGCTGTGATGGTTTCTCCAGCCAAACATTTGCTCAGCTGGCCTGCTCAGATTGGTCCCCAAGCGAGGCTGCGTCCTGGACATTTGGCAACAATTTGTCTCAGTTCTCTCTCCACACTGCAGAATTTCTCCAAGGGCTGGTCCACACCAGCAGCATTGCCAGGATTACCTGGGGAATTAGCCTTGTCAGGCCCCACGTCAGACCTACTGAATCAGAAACTCAAAGAGTGTTTTCCTGGTAGTTTGCATTTTAATTCATCCTCCCAAGTGATTCTGAAGCACACTCAAGTTTGAGAACTGCAGAGTGGTAACCATTTCTGCAAAAATATTCCAAAGGATGAAGGTCTCAGAGAAGGAGGCACTGATTGTTAGTGGAGAGTTTTCACCCTGGCATCAGGAATCAGTTCTGGGTACAATAATGAATAAAGGTGATAGGAGTTGGTCAGAGTAACAGAAATGAGGCAGGAGAGAGGTGTCTAGGTGCCCAGTGACTCTTCAGTTATTCAGCAATATTTTATTAACCCAACCCCATGTGTGGTCACCTGTTTGCTCTTATTTTCATCTTTATACTGTTTTTTAGGTCTTAAAAATATCCTTACAAAGTGGGTTACGTAAGGATCCATCCTGGCACCTTGTTTTGCCTGATGGTTTTCTGCATGGAGGATACTGTTCTGTTTCTTCTATTGACTCAATTTGCTAGCTCTCCTGAGTCCCCAGAGAACTCCTCTAGTGATTATTATAGGGACCACATTGCTCATCCTTATTTAACCGTTTAATTACGTTTTAAACTCTTTTAACATGTTGTTTTCAAATCTAATTTACTTAAAAGTGTCTGTTATGATGTCATGTGCCACATAGCATCCACTAACAGAAGACTTCATTAAGAGCAAAATTCGAGAATGGATGTAATCAAGGCTCCATTTTGATGTCTGGCACTGATAAAACAAAACAAAACAAAACAAAACAAAACAAAACAAAACAAAACGAAACAATGAACTCTCCTAGAAAGAAAGCAAAACTTCATGAAACTGTCAGGACCAGCCCCATTTCCTGAGCTAAAGGCTATGCTTTGTATGCAGCAGGGAGTACTTGACCTCCACTCTTAGTGGGATTTGGAATGAAGGTTGACTTTGGCCTTGAATAATTTATTTTATTTAAAAGATTTTTTAAATGTTTATTTTTGAGAGAAGCTCAGAGCATGAGGGGGGGTGGTGCAGAGAGAGAGGGAGACAGAATCGGAAGCAGGCTCCAGGTGTGGAGCAGCCCGATGTGGTGCTCGAACCCATGAACTGTGAGATCAAGCCGAAGTCGGATGCCCAACCAACTGAGCCACACAGGCTCCCCTGCCCTTGAAGAATTTAAAGAACTCAGGAGTCTTCCTTAGTTGACTCAGAACCAAGCCAAAGAATCTTTACAACTAGTCCCGTTAAGACCTTGTCTGGTGGTAGCAGCTTTGTTTTGGGGTCAAATCTTCACCTCTATGGAAGCTGGGTCTATGCCTCTGGTCTGGGTCCTGAGTCACATCTTCAGAACCTTGGCTTCCCTGCCAGGAGGTTCAGGCCTGCCTCATCTCAGTGACTATGCTCCTGCTGCTGGTACTATGTGTACCTGGGACTCTCCGAGGCTTTCTGCCAACCTTTATCTCTACTCACCTTCCTACTGAAACCCCTAGGTTTCTGATTACCTCTCTGCTTCTCCTGACCAGACCTCCCCTCATCACCTGCCAAAGGCACCACCACACCCTGATTCTGTGTCAACAGGAGCCTAACCCTTCACACCTGGCCGCAGTTCATTTCTAATTCCTGTGCAAGACTGCGTCAAGTGCACACTTTTCTGAAAGACTTATAAAGAGCTGAGCTTTATAAGACGTTGAGCTTTCTAGCATTAATATATGATCCTCTCCTCTAGCTCCATAAAAAGAAATATAATCTCTGTCCGGGCTAGGGCAAAGACACTCTGAGGATAGCCAGGCAAGGCCTGCTGGCCTTTTGTCCATTCGGGAAATGAGAACTGACTGAGGAGGGCAAAAGGGAGCAGTGAATGCAGCTGTGCCCACTTGGGACAGTCAGTCTTCCTGGGGATGTGTCATGAAAACGTCCATGACACATGGACACATGCTACGTGGAAACGTTCCTCAGTGTCCATGCATAACACTAAGTAGGTTCCCTACAGACATTGGTGGTTTAAAATCATGCAGGATTTTACACTGTGAATATTTATGATTACTTAATACAGAATAATGGTTAATAATTAGGCATATTATGAGTCTTTTTTTAGAAAGTTTTGGAGAAACAAAAATATCCTGGGGAGATTTGGAGTGGGCAAGACCAGGAGTAATGGGGTGTTTGCAGCTTTATAATGGGTCCCTCAGGCTCCCTCTTAGGTTTTGTTTTTTAACTCAATAAGTTCGACATGTTACAATTTGTAAACTTAAGGTGTTCAGCTTGTCACTTTGATACATTTATATATTGCCAGTATATACATGTAATATGATACAGTAATATGACTGCCATTGAAGAAGTGTTTCCCACATTATATAATTTTAGTACAGTGCTGCTGACTATATCATTATAATGTGCATTAGGTCTCTGTCTACTTAGTTTGCATCCATTATCCCCTCACTCCCCACCCCCTGGTAGCTACCATTTTACTCTCCATTTTTTCCCACAGGTTTAACATTTTTTAGATTCTACATATAAATGACATCAGTACCTACCTGTCTTTCTCTGCCTGACATAGCTCACTTGACATAATGTGCTTAAGTCCATCCACGTTGTTGCAAATGGCAGGGTATCTTCCCTTCTCGTGGCTGAATACTATTCTTCTGTGTGTATGTACCACATCTTTTTTACCCACTTATCTGCTGATGGATATTTGGGTTTTTCCATATTTTGGCTATTGTGAATAATGTTGCAAAAAACACGGGGGTGCACAGATTTTGTCAAAATTCTGTTTTTATTTCCCTTGGGCATATAGCCAGAAGCAATGCTGGATCATACAGTAGTACTATTTTCCATCTTTAAAGGAAACTTCATATTATTTTCCATAGTGGTTGGACCCATGCACGTTCCCGCCAACAGTGTATCAAGAGTTCCCTCATCACCACATCCTTGCCACCACCTGTTGCCTCTTGTTCTCTTAACGCAATTCTTTTAAAATTTTTTTTTAATGTTTATTTATTCTCGAGAGACAGAGAGACAGAGAGAGAGAGAGAGAACAAGCAGGGGAGGGGCAGAGAAAGAGGGAGACACAGAATCCGAAGCAGGCTCCAGGGTCTGAGCTGTCAGCACAAAGCCCGACGTGGGGCTCAAACCCATGAACCCCAAAATCATGACCTGAGCCCAAGTCAGATGCTTAACCAACTGAGCCACCCAGGTGCCCCTGCCTTTTGTTTTCTTAATGATAGTCATTCCACAGGTGTGAGATGATGTCTCAGTGTGGTTTTGATTTGTGTTTCCCTGATAATTAGTGACGTAGAGCATCTTTTCATGTGCCTGTTCACCATTTTGCTGTCTTCTATAGAAAAATGTCTTTTTAGTTCTTCTGCTCATTTTTAAATTGGATTATCCGGATTTTATTGCTGTTGATGGTATTTGCAAAAACTTTCTGCCATTCTGTAGGCTGTTGGTTCATTTTATTAAGTTCTTATAATGGGTTAGTCAAAAGGAGCAAAAGCAGGAGTGGCGGTCAATCCCTCAGGTTTTTGCGAGGACAGCACTCGCGATGACACCATCTGTAGTTCCTTATCACCTGCTGATCACGTGGGGGAAATGATGCCCTGACTAAATCTGACACTAGTCAGTTTCAAAACAGCCAGTGCGCGACTCAGTGGTTGGAATACGGATGACACAGCTGGTGGCATAGGGGCCTTTCCCTTCTCCAGTCCAGCTTGATGTCATGGTGATGCGGTTGCGGCTAGCTGCCCTCCAAGGAGAGACACACCCTCCAGCTAAGGATGCTTCAGGCCATAGGTTATGCACACTGATCTTCACCCTCAAGCTTGTAACATGGAAAAGCAAAGACTTACCTGAGAATTGCTTCTCTACCACCCATTTCCCAGCTAAAACAGGCTCTTGAACCATCAGGATGGCTGCTGAATTTCTAGAACTGTTCTGGAGTTGGTGTCACTGAAAGAGTCTCAGTGACTTCCAAGGGATTTTTAACCAGCTCTGCGGAGAGAAGGGTCAGTCTAATGGTTCTTCGGGGGGCTCAGAATCAGGGGTTTCTGTTGAGGCACTAGAGCCTGTGATGCCTGACTTGTAGGTACCTGGGGACTGGGGCCACACTGCAGATTGCCTCCTAGGGTCGTGTACCAGACTTTGAATTTAGCCCTTCGTGAGCATGATTTGTTTGACCAACCAAAATGTTTCCATTTCCACTTTGTCCATGTGTTTCAAAAATAGAGAAATGTCCACTCAGACAGACTTCAAGTAAACAAACTGCTGGGTGTCATGTAAACTTTAGTTACTCCTGGAATTTCTACTGGTTTGAGATGGAAAGAATGAGGTGCTTCGTTTCTGTGGAATTTGAGCTTAACATGGATTTAAGCCTCTAGTGCTGTGCAAAAGCCATGGGAGCCAAACTCAGGAAATTGTCCTGCACCTCCTTCTATAACAACACTATGCTCTCTGAGTCGCATTCCTTTGTTGACCATCAGATTGCTAACATTCCAGAAGGGAAGCCCTTTCTTAGTCATCTTTATATTCCTAACTCGTTGCTTGGCACACCATCAACTCAGCAAATGTTTGAGTTCATTAATTAAAGGGTGACTAAATCGTCAGGTGGTGGCCACACTCCAGAGATATTTAAGGATGTGCTTGAGACCTTTCTAAGTCTTCTTTTTAAGGAGTATATTCTATCGTGTCTATCCACATCCCATGACCCTAGAAAACTTTTGTTGGTTTTTGAGAACAGCTGACCACTTCTCACTAAGCAACCCAGATTCAGCCTGGTCCTATTTTCTCAGGCTGTGACGGTAATACATTACAGATTGTGATCTCAATTGGAAAGATGCCAATTTTAGCGAAATAAATCTACTTCTTCAGAAACTTGAGCTTTGGCTCGGAAAGGTATTTTGGCCCAAATCTTTATATTGCTTAGGCATTAGAAATTTTGGCTTCCGTACTCTTTTAATGGGACATGAGGTGCTGGGGACGAATCTTTGGACAGACTTGGCAGAATGTTCCCTGTAACAGGATGAACTGCTTCCTTTTAGTGATACACAAGGGTTAAAGACGCTCATTCTGACTTTTGAGTTAGGACCTCCAAAACTTAAACATTCAGCATTGTTTTTGGCAGACTCTGGGCCTGGGATAGGGCATTCATAAACAAGACTGGGATGGAGAGAAACATCTTTTCACAGGTCCCATGGATGTTGACAGTCATACAGGCTCATTGCAACTGACTCCATGTAACATCAATATGGTCACTTTTGGGAACTTCAAAGCTCACTTGACCACAGACTTGGGACTCTCCCATGAATCAGCCCATCATTCTGACTGAGCCCAGAGTACTGTGGTGGCTGATTTGAGCAGGAGGCAAAGACATTTGCAATATGTTCACTCCACTTTCAATTTCTTCAAATAATTATTAGTAATATTATGCTCCCTTATATTCTTCAGGCTTTATCATTTATAAAATGCTGCCATATTCTTTACACATTAAACTGGCAATATTTTTAAAAATTCTTCTACTCCATAAAGACCATGTCCTATAGCTGTAAATCTGTCTCCATGGGATCAAGGAAGGGAAGTGGGCAAATGCCATCTGGGGAGAGGAGAGAGATAGTAAAGAGAAAAGCCTCCTGACAAGAAGGGGAAGAAAGGGAAGCATTTTGGCCTGGAAAGTGGGAAGGAAGAGAAGCAAGGTCAGAGCAAGTATTGTTATGCCCAGAATTCGTGATCCCCAAAGACCACTAGGGAGCCGAGTCCGATGTAAAAGCAAAAGAGCCTTTATTCGAGCTAGCTTGAGCTCAATCACCTACCTGCACCGACACAGCGGTGAGATACCGGGGAGAGAGAGCGAGTTTCAAAACGACAAAGGTTTTATTGGGGCCTAGGGGCAGTTGGTGAGGTAATGGTTGTGTCCTCAGCCGATTGGCTGGGGAAGGGTCTGAGTCCTCTTAGGCAGGTGAGTGGGGGTTAATCAAGGGGAGGAGGTGTGGTCAAGGTGAAGGACACAGAACAAGATGGAGTCGGCCGGTGTAGGCTTGCCCTTTCAGTATCTTGGCTTCTGCTTCCACACATAGAACAAGTGGAAATGCCAGAATCCTGGGGAAGGATGTTAGACAGGTTGAGGTTAAAGCCAAATACATAGGGATGTGTGCTCAGATCCTCATTTAGGACTCTGAGAATACCCTCTGTTTGGAAGTTTCCAAACAATGTGAGTGAACTCCAGCAGGAAAGAGAGAGAGAGTGGGGGGTAAGAGAAAGGAAGTCAATACTTTTAAGCCTCCCACAGCTCCTGTACGGTATGCTATGGAAAGAACTAGAAACAGCCACACGTCTCGGAGAGCATAGATAGTAGCTGAGCTGGAATACAGTGGACTTGTTCTGGGGTCACCGTAAAACAGGAGAGGAGACCCTCCTGTTGGAAGATGTGACTGAATCTCAGAGGTGCTACAGCCCAAGCCAAGGTCAGGCTGAATTAGTGAGGGAGAGCTACCGGCCCCTGATGGAGATGAAAAAACCCTACAAACGAAGTGCCACATGAGGGGCTGAGACAGAATCACACGTGGGTCCCTAGAAGGACAACACTGTGGGGCAGAGCAAGCAGTTGTCCCTGAAGGGAGAAGTGAAATTGCGCTAGGCCTTCAAGGTGAGACAGACCAGAATGATGAGAGATGAAACTTGTTCAGGAGACAGGGCAAGTTTGTGGGATGTTTTTAATGTCACACCAAGGAATTTGGACTTTGTCCGAAGGGCCACACCCCAAAGAGTATTGTGTAGAGCACTTGTTCCTTGGGATATTAATAAGTGCACCATCAAAAAACGGGGGAAGATTCATAGTTTAAAAGTTTGGGAAACAATGAATTAAACATCCCGGTCTCTTCAATATACTAACGTGCATTAAGAAGAATACAATGGGAAACACAGGCTAGATCAGAGAGACAAGAAACAGACCAGGGGAGATCTTTATGCACGTTTGAGTGGGAGCGTCTCAGGACAGGGAGCATGTTGCCGACTGAGAGAATGGAAAGAAAGACACTGACTGGAAAGTCATTAACCAGGAAGAATTGCTGAGGCATTAGTTCTGAGCGCCTACAGGGGGCGGAAGAAATGGAAGAGCCACAGATTCAAGCTTGAGGAACCTGTAGGAGAGGGAAGTCTCCTGCATTGTTTACCGACGCTAGAGGCCGCTAGAGGGCGCGCTGCTTCAGGAGTAAAGGGGACCAGTTTCAGACCTCTGCGTTTGACACGGAACTGGCTATCTAGGTGGAAATGGCCCGTAGACAATTAACAATTGAATACTGAGGCTCAGGACAGAAGGCAAAGCCAGAGATGACCTCCTCCATACTGATCCCAAGACCTCAGGCCAGAGTGGGTCTCCTTGCTGCGCCGGACCTTCTTCCAGGTCTCTCATGCAAGTCTGTCCTTGTCATATGTTGCCAGCTGCCCTGGATTTTTTCCGTTTTCTCTTCCCTTTAAAAGTGACCAGTCCTGTACCTCACTTCCTAAGACCCAATTTTCCGCAAAACCAGTGATTTTTCAAACTGTGGTCCTAGGGAACACTGATGTTCTACTAGCTGGTTCTAAGTGTTCCATCACCAAAATGAGCAATGCTGGTCTTTTCCTTGAAAAAATAATGAGCGAGTAGCTTAACAGTTCTCAATTTTATTTTTCTTTCATCATTTTTTTCTTAAGCCTTAGGCATCTGATAACATTAGTATACTAGCAAGTATTAGCAGATGGCAACATAAGTGAACAAGGAGGAAATGATGCCAACCTAAACTACTCAGAACCCATTGATTATATTTGACTTGACAGCTCTCTTTTGTGGATATTAGATACTAGTGCTAATGATTATAATTTCATATGAAAACCTATTTTATTTGTGTTCATGAAATAATTTTAATAAAAATTATATAGATAAATATTCCATAGTGATCCATAAATAACCCAGAACTCAAATTGTTCCAGCATGTGCAAATATTTAAGAAACTCCTCCAGAGCCAAAAAACTGAAATTGGAAGGATTTCATTTATTTAACAAATTTGTTATTCCCTACAACACCATATACTAGTGTTGTAGAGAAACTCAGTTGTGGATCTCAATTCACACTGCTTCTTCCACGGTCATCCAGAGAAGTGGACACTCTGAGAATAGTATACACTTCTCAGATGCCCTTGGCCATGTGAACTCGTTCTTGGAAACAAACATTGCAGGAATGATCTTTAGTACTCTCAGCCCTTCCCCCCAAAATTTCCCGGCATGATGCTCCATGTTCTTTTACCACCTGATGGCTAGGCATCGGCATTTTGGGCAACATTGAAAGCCAACCACTAAAGGTGGCAGAGTGCCCATTGGACTGGCTATTGAACTGCTAAACCACATGTGAAAGACTTTTCCTGATGGCCAGAAACCCACTCTCTTATCTGTTAACTGTGTTAGAAATAAAACTTCACTGTGTTTAGTTACTGGCATTTTGTGGTTTATTTTAATAGTATCCAAATAATAAAATGGGTGACTTTCAAATGCCTCATATTAGGTGAAAGAAGCCAGACTCAGAAGGCTACATACTCTATAATTCCACGTACATGACATCTGTGATAGGCAAATCACTAGGTGCAGAAAACTGATCAGTGTTCACCAGGGGCTGAGGATAGAGAGACAGGGAGGAATTTTGGAAGTTGATGGAAATGCTCTGGTATTAACAGTGGTTACATGGCAGTATGCATTTGTCAAAACTCACACAGAAATGTTCACTTAAATAGGTGAGTTTTATTTATTGTAACTCAAGTTTTTAAATGTTTGCAAGAAGAAAACTTTTGTACCTTATTTTTAAAGAAAAAGAACACACCATGCAAACACTAATCAAAAGACATCTGAATCAACTACAGGCACATCCGTTTTTATTGTGCTTTACCTTACAGCACCTTGCAAATACTGCAGATTTTTTACAAATTGAAGGTTTGTGTCAACCCTGCAAGTCTATTGGCATCATTTTTCCAACAGCATTTGCTCACTTCAGGTCTCTGTGCCACATTTTGGTACTTAGTTGCAATATTTCAAAATTTTTCTTATTATTATATTTGTTATGGTGATCTGTGATCAGTGGTTATGACTTGTCGAAAGCTCAGATGATAGCTAACATTTTTTTAGCAACAAAGCGTTTTTTAATTAAAGTATGCATATTATTTTTTAGACATGCTATTGCACACTTAATACAATACAGTATAGTAAAACATAACTTTTATATAACTTTACATAACTTTTCACATATAAACAAAACTAGGAAACCAAAAAATTCACTTGACTTACTTTATTGCAAAGGTCTGGAATGGAACCCACAGTATCTCCAAGGTATACCTGTATATTAATATCAAAATTAACTTCAGAAAAGAGAATACTATCAGGTATAAAGTGAGATATTTCATAAGGACAAATAGATCAATTCATCAAGAATACATACCTATGCTAAATATGTATTTATCTAATAATAAAGCTTCAGAGTACGTGTAGCAAAATCTATAAGAACTTCAATAACAAATATATAAATCAACCAAAAAAATTCTCTCACCATAAGAAACTAGAAGGATAAGACAAATTAAATACAAACTAATTATAAGAAGAAAAAAGAAAGATAGGAGCAGAAGTCAATGAAATAGAAATAAAACAATAGAGAAAACAAAAAACAAAAAGTTGATTCTTTGAAGTGATCAATAAAACTGATAAACTTCTAGCAACATTGACAAATGGAAAAAGCCCTAAGCACTAATTACTGATTTCAGGAACAACAGAAAGGATATCACTACAAATGTTACAGATATAAAATATTAAGAAGGGTCCGCCATGAATTTAAATGGATAAATTCCCTGAAAAAAACACAAATTGCTAAAGTTCTCTCAAGAAGAAATGTAAAACTTTGATATATCATTATCTATTAGAAAAAATTAGATTCATGGTAAAACATTCTAAAAAAGAAAACCCCAGTCTCTGGTGAAATCTTTAAAACAGACGAAACAAAACATCTATGCAAACAGTCCCAAAAAAGGGAAGAGAGAAGAACATTTCACTATTATTTTATGAGATTAGCATTATCTTGATACCAAAACCAGAAAAAAATATTATAAGAAAAGAAAACCACAAAAATGAATATCCCTCATGAATAAAAACAGTAAAGTATAAGACAATTGAATAAGCAGTACATAAAAAGGATAATTTATCATGACTAAGTGCAGTTTTCCCCAAGTATGCAAGTTTGTTTTAACATCCAAAATTAATTAATGTAGTCCACTATAGTAAGAGACTAAAAATAAAAAGGGGAAAAAAAACATCATCAAACCAAGAGATGCAGAAAACATTTTGACACAATTCAATATTCATGTAAGGTAGCTAATTTAGAAATAGAAAGGAATTTCCAAAGCAGCCACAGCTAACATTCTGAGTAGCAGAAGACTGTTTTCCCTTTAAGATCAGACTAAGGCAAGGATGTTTGCTCTTACCACTTCTTTTTTTTTAATGCTTATTTATTTTGGAGGGAAGGGGGTGGGGAGAGGGGCAGAGAGAAAGGGGCAGAGGATCCCAAGCAGGCCAGGCGGGTGCTGACAGCAGGAAGCCAGAAGCCAGCTCTAACTCCCTCCTGAAATCATGACCTGAGCCCAAGTAGGGCTCTGAGCTGACTGAGCCACCCAGGTGCCCCTTACCTCTTCTATTCAACTAGAGAGGGCCTATCTAGAGCAAAAAGGGAGAAAATTAACACATAGAGTTCTTAAAAGTTATTAAGACCCCCTTTTTATCACAGACTGCATAAATGTCTACATAGTGTATATCTTTTTTTTCTTTTAACCTTTATTTGTTTTTGAGACAGAGAAAGAGCATGAACGGGGGAGGGTCAGAGAGAGGGAGACAGAATCTGAAACAGGCTCCAGGCTCTGAGCTGTCAGCACAGAGCCCGACGCGGGGCTCGAACTCATGGACTGCGAAATCATGACCTGAGCCGAAGTCAGCCGCTTAACCAACTGAACCACCCAGGCGCCCCCTACATAGTGTATATCTTAAGGAATCTATATTCAAAGTTACTAGAATTAAAAAGTAAGCTTGGAAATGTCTTAGGATACAAGGTCAATATTCAAAATCTGTTGTATTTCTACATACTAACAACAAACAATTGGAAATTAAAGTAAAAATAAGAATATCATTTACAATATAATTATAAAACAGGAAATACTCAAGGAAAGGTTTTACCAAGTATTGCAATATACTGAAAACAGCAGACATTACTGAGAGAATTTAAAGAAGACCTAAATAAATAGATACATGTCAATTCATTGGAAATCTTATTGTTTAAAATGTCAGTTGTCTTCAAATTGATCTAAAGATTTAATAAAACTTCAATCAGAATTCTAGGAGATTACTTTGTACAAACTTACAAGCTGATTGTAAAATTTCATGCCAATTCAAAAAATGTAGGGCAGTTGAAACAATTTTGACCAAGCTCAAATTTGGAGGATTTAAAACCCATGATTTAAGTGTGTATAATAAAGCTACACTAATCAAGACAATATAGATATATTATTTCAAGATACATAGGTAATCAAGACAATAGATATATAGACCAATGGAACTAAATGGAATCCAGAAATAAATACACATAATTAATTTTTTGACAAATGTGCTAAGGTAATTTAATAGAGAAAGAATAGGTTTTTTTTTCCCTCCACATATATTCCTGGAACAACTGAGTATCTATATGGCTAAGAACAGTATTTGCCCTTATCTCACACCATATACCAAAAAACATTAATTGAGAATGCATCGTAGATATAAATGTTAAACTTAAAATTACTACGCTGTAAGAAAGTGTAGAAATAAGTCTTTGTGACCTTGAGTTAGGGAAAAATACACTAGTTATAAAAAGAAAAGAATGAATTATAATAGAAATAATCAATAATTGGGCTTTCTTCAAAATTAGGACTTTTTACTATTCCAAAGACACTATTTAAAAAAATTGAAAAGGCAAACAAAAATAGATTCTTAACTGTAGAGAAAAACTGGTGGTTAATCAGAAGGGAGGTGGGGGAGGGATGGGTGAAATAGGTGATGGGGATTAAGAGTACACTTCTTGAGGCACCTGGGTGGCTGAGTTGGTTGAACGTTGGACTTTGGCTAAGGTCATGGTCTCACGGTTGGTGAATTCGAGCCCCACATTAGGCTGCTGTGAGCACAGAGCCTGCTTCAGATCCTCTGTTGCCCTCTCTCTGCCTCTCCTCCACTCTCTCTGTCTTTCTGTCCCTCAAAAATAAATAAACTTTTTTTTTTAACAGAGTACACTTATCATGATGAGCACTAAGTAATGTATAGAATTGCTGAGTCACTATATTGTACACCCGAAACTAATATAACACTGTATGTGAATTACATGGGAATTTAAAAATAAATAAAAATTTTAAAAACCTGAAAAGGTGAGCTTCAGCCTGAAAGAAAAATATATCTGATAAACTACTTGTATCTAGACTATAAAAAGAACTTTCAAAAGTCAGTGTTATGAAGATATACAACCTGATAAAAATATTGATGAAAGGTTTGAACAGACACATTACTACCAAAAGAAAAATGAAGATAAAGTTCAAAACACAAAGAGGTGCTGTCACCTAATTACTAGAATACCTAAAATTAAAAAGACTGGCAAGAGCAAGTATCAAAGAGGATGTGAAGAAATGGGAACTCTCATATATTGCTGATGGGAATGCACATGGTACAACCACTTTTGAAAACAGTTTAGGCATGTTTTATAGATGTTCGCTCACCATTTAACCAAGTACTTCTACTTAGAAGGCCACAAAGCCTTATATACAAATGTTCACAACAACTTTTTTTTTCAAGGTAGCCAAACCGTGAAACAATTGAAATGTCTTTCAATTGGTAAATGAATAAGCCAATTATGGTATATTCATACAATGGTATATGACAAAGCAATGAAAAGGATTGAACTACTTATCAGTACAATAGACAGCATGGATGAATCTCAAAAGCATTGTTACATGGAGAAAGAAAACACACATAAAGACCACATAGTAGATGATTCCAGTTACGTGAAATTCTAGAAAAGACAAAACTAGAGTGACAGCAGATCAATTATTGCCCAGGATGGTGCTGGTGATAAACAAAAGAAAATTTGGGGAGGTGATGGAAATAGTCTCTATGTTGTGCTAGTGTTTACATGACTATATAAAATGTTTCAAAACTCACTGAATTTCGTACTTAACATGAATGAATTTTGTTTTACCCAACTTATACAATAATGTAACAAATTATAAAAGAAAATATATACTCATTGCAGGAAATAGGGAGAAAAAAATGAAAATAAATACAAAATAAGACATTTGTTAACAATTTGATGCATGGTCTTTCAGATTGTTTTCTATGAATAGATACTGAATATATTGCTTTATAAACCTTTTCAATTATAGTTTATAAACTGTTCTTTTTTCATATAACTACACATTTTGAACATCTTTCTATGTCAATAACTACTTCATATACTACCTTTTTAATGTTCAGTTTGTTTATAAAACAATTACTTAATAAATCACCTATAGTTGAATATTCAAGTAGTTCATTTTTCAGTGATGCAAACCATGTTATAGTTTCAAATATTCTAATTTTAGTGCAAAAGTTTTGCCCAGAATTGTTTTACAGTTTTACAAGGTTCATAAGGGCTACAAAAAGTGTTTCAGAGGAATGGTAAAAGTTCTTTTTGGTCATGGGCTGACTCGTAGATTTCAAAGTGAGCCAAATGAGATCCCTATCTTCTCTTCTGCATTGTCATGCTGGGAATTCTCATCAGTGGTATAATGGGAAGTGCTAACACTAACCAAGTCTGTGTCTCCAGCAAGCTTTGGACTGTTGTACCCAATATCCTCTCTGGCATCAACCCTGGGCGCCTGACAGGTATCACAAGTGCAGCCTGTTCTGGAAGGAGCTCTCGGTTCTTCCACAACCTGTACCTCTTTCCATTTCCCCCTGGCAGTTCTTGCACCACCATCTACCAACTTACTGAAGCCAAAAACAAGGGAATTGCCCTTGTACCCCTTTCCACCCCACCCTCCATCCAGTTTGCCAGCAGGTTCCATCATATGTACTTCCAAACATGATCCTCGTCCCTCCATACCTCTCACTTCCATCACTACTAGCCTGGGCTGCAACTCCTTCATCCTTTCTCTTTAATTACTCAAGTCTCTGAACTGTTCTCCCTGTACCTAGATTTGCTACTAATGTCCTATTTTCTACAATGCAAAGTGACCTTTTGAAAACACAACGTAGATATCTCATCAAGTTGATTTTTTTGTTTTACAACTCAAACAACACCTTAAGTCAGCTGTTCATCTGTCTCTCCACTTGAAACACCATGAGAGACCCACCATTGCCTGAGCACATTCCTGTGGTTCAAGGAACACAAACATACATGCTTTCCTTTTTTCTCTTTCTGGCAATTTTGGTTACATTTCTCCTTACAGTTTCGTACTGCCACCTGGCCTCTGCCATTCTGGAACTCTTTAATCCCAACTGACAAGGAAATATATTTCCATAGATATTTCTTCTACTGCCAGTCTCAGATTTTAGTGGTCAGTCATCCCATGCTACTAAATGATACCAGTGTCCCCTCACCAAGAGACTTGTTAATAGCCTCAGTGAAGGGAATATTCTTCAGGGTCTCCCAATAGAGTATATTGGTATCACATAATAAATTCACTTTAATATTTCCACCTTTCTGAAGCTTTTGACTCTTCCTCAACACTGTACTAAGGCCATTCTGATATCTCTGTCTCATTTCCTTGGAGGACATCACTCTGTCCTGGGAGCCACTCAGGAACACATGAGGACCAGCTTCAGGTATTCTTGCTGGCTTGCTAAATCTTAAGCCTACTGCTTTTCTTTTCTTTTCTTTTCTTTTCTTTTCTTTTCTTTTCTTTTCCTTTCCTTTCTCTTCTCTTCTCTTCTCTTCTCTCTTCTTTTTCTTTTCTTTTCTTTTTTTTCTTTTCTTTTTCCAAGGCTTCTAAGAAGTTAATAAAAGTCAACTAAGTCCATGATCATGATAACTGTTTTAATTTTATTTATGTTGTCCCTAAATCATTCAACTGCCGGAGCCACCACATGGCCTGATGATTCACACATTCCAGTTACCAGATAAGAGTCAGTAATTTGTTGCTGGTGTATGGGTCTTCCCTGCCATCAGATCTGGCTCCAAAATCTCATCCTAAGGGCCTGTTTTAGTCTGGGTTCTGTCAAAGCAGAACAAAAAGCAAAAGGCAAGGGGTTGTGTACACACTGTTTACCTCAGAAGTGATTCCAGAGAACAGAAATCAAAGTTTAGGGAAAGGGAAGCAGGAAAATAGGGGAAGTTGACAGAAGAAGGCATTATCTACTGGCCACCAGGATTTTCTGAGGAGCATATAAAACGCTTGTCAGAATTATCTGCTAAAGGCGTGAAGGTGAGAAGCATCAGCTCCCAAGCCCCCCACTCCCACAGGTTGAGAGATGCCTCAGGGAGCACACACTCCCTGCAGTTCCAGCCATGCATGCCTGATGCACAGCAAGCCTCAGAGAAGGCAAAATGTGCAGCTGAGGCTTGAAGTAAAGCATCGTTACCACCGAGCAGACTTGCTTGTAGGGCTAAGGTGTACAAGGTCTCTATGAGAAACATCCAGGCATGGGCAAAGTCAACTCAAGAGTGGAAAGATTGTCAGACACTTCTTGCTGTTGCAAGACAGTCTTAAGATAGTCACTTAAATTCCCTGGCCCTCCCTCAGTCTATCCATCTGTAAACTGTGTAAACTGAATTATATTCCTGGTTCTCAAACCTATTTTCTAAACAGAATTACACTGAGAATTCTTAAAGTCATTTGTATCCGTGCCCCAGCAGTTCTGATTCAGTGGGTCCTGGCTACAGTCCAAGAAACTGTATGTTATAAACCTTCCCAGGTGACTCTGAGGTAGGAGATCTGTGGACCCACTTCTACAGTCCCTTTTCTTTCTATGATTTGGTGGGTTATTTAGGACACTGGATTAATACTGGGAATTTCAAGAGAAATGTACCATGCTATTCCTTACTTATAGACCTTGCAATATGTTCTTTTATGTAAGGTTTACATATATGAAATAGTAAGTGTGTAACTTAAGAGACCATCCAACCAGATATTATAGGTCACACACAAGTTTCATCTGTGAGGAGTTTTCCAACATCAATCAAACTATCTTCTCTTCGTTCTTTTTGACTCAATTTAATAAATTTTGAACACATTCTATTGATTAGACATGTATTATCTGCTACACATTGATCTGGTACAATGAGAGATAAAAAGATGAATAGGACATTTTTCTTACTCTAAAGGAGTGTGTGACAGATAATGTACAAGTAAAGAATGAAAGCATTACGAGATGAATTTCACAAGATAAACGCAAAGTCTACAGGTTTTCAGGGAAGGAAGCAATCACTTTTTGCTGAGTGAACAATGCAAGACTTCTGGTATAGTTGATTAATTTCTCCAGCTATGCTCAACAATCAAGGACAAATGGAAGAAAGCAGAATTTGAGGAAAGTGGACATAGAAGAAAAGCAGACAGTAAAGGGGTCTCAGGTCCCCCAAACATTGTTACCTTGAGTTGGAGGCCAGCGAGGATGTGGGGACATTCTGGGAGAGAGGAGTGTGTGTGGAAATGAGCACAGGGTTCAGGTACTCTGGAAGATGGGTTTCAACAAAATTGAGGTGTATCTGAGGAATTCACGGCTTGTAAGCTTGAATGGATGGCAGCTTCTCCAAATTATGCCACAGGCTTCGGATGAGGCCTTTCCAAGGGACTGGACTAATCCTGTTGGTGAGGAGCACACGGGTATGACCAGAAGAGGGACACATGATTGTGCTTCAGAGCACAAGCTTTAGGAGGAAGGGACATCACTTCCTTATTCTACTCTATGAAACCTTTAAAACGTAGGTTAAGAATTTGAAAGTCAGGAGTATACTCTGATACTATGACTTAGTCTTTTTTAAATTTCTAGTGTCAGAAGTATCAAGCCCAGCCCATTCAGTTGCTTGACTTCACTGAAATTCTTGGGGACCCAGATTCCCACTTCGAACTTGCAGTAGCTCAGGACACTCCCACTATGATAAATACGGTCAGAGGCGTCAGACCAGTGGACCTGCTAATCAGTCCGGAGCTCCGGACTGAACGTGGCTTCTGTTGAAAGGGGTGCCCCAGAGTCTGTCTTCACCAACCCCACTCCATCCCACACCTCCTCTCCTCCAAAGACCTGCCTTTGGGAATAGGATAGTACAGACTTTGGTACCGGGAATGCACACTTGGCTTCTGTTTCAAAGCACCCAAATCAACTCTGCGAGTCTGAGGGATCCATAAAAGTTTCTGTTACTCGTTTGGCAATCAGCAGCCCTGAAATTGATGAGTAACAGAGGATGGCCAGGGCTGTTCTGGGAAGCCAGGCTCTTGCTTTGGAACTGTTGAGATCATAAATGCTCTCTGTGTACAAACACACGCAGCTCCCCTCACTTTATCATTGGAGTCGAACTGCCTTTAAACTGTCACTCCTCTTCCTGAACCATTAGTTTTCTTGGAAAAAATAATTAGACCCATAAGAAGGAGTAAAGGAAAGAAAATATGAAAGAAAAGATAAGCCAAAAGGAGCAAATGCTTCCAGTTAAAGAAGGGGGGGGGAAATGAGACCTGCCAACAGCCCCTCAAAAATAATGATTATATTTTATTCCCCCTCCCCCCTCCCTTTTTTTGGCTTTTGCTGACATTTCTTATGTAAATATCTTTATGGTACACATGAGGGCATTTAAAAATATTTTCCATATTGTTATAGCTACCTATTGGGGGATAATATAAGTACATTCTTGTTTGCAGGCAAGAGAGAGATTATAAAACTAATTCTCAAGCTTCCTGTGACTCTTAAAAATAGATGCTGAGAAAAGCTTCTGAATGCTTCTTTTGAAAAAGATAAATGTTTAAATCATTATATGATCAATCAAAATATAGTCTGACCTGTGATCAGAGTTAATAGAATTTGTAATGTTTATTTTGTTTTAAAGCATAACTAGCACCAGTGTAGTCTGTCCCAATGGCTTAGTGATGCTATATATAAAATATATAAACAGGAAATGTGGAAACATTGTGTTTTCACTTGATTCAAACAAAGAAAGAGACCCAAATATGAAAATGAACTAAATAAAAATGAGCTTGACCTCTTTCTGAGATGAGTATGTTTGTAAATTTAAAAATTGTTTCTCTAAAATAAATTATTAAAGATTTTCATATTGGGCGCCTGGGTGGCTCAGTTGGTTAAGCGTCCAACTTCGGCTCAGGTCATGAGCTCACAGTTCGTGGGCTCGAGCCCTGCATGGGGCTCTGTGCTGACAGCTCGGAGCCTGGAGCTGCTTCAGATTCTGTGTCTCCCTGTCTCTCTCTGCCCCTCCCACGCTCACACTCTGTCTCTCTCTCTCTCTCTCAAAAATAAATAAAACTTTTAAAAAATAAAGATTTTCATATTTACTGTATCTTCTGCACAACAAATCTAGAACTAAATTTATTCCCTATGACATACAAACTTAACATAAAGCAGAGTCATTAATAAGAGGAATAAAATTCTGGAAAATATCTCAAAAAAATAAGTTTGATGGTTGCAAATTATAGCTTGTGTTGAGGGTGTTTTATTTGTCTCCTTAGAAATCCACCAAGTTTTCTTCATTCAGACCACTCCGCTGAGATGGGGAAAAGACTTTAAATACTGTGTTTTCAGGAGTAACTGCATCCACGGAGAAGGTTAGTTGTTTCCTATGTCTCCTGTTCACTGAGCATCAGGGGGAACCTGCCAGCCACACCCTCCTAACTGTCAGCAGTACAGGCGTTTTCAATATTTTTGACAGACACCAAACACCACACAAGAAGGCTGAGAAGGAAATCTCTAAAGGGGCTGGGGCATTCATGACTCTGACTTTTGAGGAGAGACAGGATTGTTTACAGATAAAGTGATTGATGTGTTAAAAACTGGCAGATGTTGGAAAAGGGGAGACACAAGATAAGAGCCATAAACGGGAAGATTTGGAATTGAGACAGGAAGAGGCCATGTGAATTTTAGACACAGGAAGTTGCTATTCTGGGTCCCCTGAGCTCTGCTGAAAGCATTATCTGGCTCAGGGGTTTGAATCAAATGAAAAATCAGCCTGGGGAGGTTTGTTTTGAAAAACTGAATACATAGCTCCAATTCTGACTTGCAGTAATTAATTAGGTTACATATGT
The DNA here is from genome assembly GCF_024362965.1 of Panthera pardus. Lineage (NCBI taxonomy): Eukaryota > Metazoa > Chordata > Mammalia > Carnivora > Felidae > Panthera > Panthera pardus. The sequence goes on from NW_026527024.1 coordinate 8,177,407, forward strand.
TTTTATTTTGTCCCAAGATACAAGTAGTAACAATTTAAAAAATATTTATAGGAGCCATTTATTGAGCATTTATATTGTGCTTTACATAAAATGTTAAATTTATTCTCCCAACAACCATTATTATCACATTTGCGTGAAGAAACTAAGGCTAAGAGAGGAGGAATAACTTCCCCAGCATCATACAGTAATACTAATTAAAAAATTGAGATCTGAACCCAGTTCTTTCTAATTCCAAAGAGTTAATTAAATGTGATGTTATGCCAAACCAAAGATTTCAGTTCAAATTTTATAAAAACAATGTTGTCATACCTATTTTTGTTTTAAATTCAGTCTGATTCAAGTCTCTGGTAATTTATTTAGAATTGCTATATTCAGGTATATATGTTGTACTCACATGCTCACAGCAGAAACATAAATGTTCGTTCACATTCCAATATCTGCCTACACCCTGTAATGGGACAAAATATCTACAAGTCCAATTTTTAAAAGTGAAAGAAATCTGGGGCACCTGCGTGGCTCAGTCGCTTGAGTGCCAACTTCAGCTGAGGTCATGACCTCACAGTTTGTGGGGTCGAGCCCCCTGTCGGGCTCTGTACTGACAGCTCAGAACCTGGAATGGCTTTGGACTCCATGTCCCCACCCTCTCTCTGCCCCTCCCCTACTCTCTCTCTCTCACTCTCTCAAGAATAAAATAAACATAATTTTTTTTCAAAAGTAAAAGAAATCCCACAGAATGAGAAAAGTAATCATTTTCCAGTGAAAATTTAATACTATCCATTATTATATTGGTCATATTGACTATAATAAAAATTGAAAGTTGGTAATTAAAGATATCTTGGTTTTTCCTTAGGTTGCTTTTCCAGTTTTTAGGTGCCTCTATCATACTGACCACACGTTACCAGTCAACTCCTCTCTTAGCTTTATTTGTCATATTATTATTGTGGCACCATTTATTCAGAAACAATTAGAGAAAAAATGTAGGACAAATTTATATTTGAAATGGTTTGTGAAGCATCTCCAAATCTTCATGTGTGTTTTAACAGATTAATCACCTCCGCAAAAGGATGTCAGCAGCCACCAACACATCATCACTGTGAAAAATTCAGATTCATAGTCTACCTGCCTACAAGGTAACGTAGACTAAACTGCTGATTTTTTGCCTCATCCCACCAATACTATAATTGCCCACCTTGAATACAACGTGATTTTGATGCTGCTTCCAAAAGATCCAGGGCCTTGGAGAAGGTTCACCCAAGGCTAAAGACTTTGCTCTCACTCATCACACAATTGCCAATGCCATTCAAATTCTTGCAAGGAGTTGTGTCTCATGAGTCTTTGGTCTCTCTAGATTTGTCACTAAACCCATAGAATCTTGTCATTTTTACTAAAAAGAATGCAAACAGTTTATTAAAAATGAGAATTTATTACATGCTGATTGTCTCCTCACCATTCAATAGTGAAATGCACAAAATATTTCCAGTTTAGTCATCCTAGTACACCCCATCAAGTCTGACTGAATTTCAATATGGCAGGTCAGTTAAACCCCAACAGCCATTCATCAGCTACCTAATAATTATCTTTGAGTGTGGAGGCTACAACTTCTGAAAATTATTGCCAGAATTCTTGGTATTTTAGAAAAAAAGTATACACACACATACACACACAGAGAAGGGGGTTGGAGAGGAAAAGGATCTCTTCATAGTCCAATAAAAAAGACCAGGTTACAGAATAATTACCTATAATTTAGTAATTTGGTTCTAGTTCCATTGTGGTTGGGTAAGCCCAGTACAGCCTAGCCCTCTCTCTGATTACAACCAAAATGTGGGCAAATTAAAAACTCCCAAAGATTCTGAAAAATAAATACAAAGGGAAGATTGTGAGGGAAGTCACACCTGGAAGAGGTGACCTACATGGGGATGGATCTCCTCCCCGCCTGGCAGCAGCCTCCAGTCATTTGGCTGGTGGCCAAAAGTCTACAAGGAACAATTGAAAGAGGCCCTGAAGACCCAAGTGCGTAGGGAAATGGCAGAGGGAGATGGCCAGCGAAGGTGCTCTCCAACTCTGTCTATGAATCCACACAAGTCTCAACCCTAACTATGTACACGCAGGAAAGACCCAGACAAAGGAGACACAAGTTTTGAGAACAGAAGTGACATTCGGACCACCTACACAAGTCTCAGCTGAACCTCTGAGTCACTAGTAGGTCAGACACAAAACATCTGAAGTGACACTTCACGAAAGAAGATACATAAATGGCAAATACAAGTGTGAAAACATGTTCAACATGATTAGTCATTGAAGAAATGCAAACTGAACTACAGTGGGATCCTACCTACATATACTTCAAAGAGGCTAAAAGTAAAAAGGCTGATGATATCAAGTATTGGTCAGAGTGTGGAGCAGCTGAAACTTTCATCCACTGCTCATGGGAACATAAAATGGTACAGCCATCGTAGAAAAGAGTTTGGTAGTTTCTTTAAAAGTTAACATATTTCTGTGGCACCTGTGTGGCTCAGTCGGTTAAGCATCCAACTTCAGCTCAGGTCATGATCTCAGGGTTTGTGAGTTCAAACCCTGCACTGGGCTCTGTGCTGATCACATGGAGCCGGCTTGGAATTCTCTCTCTCCCTCTCTCTTTCTGCCCCTCCCCAGCTTGTGCGCATGCGCGTGCGCGTGCGCACGCGCGCGCGCACACACACACACACTTCCTCTCTCTCTCAAAATAAATAAATAAACTTTAAAAGTCTCTTAAAAAAATAAAAGTTAACATACTTCTACCAAACAGTCTAGTCATTTCACTCCTGGCTATTCAGCATAAAGAAATGAAAACACATATCCACATGAAGTCTTGTACATGTTCTTAACAAGGTTTTTGTTTTTAGTTTTTTTGTTATAGCTGCAAACTAGAAGCCATCCAAAGGTCCATAAGCAGAGGAATGGATAACCAAATTGTGGTACCACCAATAAAAAGGAAAAAATTACTGATAGATGCCACACCTCCACACAGCCACACCTTCACACCTCCACACAGTCACCAGTCACATCCCACGCTGCCATATGGTCACACCATCATGCTAAAACTCTGCTGTTGTAGTATGACAGCAGACACAGACAATCTGTAAATGGGAGAGTGTAATTGTCCCAGTACATTTTTATTTACATGTCAGGTGACTACCAGATTTGGGCTGTGGGTCAGTTTGCCAACTCCTGATCTAGGTGATCATTACTAAAGCATCACTTTTTACCTTGTCATGCTTTTTGATATGCTCATCTCATCCATGCATATTTCTTTTTAAAAAAAAAATTTTAATGTTTTTATTTTATTTTTGAGAGAGACACAGAGTGCAGGCAGGGAAGGGGCAAAGAGAGAGAAGGAGACAGAATCTGAAGCAGGCTACAGGCTCTGAGCTGTCAGTGCAGAGCCTGACATGGGGTCTAACTCATGGACTGAGAAATCATGACCTGAGCTGAAGTTGGATGCCCATCTGAGTGAGCCACCAGGTTCCCCTTATCCATGCCTACTTCTTTGGTGTCTCCCTCAAGCCAACATCCAGCTGGGCACATGATGTCTGTTTTACAAACACTGTTAAGTGCCTGGGAAGAAAAGATGACCGGGGTCACTGTTGAGCCCCTGTGAATCCAGACTGATAAAAATGCTGTATGATGGGAAATTATACTTTAAAACCGATAAACTCTTTTTCAAGTTTCTTAAAAGCTCAGGAATTAGAATTCTCAAGGAGTAATCCTGTGCTTTGGGTTTGGACCAATTAGACTGAAGGAGAGAAAAGCAGACATTAAAATATAAAGTTTCTTTTTTGAAGGTTGTGAGCACTTGTATTCAGCTACACACCTTCAATTATTTGGAGTTTCTTCGTTCTAGGATTTACCTTCATTTCTGCTCAAGCTTCCAATCATTTCACCCTAAGTCACAGACATCAATTTCTTTTCTTTATTTTTTTAATGTTTATTTATTTCTGAGACAAAGACAGAGCATGAGTGGGGAGGGGCAGAGAGAGAAAGGGAGACACCGAATCCAAAGTAGGCTTCAGGGTCCGAGCTGTCCGCCCACCCAAACTCACGAACTATGAGATCATGACCTGAGCCGAAGTCAGACACTTGACCAACTGAGCCACCCAGGCGCCCCAGTCATCAATTACATTTCTAAAGACTGTAATGCTGCCACACATAGTTTATATGTGTGAAGAGTGTCTGTTCCTCTTTCCTTAGATAAATTCAGTGATTAAAAAACAAAAAAACTGGGGCGCCTGGGTGGCGCAGTCGGTTAAGCGTCCGACTTCAGCCAGGTCACGATCTCGCGGTCCGTGAGTTCGAGCCCCGCGTCAGGCTCTGGGCTGATGGCTCGGAGCCTGGAGCCTGCTTCCGATTCTGTGTCTCCCTCTCTCTCTGCCCCTCCCCCGTTTATGCTCTGTCTCTCTCTGTCTGTCCCAAAAATAAATAAAAAACGTTGAAAAAAAAAAAATTAAAAAAAAAAAAAAAAAAAAACCCAAAAAAACTGAAAAAGCATTCAGAATAAAAATGGAAAAATAAAAGGTACAGTTAGTGCTGCTTGTGAAGTGAGAGAACATTAATGTACAATGTTTTGAGATGGGACCAGATAAAGTTGGTAAAATTGATCTCTCTCTGAATCAAAAAAACATATGACTTAAAAGCATTGAGCTTAGTTGGGTATTTGAAATGTTTACTTAAATAAAAACAGTGATAATGCATTGGAAATTCTTGAATGAATACAAATCATTTTGTTTCCTTGTCATTTTGGTGCTGAGCTAGAACACCAGCTTAAAACCTAACATATTTCAAAATGCCTGAATTCCTGCTGTTCACCTAAATTTTTTTTGTCTTAGGCAATTTCTGCTTTGTAGTTTAAAATAAAGCTATTGGAAATGTGAGAGGTAATATTGTTTGAGTCTTTTTTTTTTTGGTGATGAAAATGGAAAATATTTGGGAAAAAAGTAATAACCAGCATTGGTTAGGAGTTGAGTGAACACTCTAACATGCGGATGTAATTTTTTGGAGAATAGTTTGTTAGAGTAAAAGCCTCCGGGAAAATCATGTACTCTCTTCCTGGCTTTATTATTTCTAGGCATATGTCTTAAGGAAATTAAATTAAGGAGATCTAGTTTGAATAACAATATTATGCAACCCTAAAATGACGTTGTATAAGTGTGTGTGTTAACATGGACACATGGTGGTGTCTATCCTGAGGGTTGGCCTATTTGATGTCACGCTACTCAGTTCACTTATATCATTAAACTATGGAAGTGGGAAGTTACAGTATATTGTCCAAACGTTCTTGCAGCAAGGGTTCCATATATGACCTAAATTCTGCCGAGAAGGTTCAGCTGTGCCAAACTGGATCTGGAAGGGAGTGACGGAGATGTGTATACTGAAAGTCAATGGTGACTTTCTCTTGGTGGGAGAAGTCTCATGTATGCCATGTTTTTTTTTTTTTTTTCCACTCATCTGGATTTTCTAATTTTTCTTTCACAAATAGTAAAATAAATACACATCCATAGCACTAGAATGAGACCCATGAGTCTTAGATTATGGTCTTAGCTCTGCGGTAATATGGTACTAAGTCTTAGGCAACTTTGTCCATCCCCACGGTTCTCCATGGCTTCCTCAGCAGGTTACAGAGCATGGCCTAGATCATCTCCATTCCAACAACAGGACACTTTGTGTCCACGAAACACGCTGTAATCCCTTGTGTTATATAATCTGCAGTTCCTGTGCATGTAGTTGGTGCCAGATTCCACTAGCGCAGCAGAGAGCAGAACCAGAGCATTGCACTATCAAGAAGACTATGCTGAGGAGTTGGTAAGGAAGTGTGGAGATATAAGCAGCTGTGTCCACAGGCTTTAGTCATATTAATCAGTCAGAAGTCTTCAGCACGACTGCTTTCTCTTCTGTTAAAAAAAATGGAGTCTAATTTTAAAACAGAGAAGTGAGACGGTCAGGCACTGCTCTAGAGAGGCAGGTGCTAGCTACTTAATGATAGACTGTCAGGTCACCAGGATGCCTGTCCAACAGCTCTCCCACTCATTAAAGCACATGGTGTAAGCTCTCTCCAGAGGCACTAAATCCACATGTGCTTGCATGGCATAAGTGTTTTATGTGGTGTGTGTGTGTGTGAGTGTGTGTGTGTGTGTGTGTGTACCCGAACTCTTGATTTGAGAAAGTGTTTCCAACACTAAGCTGTTATCATAAAGCTGGACAGAGATTCAGTTAGTACCCTCAACACTAGAAGATGCCTTTCTCAAGAGGGTCTTTCTGATGCTTGACAATTTTCTCAAAATATCCACTCTCCTTTTTGGGAATGATGAAACAACAGTGTGTGGAGTTGATTCATCTTCATTGTGAAAACTAGATTTTTACAAATAATAATACCCAAGAGTTATTGAATGGATCTTCCATACCTAAAAATGTATCAAGTGCTATACCTAGTAATTTTTCAATGTTCATAACAAAATTTGAAGCAAGTAATATTATAACCTCTCTTTTCCAGATGAGAAGTACCTTGCCTGAGGTCAGCAAGTTACTAAATGGCAGAGCTAGATTCACTCCAGAACTGGAACAAGCCCTTCCTTGTCATGACCCTGCCCAGGCAGGGTGTAAAGGACACGTCCAGAGCCTCATGGGTTCCTTACAAAACTGTCTTTTCCCACAAAGGCACAGACAGCCTTTCTCCCAAGTGCTTCTGACATATCCTGCAAACAGCTCCCAGTAGAATGAATTTACCACTTCCTTCCTGGGAGAGATGGGAGCACTACCCCCCAGACCTCACTGGCCTGTTACCTCTCCATCTGCAGGTCACCAAGGATTTATCCCTTTGGTTCTATGTAACCTTAATCTGATAGACTTCCAAGCCCCCAACATGGTGAGTGATCTTGCTTTGCTTCTGACCACAAACCTTAGATGTTCTCTGGGCTCTCAGGCTCCTTCCGTACCCTGGTCAACATGCTTGCCTCCTCCAAGACCTCAAAGTCACATTTTTGCTGCTCTTCTCAGGATGCTGCCATGACCACTCCCATTATCATATGCAGGCAACACCTTTTATGATTTCACAAATGAAACACAAGCAATCAGACCAGAACCTTATCCTCCAATCCAGAAGCTGTCAAACCTGCCTATACCTTTGCCCATGTGTTTGGCTTTCTCTTGTCTCAGTGGATAAACTTAGTGCCCCATCTGAGGCCACGAGTCCTACCCACTTACTCAAGGACTGGGCCACACTCCCTCCCAAGTCTTTTAATCACTTTTTTTTCTTTTTTCCAGTTAATGGCACTACCCAGGAGCTCAAGCCAAAAATACTTCCCCAAATAAGGAAACCTTATTTCTTGTCCTGTGGTCTCCATCAGATCCTGGGGCCTGAGGCCTCAAAACCTATCTACCCCTGACGACTTCTCAGCAGCTCCACCTCCCTCTGCAGTCATACCTGCTGTGCCTCTGTCTAGATCATGAAGAAGCTTCTTGACCGCCCTTCATGCCCCACCTTCCCTGCAGTCTCCACCCCTACCCAGCTCCCAAGGCCACTTTCTCAGACAGGGGTTAGATCCTGTCTCTTCCCTGCCTAGGCCTCTAGGGGGTTCCCATTACATTTAGAATAAAAGCCAAACTCTTCACCAAAGCCCACCCTCCACCATTCTTCCTCTCTCTGCTTTGCTCACCTTGTCTCTGAGATGTAGTGCTTGCTTCTACACCAGTGCCATGACATGTACTATGTTTTCTACCTCAAAGCTTTCCCAGAAGATCTTCACATAGGTCATTCATTATTCAGTCCCCTCAGAAGTCTCAGTGTAACCTTTCCTGACCTCCCAAGCTCTTTCTCCTGACCCTACCGCACTACTTCACAGCACTTACTCCCATTCGAAATTCTGTTGTTATTTACTCCTCTACTGTTTGTCTTCTTCACTAGAATAAGACCTCCATAGGTAGGGACCAAGTCTATTTTGTTCACCATTGTATCTTCAGTGTGCACATAGTAGGTACTCAATAAATGTTTGTGTAAATTTATTAATCTGACACCAAAGCCTTGGTCTTCAGCACTATCCTCCACTTTTGATGTGGGGAAACCTCGAAGAGAAACCACAAATGGACATTTCCAAAGAGAAGTCCATGTACATTGGAGGATATCCACGTGCTAGACTTCTCTGTTCATTGGTAGCTATTTTTTCAGTCAAGAGACAAGGTCAAAGTAAAATATATATGTATTTAAAACCTGCTTATCCTGAAAGTTACAAAGCTTAGAGTAATTTTCTTTCTCTTTGACATACAGACAGCTGATTTTGCAGCTGATGTAGGCTGATAATAACTTAAAAGTAAATTATCCTGGCATTAGTTCTTTAATTTTGTTTAGTAAAAATATTTATATTTTCCAACACGTTTCGGATTAGAAATTCAACAAAAGACATCAACAAATTAGAATTCATGTATATACTGGATTTTTCAGAATCTACCCCATGTTAGAACACAAAGTGCCCATGTCTAAAATATTGTACCAAGGGGTGATGCTCCTGGGACTTTGTTTACAAGGCCCAGCATCATTTCTGGGCCTAGTTGAAATAAATCTTGACTATGTATTCTTAATTTTTATGGGCTTTAAAGTATTGTTATGAGTTGTTTGAGGGAAAATGACAGAATTATAGTTATTGGGCAACATTGACAGACTGTGTCTTTATGTAAGTGAATTTTCCCAGATGCTAAAGCATATTTTTACTCATTATATACATGCAAGCCTTTTAAATCAGAGAATACTGACGACATTTTGGACTTTCCTTTATGACTCATGAATATTCAATGTTGCACTGATCTGACCTTCCTGGATCTGAGAGGCTTGATTGAAATTACCCAAGAGAGAGGTGTTGTCCATGCAGGCAACATAACTTCGCTCTGACTGCATCTTCAAGTGGCCTCTTCTCCCCATGTGTATCTGCATACTGGCCTCTTCTTGACTGAATCAAGGGCCTCCCCTAACCCAATATGGCCTCATCTCAACTTACATCCTAATTGTATCTGCAAAGAGCCTATTTTCGAATAATATCACATTCACAGATTCAATGTGGATATGAATTTTGGGAGGACATTATTCAATATAGTACACTAATAAATATAAGAAATAATGGCTGATATTATATCAGGTCTCACATATCCTGCTGTTGATTTAAAGAAATCAGGTGAAGTCAAGCCTACCATAAATATCTGCTCCTCTACTCACCCATTTTCCTAAAAGCATGAGATTATACAGTATATATATAATTGTATGTATATATATATATATATATATATATATATATTGCAATAAGCCATTGAGTGCTGATAAGATGCCAAGTTAACTAACTTTTTAGTGTAATTGTAGGTGAGACTCTTTCCATCGACACAGTCACTGCAGCAAGACTTAATGGAGGGGAAGAGCTTAGCTAGAATATTTGCCAAGACAAGAAACATGGGGGGAGGCTGGGAGAACTTAGATCCTGGGGAAACAGAGACTAAAGGGGACATAGTAAAGTCCAAAGGAAAACACTATCAACTTTAGAGTTTTGCTCAAGGTGGACCCAGAGACAAGAGTGTATAAAATGACCCAGAGAGAAGAGGTTAGAGATCTAATACCCACACTTTGTCAAACTCTTGAAGGGTGTAGAAGAACTGTCATTCCCAGGATGGGCACTTTTTCCCAATGAACTGGGGCAGCAGGAGAGTCTGAGGGGGCAGGAGCATTTGTTCACTCAGCTGGTGCTGCTGAACACCTCCCCTGTGCTCCCCATCTCCACTGCTATGAGAGACACAAGGTCCTGATGACATTGAGACAATGGTGGTGGTCACAGGAACCACTTACTGGGAATTTACTAAATGCTCAACACTATACTAGGCACCTTATGCACATTAATTATCTCATTTGCTTTAATCCCCACAACCACATTATGAAGTTGAATTCATTATTATTTCACCATTTTATAGATAAGGAAGCTAAGATTTAAATAGGAGTGATTTATCTAAAATTAGTTTCTGGTGAAAAGCTAGAATCCAGGTCTGTACTTCTCTGAAGCTTAATGATCTTATACATAGAAGATCAGAGAAAATTGAAATACTCTATAATGAGAGATACTTTTTAACTCTACTGTTGTCTTCTGACTTACCAGAAGTCTTATGATTGAAATATAAGGACTGTCTTGACCTCCTTGCAAATTACCAACTGGATAGACAAAGGTCAGATGCTAGATGGTCCCAAGGTCCCCCTGACTCTGTAATATTGTGAATTACTCTAAATAACAGATATCTTCCCATCTTTTACTTCAAAAGGAAAAAAAAGTCTTCATGTTATGTTCAAATCATTGATTCCTGATGGCATGGGCTATTTTCTCCCAACTGACTTTCCTTTTGATGGCTATGTACAGAAAAATTATATATAACCAAAACCAGGAGTTCAGCCACCAATAATAAGATCCTACATTTGAATAGCATGTATATATTTTAAAATACATTGTAGTAAACATATGAGCATCCCATTTCCTAAACTCTAGGTGGTATAAATAAAAGCTTTTGACATGATCAGAAACTTTGGGAACTCGATGAGACTATGCCACTCCATAAAACTGTATACTATTCCAGAAACTGCAGGGGTAACTGATGATTCAGTAAGTGTAGCTCCTTCCCTCAAATAGTTTATGATCTTATTGATGAATACATATAGAAGAAAGCCAGAAAGCAATAATTAACAAATGAGCTCCATGGTAAAGTCTGTGGAGATTGTCCTAGGCCAAGCTCTCCCAGAAGCACAACCTGAGACAGAAAGTTGCTTGTAAGCAAGATATTTGGGATAGTTCCTAGGAAGCCGCCATAGGGGAATGGCAAAGTGAAAAGTGGAAGGAAAATAGAAGATAAAAAGAAAAAAGGAAACTAATAGGGAAAAAGGGGAAAAAGAAGGAAATAAAATAAACCACTCTGTGTTCAACTGGGACTCAAGCTTTTGGGGGGGGAGGTACTTTGGTAGAGGGTGTGGAGCCTGCTCCCAAGTACCCCAGCCAAGGTGCTGCCGCTGGAGCATTTATACACCGTCTCATGTCACTATGGGTGTAGGGCTGCTTCCAAGACTTCTGACATGCTCCTAGGGTTGTCAGGTGGATTCCAGAAGCCAAACAAAGGCTTTGGGAGCAAATACCCACAGTGAGGAAATCTATTAGTGTTTATTAGCCCATTTCCCAATATTTCTACCCTGGAAAACGTTTTCCTCATATAACCCAGTAACGTTTTAAAGAATTCAGGGGTGGGAGATGCTGGACTAGAGTTATCTCAATATTCCAGATCTATAGTTACACAGGTGTCTACTTGTAAATCCAAAAGCTAAAGAAGAAAAAAGGAGGGTGGGGGCAATTAGTGTCAATAAAATGGGAAGAGCACATGACATATTGGGGTGAGCTGGTGCCTCATTTCATGTCAACAAGACAGGGTTCCAAGATGGATTGAAAAGATTCAAGGCAAAGACAAATACACATATTTCTTTTTAGTACCTTTACTTTTTCCCTTAAAAATTTTAAGGAAAACCAAAAGGATTTCCATACAGTCAACACCTTTCAATCTGTTGAGGCCAAAATAAATGGCAGTGGCCTCTGAGGAGGGCCACATATTGTGTAAGGGCACAGCACTCTGTAAGGAAGATGGAGCAGAGAGACTCTAAGTGGGCCCTTTGTGCCCACTGTGTAGTTTCCCCTGTGTAATCCCCTTCTCCTGAATGGGAGCAGGACCTGGGACTTGCTTCCAATGCACAGAATACAGCAAAGGTGATGGCTGCACTGCTCTGGCTATGAGGAAGTAAGTGGCCATGCGGAGGAGCCCTATGTGGCAGGGAATTAAGGCTAACAGCCATAAGAAACTGAGGTCCTGAGTCCAACAGGTCCCAAGGAACAGAATCTGACGAATAATCCAATGAACTAGAAAGCAGATCCTTCTCTAGTCAAGCTTTCCGATAAGATCACAGCCCTGGCCAACACCTGATCATAGTCTCATGAGAGACCCAGAAGCTTAGGACCCAGGCAAGTCACACAGAAACTCCTGTGAGACAATAAATTTAAGTTGTTTTAAACTGGTGAGTTTACACAAAGTTGTTACACAGCAGTAGATAACTAATACTAAGGGAATGATTTATCCATTTTGGGGAGAAAAGCATCACTACTTGGATTCAGGGTGCCCGGAACAATTTACCAAAATAGTGTTTGTTGAAAGAAAGGAAACATTCTCCTTGTATAGCCTTATTTGTATCCAACATGAGGAAGATGATCATGGCACAACATCTGGTTGAGCCAGGAACTCTGTCTTGACTAGGTTTGCTTGAGCCAAAGCCATCTAAAGCTAGCTTAGATAAACTTTGTATTAAACCAAAATACTATCTTTTTCAACTGCAGATACTCTCTTAAAAAAAATCATTAAACATACCTTTGTGCCCAGATAGACCCTCTATTCCCAATCTTCTCCATTTTCCTTTTCTTTTCTCCAAGTGGGGGATATGAGTAATATAGAATTTGATATTCTGGTGATTGTTGGATTTTGTAATCTGTTTCTTCATCACAGGCTCAAAACCACAATCTAAACAGGATTGTTCCTTGCTGAGCTTGTGTGTTCAAGGATGAGAGATAACTGTTCATATTTGTTATTTTTTAAAGGAGTTAGCATGTTTGCTTTCCTGGGTCGGGGCAATTCTTTAAGGAGAGTATAGCCCAGGGCTAAAGTAAAACATTGACCAGAACTTATTTAAATAACTTTAACTCCAAATATATTCCTGCAGGGGGTAGTGAAGACAATTGGCAGTTTTTAAGTAATACAAAGCTTTCTCAAAATACACAATTTGCTCTTGGTTTCTTTCTAGCAAAGTTTAAGAAGATACCTAAATCCTTCCTCTTAATCTAATAATAATTTTATAAAATATCAACAAATTTCCTTAATTTACATGGATCCACATAGCTGTAAAGAACATAACTGTAATCTTATCAACCAAAATAATCTCTTTTATCATTACTTCTACTCATTTATGTGCCAATGAAATAAGACTCAACATTCAGAGATATCATAAAGTATATCTTTTAAAACATTTATCATGACCAGTGTTACATGCATTTTGTGATTTAAAAATTTGTAATACTTTTTTCACAAAACTAACTGCTGTGCCCTCTCCCAGAGCTGAGAAAAGAGTGTACGGCTTTGTAAAGTGAAAAAAAAAAAAAAAAAATGACAAACCCTTGTAAAGCAAAGCAGCAATAAAATGAGAGAGCAGTGACTGTGGTCCCCTGAGCAAACCTTTTATGGGACCATGAAAATTTAACAAGGCACATTAGAGAATGCATTTTCACTCAGCAAAGGATATGCTGTTATTTTCAAAAATTATCTTTAAATAATAAATTGCCTAATTATGGACAATATAACTCAATTCATAAAATGTCTATTTATGCACTGCTTTTCAAAAGCACACTAAGAAATGAGCTAAGAAACAAATGTCCTGCATTAAAATAACTGAATAATGCTCAAACTAAAATTGCCCTTGATGATTATGAACATTCCTATTTAATTTAATAGGACTTACAGATAATTCTGTGTTAAGGAACACTTCAAATTAGTCACTTAAGTCGCTTAGTTTTTAAAATTTTTAAAAATGTTTTTATTCATTTTTGAGAGACAGAGCACTAGCGGGGGGTTGGGGGCGGCGAGAGTGAGGGAGACACAGAATCCAAAGCAAGTTCCAGGCTTGAGCTTGTCAAGCACAGAGCCCGATGTGGGACTTGAACTCACAAATCGTGAGATCATGACCTGCGTTCAACCGACTAAGCTACCCAGGCACCCCGAGTTTGCTTATTTTATAATGGAAAGCATGATTTTCTCTGGTTTTGTGTTGACTTACATCTAGATTTAATAAATGTGATTACATCCTTGGGGGAAAGTATGGTATGTCAGAGGGGACACTTAATTGAGTAATCAGCCTGAATCCCAGTTAGCAGGTATCAGTGATATCTGAATGTCTTAAGAGAGGACAAATATTATACCTAGTACATCCTGAACATTCATCAAATAGTGTTGGTTCCCTGATGCTGTGAAATGGAGAATTTGGTGGTCCTCAGAGTGTGAATTCATATTGTTGAGGTATGTAAGGACTTTCTTTGGACATGGGTAGTTTTAAGAGACCTACTTTCTAGCTTCTCAACTTCTGTACGTTCTTTCTCATAAAAAGATATATGATTTTGGATGCAACTTTGGTTTAAGTGCAGACGCTTCACACCAAGGACCAATTTAGAACATGAGTAGTGGTCCAGGAAAGTGACTTGGATGACTAAATATTAATTTCAATTGGTATACAGTAATTGATCGATAAAAACTGTATTACCTTAGGATAAAACTCTGTGGAAATGTAAATAAGATTTCAAAAGGAATGAGGCTTCATGTAAACTTTGCGTCTGTTAAAGTGGAACTTGTTCATGTGTTTAAATGGATGATGGATATCACGCTGCTAGTGTATTTAGATTTCATTGGTAACACTTAAAAGAGTAGTGTTGTAGCTTCAGCATTTGAAATGTCAGTGTTTACAAAATGTTGGAAATTATATCCTGTATGTGCAGTTATAATAAATTTTGCTGTCCATTTAAAACTATGCAAGAGAGTGCATAATTTTAGGTATTTTTCTTCTGATATAAACAAGCAAAATGTTTGAATCTTGCTAGTTTTATGTGTGATTTAGTGTGTTGTTACAATAAACATCCTAGAGTGACATCATCAAAAATGGTAGCTCCAAAAACCCTCTTTTCCATAAAGGAAACAAACACTGGCACAAACTGTGGAATCACCAAAGGACTAAAAATTAACCAAAGGCTTGCAAATATCTGGAGGGCTGTCAATGAATAATTGGCTGAATCTCATGAAAAACAACAGGCTCTGTTTTACTTATCCTAGTCCAGCTACATGGTAGCCTCACAAACTAACAACCTGCCTTCACAATAAGAACCAGCAACCTGCAATCCGCTAGAGCCAAGAAACAGCTGGAGCTCGATCAGTCTCTGGGGAGAATTGTCATTATTTGACCTCCTGTCTGGAGGCTCTCTGGAGGACCCTAACTTGCAAAACTGTCTATCTTTGAGCTGGCTAGGAGCTTGACCAGCCTGAAAGCCTTTTCCCCAGGGGCACTTGTTGAAAACAATCACAGCCATTTTTTTTTTTAATGCACAGCTGCCTGAGGCAGTGGATAACAGCTCCCAAACTGTAGGCTGACCAGAAAGCATAAAAGGAAAGCTGGATAATGAGAGGCCTGCAGGAACTTTGTAAAGTTCTGACACCCCTAGGCTATGTGCATGCTCAGGAAAGACAAGAGATAACCCTCAGCTCTCACCTCCCATTGACCTTGAGACTCTGAACAAGCAAGAAGTGAAGCCAAAGCAGAGTTGTCAACTGCCTGGCTGATTGTTGAGGGTGTGCCCTAGCATTCATATAGAATCCTTTAGCAAAGCCTGGGAGACTTAGTGGTTCCAGGTGTTTAAGGAAATTGGATCAATCATTATCTGTCCATAAACTGACTGAACAGAGACTTCAGTGGGCACACATGACAAAGAAAACAGACTTCACAAAATTGGTGCAGAAAAGGCAATAAAAAAGCAAGCAAGAGGCACCTGGGTGCCTCAGTCTGTTGTAAGTGTCCGACTTTGGCTCAGGTCATGTTTTCATGGTTCATGGGTTCGGGCCCCACATCAGGCTTCTGTGCTGACAGTTCAGAGCCTGGAGCCCACTTCAGATTCTGTGTCTCCGGCTCTCTCTGCCCCTCTCCCACTTGTGCTCTGTCTCTGTCTCTGTCTCTCTCTCAAAAATAAATAAACATTAAAACAATAAAAGCAATCAAATACAACAACAACTACTACAAAAAGCAAAAGCAACAGACCCTGGAGACGGGGGTGAACCTGATTCCATGTTGTTTCCATGTTGTATTATTTACAATATCATTTTTCAAAAAGAAATTATAATGAGTGCAAAGAAACAAGAAAGCATTGGCCATATACAGGGAGGAAAAAGCAACCAGTAGAAACTCCTTGAGGAAGCCCACATAATAGACATAATAGCCAAAGACTTCAAATCAGATATTTTGAATATATTCAAAGAAACAGAAAACCATGCCAAAATAACTGATGGAAAGTGAGAATGTCTCACTAAATAGAGTACCAATAAGAGGTTCAAATTGTGAGTATATTTTTAAAATCCTCAAATAGAAATTCTGGAGTTAAGAAGTACAGTAACTGAAATGAAAAGTAATAAACATCCTACAGAAAATCCTTTCAGCTTATTGCTGCTGGGTCTCAATCATCACCAGCTAGTAATTCATTTACTGTGATACACTCACTTGTTTAAGTGTAAATATCCTCAGAAGCTTAAGCTACCCTTCAATCCTGCCAGTCTTCTCATGAATTGGTTCCCTGTGGCTGTCAGAGACTGGTTTCTCTAGAGCTCAGGACCTTGGTTGGCTGGGGTGGGTGTGGAGGAAGGGCAAGGGAGAGCTTATGGCCAACTCTTGGCATTACTCGGCAAGGACATGTGAGTGGCCCATACAAAGGACTCTGGGTTTTGACATTTTAGCCATAATAGGTTCTACCCTCATGCCTAATGCTTCAGGAAAAAGAAGTCACATAATAAAAACCTGCAGACAATAGATAAATGGAGCTGTAAAATGGGAAATAACTTCAAAGAATCAGCATTGTAACCTGATGGAGAAGGGACAAGTTTGACAGAAGCTAGGGTAATTAGATCTTGAGAGCTCAAGTTTAACTCCGTTATTATAAAGTAAACACAACAAGAGCAAACATTTGTACCAAGCCTTCGTTCTCAAACATAAAATAAAACAAATATTTAAAGTTCCCAGTGGGTGTGCTATATATAGCCAGGGAAAAGTAGGCTCGGGTCAGAGATCCAAGAGTAAACAAGAAGGTATCTCAGGAGTCTGACCTTCTCATTTCCTCCCATAATCTCTTAAAATTTCTAAGCACTACAGACCGAGAGAGCAGAATAAAATCAGTAAAATGTTTCCAGGAATAAAAACCAAAGATAAGCCCTGAGGAATACCTGTGGTCTAATTTAACTTCACGTTTGAAAACTTCTTGCTAAAAGGTGGTAGAGTGTGGAGGTGAAATATTGGCCCAATGCTGTTAGCCATGTGATGTAGACAAGCTACTCAGTGTTTCTGGCCCTCTATTTGCCATCTGTAAAATAGGAATAAGACTTGCTAATCCCAAGGTTCTTAAGAAATAAGAACTCAGGCAATAACTTAGTTAAAAAGAACTTAGACCAGAGCCTGGCATAAAATGTGTACTCAAGCGTTGGTTAACTGTTATTACTGCTATCAAATAGCATTTCCATCACTTCTGCTTGAGTGACTGAAATATGCAACCCTGAGATCTACAGCTCTAGCACGGAAGCATTTGTTTCAAGAATTTCCCTTTTAAAATGTAAATAAGTTTAGGAGGTGATAATGTATCAGACAGCTTCAATTAGTAATACCTTAATATTTTTAACAGCCAGAAATTTGATCTCCAATTATTTAGCCAAAAACTGAGCCCTGGAAAAATTACATACGAGGCCAATACATTTTTATTGGCGGGGGGGGGGGGGGGGGGGGAGGGGATTTGTTTTGAGTATCAGAAGCTACCTTAGGAGAGGGGACTAGATTGTGATTCCTTGGACAGTCGGGGACCAATGTGGGAATACAAGATACAGGATATGGGAATGGAACAGGTTTAAAATCAGGGCATGGAGAAAGAGGGAGCATACTACAGAGATGGATCCCTCTGTGGCTCCACAAGTCCAAGGTCTATTTGGAACAAATCTTGCATAAAATGAAACTTGGGTTTTTAATGAAACTGAAGATTCACAGAACCATGTGTCCAGAGGGCGAAAGAAATTGCACAAAGTAAGCGGTCAGGGCTCCAGAAGAAGGAACCAGATAAACAGCCACATCTCAGAAAACTGATATTTATTAATGCTCACTCTGGCACCCAGGAAAGATTTCTGATAGGTGAGGACAATTGGAAATTGACAGGATCTGATGGAGAAACATAGTAACAAGTCTAGGGGCATAAAGACAGGATGGATGCTGGATGGGTAAGGTAAGCTGCCAGAAGCCAAGTATACCTGTGCATATTTTTGCCTAGGGCTGACCCAGGCAGCAAGTACCCATTGCTGTGTAGAGGAAGAAGGGAAATACGTTCTCTCTGAAAATAGACACAGGCAGGGGCGCCTGGGTGCCCCAATCGTTTAAGTGGCCGACTTTGGCTCAGGTCATGATCTTGCAGTATGTGAGTTCAAACCTGTGTCAGGTTGTGTGCCGACAGCTCAGAGCCTGGAGCCTACTTTGAATTCTGTGTCTCCCTTTCTCTCTGCCCTTCCCCCACTCACACACACTTTCTCTCTCTCTCTCTCTCTCTCTCAAAAATAAATAAAAGTTAAGAAAAAAAAGATAGGCAGCTTTCTACAGCAGACTGTGATGGAAAGAGTCAAGAGGCCCAATTCTGAGTTCTAGTCTTGGCTCACTCACTAATCAGATTTTAGCCCTGTACATTGATGTTATCTTTTTGTGAATCGGCAACTTCATCTATCAAATGAAGAGACTGGGTTGTTAGTTACCAACTACAGAGGTATCATGAACACTTTTCAGATCTGGTGAAAATTATGGACACCACCCTTAGAAAAACGCATGCATCTATATACACATACAAGCTTGGGTGCAGTCAAGCTAGATAACCAACCAGTAATACTGAATGAGTCTCCTTCCAAGGACATCCTTCCAAAGGTCTCATTTGTCTCTCCACAAGACCCTGAAGACTCTTCCATCCTAAACGTCCGTGGTTTTCATTTACCATGACAGAAGGAAACATTTCTTTAAAATAAATTTTTTTTTTAATTTTTTTTAAATGTTTATTTATTTTTGAGACAGAGAGAGACAGAGCATGAACGGGGGAGGGGCAGAGAGAGAGGGAGACACAAAATCGGAAGCAGGCTCCAGGCTCTGAGCCATCAGCCCAGAGCCCAACGCGGGGCTCGAACTCACCGACCCTGAGATCGTGACCCGGGCTGAAGTCGGATGCTTAACCGACTGAGCCACCCAGGCGCCCCTAAAATAAATTTTTTTTAACGTTTATTTATTACTGAGAGACAGAGAGAGACAGAGCATGAGCATGGGAGGGACAGAGAGAGGGGGAGACAGAATATGAAGCAGGTTCCAAGCTCTGAGCTGTCAGCACAGAGCCTGACACGGGGCTCAAACTCAGAAACCAAGAGATCATGACCTGACCGAAGTAGGATGCTTAACTGACTGAGCCACCCAGGTGCCCCGGGAAACATTTCTGTATTTGGAAGATTTTGTTGTCTCATCTCCCAAAGAATTGTAGTTATTAGGCTAAAGAGAACCTTTTGCTTATACCTAACGTTGTCTTCAAATGATCTCTCCCTGCTGCCTGACTTTAATCAGCATATAATTTTACTCCCTGGATACTGTAAAGTGTGTCAATATATGTTGTTCCACCTGGCATACGTGCTTAATATTTAATCATCAAAGGATAATGTTCCAAAAATGTTCCTTTGTGTCCATTTTTAAATAAAACATTAGAAATATTAAGCATCACTATGAAAGTCAATTAACTTAGATCCATAACTGATACCATGTAATACACTATATTAATGAATTATCTGACTTCCACATAAAAATACTGAAATAACAGGATTGTTCCATCTGAAGTAAGAACTATTCCAGACTATGGAAGAAATGGAATTTATCATCATAGAAAAGGAGAATGTTTTCAGAGACACAGGAATTAAATGAAATTTAGTAAATGAAGTTTGAAAAGAAGGCTACAAAATTAGAAAAATCATAGATGATAAATTTAACTGACAAAAGTCTAATCTCAAATATAGAAAACTTAGATCAGTCAGAAGCATGGAAATACAACCTATTCCTGAAGAAACAGCCAAGAACTCTCACAGGAAGACAGAGCTGGAGCTCATACATCACAGTCCTGATGTTGGGCACATGTGAAGGTAGGTGGCTAGCTGGCTGGCTTGCCCCTCCTTCCTCACCACTAAGGTGGCCACATAATTATCCCCTAAACTGGGACGCTTGTAACAGTGACAGGGTAGATAACAAATTATCAGAATTTTAAACAGAATTATCCCAATGAAAACATGATTGATGGCCATCCATGTGGCCCAGACACATTCTTGAGACCGTGCACTCCTTGAAGTGTGACCCTATTACAGAATGTTTCTCCCTGCCAGGGGAGAAAATCAGTATGCTCCTCAGCCAGAGCCTCAAATTTGCAGCCTTCCTAGGGAGGATAAAGAAATAGAAATTAGAGGAACTGTAAGTTACCATTAATGATTCCAAAACTAGCAACTATAAATAAGAATAACAGAAAATGTTGGTGAGGGTGGAGAAAGCATTGTACATTTTTGGTAACACCAGCAATGTTTCTGAACAGCAATTTAGTACTATGTGAAATGAAACTGGTTTTCTCATTTGATCTGTATTACACATCCAAAATCAATTCAAAAGAACCAAAATAGAGTTGAGTATAATTTATGAGCAAAAACTTAAAATTTCAATGTCTAATAGTAAAGGAATACTAAGAAAGTTACCATTACATGAACCCAATCAATGATTAAATAGCCAAGTATAGTAATAAGGATATAAGCTTTATATGAGATAATGTTAAGCAGAAAAAATCATTGTAAAATACAGTAATTATACATGCACATCATTATTGTTCAGTAATGATCTGAAGGCAATATGGGGTGAGGGAAATAGAGTTCATTATGTTTTTTCCCTCCAAAGATATTTAGATTCAAATTTTGTACAAACAAACAAAAACCAAGCTATAACAACTTTGAATGGAGCAAATAATGATTGCCTTTAACTTGCTCACCCCTTTTCAGCCATTAAGCTGCATTAACTACATAAAGCTTTATAAATGACATAAAACCTTACTTGTTACATTTCTTTGTAAATCCCCCAGTGCTTGAAGAGTACCAGTCACCTGGTCTGTACTTAATAAATACCGATTGAATGACTGAATGGAAGGAAGGAAAGTAGAAAGGAGTGAGAGGTGCTTGGGTGGCTCAGTCAGTTAAGTGGTTAAGTGACTAGCTCTTGATTTCAGCTCAGATCATTTGCTTGTGATGAGGCCTGAAGACAAAGCCTGCTTGGGGTTCTCTCTCTCTCTCTCTCTCTCTGCCCCTCCCCCACTAGCTCTTTGTCTCTCTCTCTCTCTCTCTCTCTCTCTCTCAAAATAAATAAATTAATGTTTAAAAAAAGAAAAAAAGAGAAAAGGGCAACAGAGGAACTGAGGGAGGGAGAAAAATGAAAAAAAAGGAGGAAGGAGGGTGGGAAGGGAGGAAGGAGTAACCTTTATATTTATAGAAAGTAAAGAGAAACAAATGTCCATTAGCAAAATCATTGCTAAGTCTAACTAAAGCCCTCTTCTTCCCTGTCAGCTTTCCCAAATTAGTTAACATTTGAATCTCTGAGGTTCTATTATTTTGAAGGTTGGTGCAGAAAGTTATTTAAGAAATCATTTTATGCATCAAAAGACTATTAACATAACAATACATCCACATTAAGGTCATTTTATGAAATGTATTGCTTTAATCTTATTTAGCATAAAAATTCTGGATTTAGAGTTTCCTGATTCTCCCCGTTCCTGCACTAGATGGCTAAATATCTACCTCAGCCCCAAAGCAAATTCTAATCTGAGAATTTGGGAGCATTCTTTTTTTTTTTTTTTTTTTTTTTTTTAGTCCTGTTTCCAGAGTATGGTACAACCATCTTTCAGGCCAACATGTCCCTAAGGAGAAGAGCCTTCCTTGTGGTTCACTTGGCAATAGTTGATTGCTTCAGTTTTTTGGGTCAGGCTTGTATGTTCTGTTAATTTGGACTGATGCATCCTGAGGCAATAGAGCATTTTCAAACTTAAAAATATAAATTCAAGGACAGGAAAAATGTAGAGAGAAGAGGAAGATTTGTGTCTGTTCTCCATAGAAACTGCCAGTTTTTTCAGTTGTGGGCAAGATTGTTGGGCAACTCACAGGAATTTTTACCAGGGAGCTGGAAATAGGGATGGGCTGCAGAAATAGTGCAGGATAATAATACACAACTATCTTTTAAAAGAAATGTTGGTCCTGAGTAGGATTCTTCTCTATATTGTAAGTGACACCTTTACATGTCTTTTTATCTGTCCATTGCAATCATTACAACTTCTTGTCTATGGTGGGATTCTTCTTATTCTGGAAGGTCTCAAGTCATCTGAGAGCAGGAACAGCACATAGTCATTTTCCTTATATCCCCTGTAAGTTATAAAATAACATACAGACAGATTTCTCTCTGTAATGCTCATGCAGTATTCCCCTTCATCATCCAAACACATTTCTGCCTCTTGGGTTGAACATCAATCTGGCTTGTGTTTAGGAAGTATGTTGCATATTCTTAACAATTACCTTTAAACACCTGACTATAACTAGCCCAACGAGATACCTTATGGGGGCAAGGGCAAAACAGCAGATTATCACCCTCATTTTGTTTTTCCTTGGGCACATACACATGTTATTTTTATTTTTGCTTTGCCCTGTTGAATGCATGAAAGTCAGATGTATGTATGATGTGACTCGACTGTGTACCTTACAAAGTAAAACCTTGGTTTGCGAGCACAATTCATTCCAGAAACATGCTTGTAATCTAAAGCACTTGTATATCAAAGCAAATTTCAAGAGCCATTGGCTCAGTTGTGATCATGTGACATTCAGCATCACAATACTACTTGTACTGTAAGACATCACTCGTTTATCAAGTTAAAATTTATTAGAAATGTTTGATTGTCTTTTGGAACATTTGCAGACCAAGTTACTTGCAATCCAAGGTTTTACTCTCCTTGCATCTCCATGACCTTATGTTACTCTTGCCAAGTGACTGCACTATGTGGCTGAGAGAAAGTGTGTAAAGGAGAGAAGGCTGAGGGGGCCCACAAGTCTTGGCAGGAGGGCAGAAAGGAACCCACTGTGGAGGCAGAAGAAGAGTTGCTAGACAGGCAGAAGGAAAAACAAGAGAGAGAGGTGTCCCAGACCCAAAAGGAGAAGGCATTTGATGGAGGTGTCCACTAGCACCAAGTGCTGTAGGGAAGTCAGTCATGATAAAGTGCAAAGGAGCCACCAGACTGTATGTCTCTTGGGACCCAGTGGTTCACTGTCCTCCTTTCCTCTTGTATACAGTTCTTAAGCAAACACTAACTCTATTGTTGCAATAAGACATGAAGTTCAATAAACTTTGAAGGGAAAGAAAAAAATGGTAAATTTACTAGTTTTTTTTCTGAATTCTTTTTCTTGATAGTAGCACATAAACATGCCCTGGCCATTGATTTAATGACTGACCAGAAGGAGTGTCAGGCATTCTGACACTGACCTTGGTTCAGGGTTGTCTGGCCTGCAGCTTACCTGTCTGTCTCTGGTCCTGAGAGAAGTCCCTTCATTTCTTGACTTTTAGAGAAGTCAGTCTTTTTTGTTGCTTGTTTGAAAATGACAGGAAAGCAAACAATGAAGATAAGCACAAACAGACCTACTGATTCTTTCCAAAAGAGTCATTAAGAAGCTACACACATTTTTTATTCTCCTGTCTGTCTTTCTGCCTTTTTGTTGTTGTACTTCTTGACTTGGAAGCTCTATGAGGAAAGACTCATAATGTATGTTTTGTGGTTCAGCATCAAGCTTCATGTCTGAGACACAGAAAGTGAGCTGTTCAATGAAAACATAAGGCTGGAGCTAAGAAAGAGGTGGGAAACATGTGGTCTGCCTATAAGGGAGGTAATATAATGGTTACATTTTTTTTTAAGTAGGGTTCATGCACAGCATGGAGCCCAACATGGGGCTGAACTCACTACTCTGAGATCGAGACCAGAGCTGAGATCAAGAGTTGGACACTTAACTGATTGAGCCACTCCAAACCCTAAAGATTACATTTTTTGATCAGAGTGTTTCAAGCTTGAATCCAATGCACTTGACACATAGACTACCATGTCACACAAAAACCACCGTATTAAGTTATGAAAGGAAGCAACCAAGTCACCGCAATTAGTCAGATAGCGATTACCTGTTAACTTTGCCTTACTATATTAGAACCTATTATTAAAGTTAAAAAATTTTTTTTTAATGTTTATTATATTTGAGATAGAGAGAGACAGAGAGCTAGCAGGGAAGGGGCAGAGAGAGAGGGAGACACAAAATCAGAAGCAGGCTCCAGGCTCTGAGCTGTCAGCAAAGAGCCCTATGCAAAGTAAATGCACAAAGCTGTCGAGCACAGAGCTCGAACTCACAGACTGCAAGATCATGACCTGAGCTGTAGTCGGCCGCCCAACCAACTGAACCACCCAGGCGCCCCTTAAAGGTTTTTAAAAAGGGATTTTAATATAAAAAATGCCTGTGGTTTCACTATTGAGTGAAAAAAATCATTTTCACTGAGTAGTTAATAATGATGATAATTAAAAATAATAAAATGTATTGAATGTTTACTGTATATCAGATATTACCTTTTTCCCCGGCACAATTTTACCACTCGTGTCTCATAAGAAAGCCACTCAACTAGACCAGGTGCCCCACTCTGAAAAGACATGAAGAGTCAGTGAGAAAGCTATCTAAGTGCAGAAGAGAAGGAGCCAAAACATTAATCAACTGATTAACTATTTTCAGATACACCAAATTCCCAAAACATCACTTATTTTAGATTTGCAGAAAGGAAAAGAAAGGAGTGCCTTCCACCTGCCCTGAAACCTCCCTCTCTGTCTCTCTGTCTCCTTTTTGACTCTGTCTCAACCTCTCTTACACACACTCTCCCTCACCACAGCTGCCATTTTACCCATATGCTGTAGGCTTCAGATCCATGAAGACCACCCCTCCACAGGTGGAGTGTCTATACTGCAGGTTCTGGATGAACAGTGAGGTAAATCCCAGGGGCCCCAGCAGCCCACACAGAGAAGCATGCCTCTCTTCATTCTCTCTCTTCTGCTACCCAGTCAGCTACAGTGAAGCAGAAGTGACAAACTGTAGTGACCTGAGATGTGCTTGCCAATTTCTGTCACTGTAATCCTTTCCTTTAAGAGTTTCCTGGGGCTCTAAAATCATGCCATCACTGATCAGAGAGCAGAAGAAAACTTAGCCATCTGAGGACACAGAATAAGAAAAGGCAAGCTGGAGACAGGAAGAAAAAAACTCACGACAATAGAGAAGAGTCTATGACTTGTAGGAACTTGTAGTTGTAAGTCAGAGGTCAGCAAAGGTCACTGGCCCAATAAACAACCTAGAACTTAGGATAGTAAAAAAATAGTTCAGCACAATTTTCCTCGGTTTTAAAATATATCACAAGAAATATGCCAGGAGCCCCATAAAATGTCCTGTTCTTCTTTTTCGGTGTTGTCATGCATACTTACTACTACTGTCCTGGTTCCTGGCAAATAGAAGCCTAGAAAGGTCAGGGCCTATAACACAGATGTGAGGAGGAAGGTCTGGGGAATCTTTGCTGTGGGAAAATTTCTAGTACATGAGCAAAGGCTTAGAAATTTTTCTCCTGTAAATGCAAATAAAGAAAGAAGCCTTTATTTAGAATCAGGCACACCAAGGAAACTACAAGAAACTGTAGCTAGAAAGATACATAAAAATAATGGCCATGGAATTATTTTATGGAATAATTTTTGCAAATTTATGAAATTGCAAATGGAATGCTATGGAATGTTTGCAAAGTTCATTTTTTTAAAGTTTATTTATTTATTTTGAGAGAGAGAGCGAGAGAGCACAAGTAGGGGAGGGGCAGAGAGAGAGTGGGAGAGAAAATCCCAAGTAGGTTCTGCACTGTCAGCGCAGAACCAGATGTGGGGCTCAAACGCATGAACCATGACATCACGACCTGAGCCGAAATCATGAGTTTGACGCTTAACTGACTGAGCAATCCAGGCGCCCCGGAAAAATTCATTTTTAATCTAAAGAGGTATTTTCTTATTTTTCTGTTTCAAAGCCCTGAATGTAAAGAAAAGCAAGAGCATGCCAAACTTGGAATGTAGGTTTGCAAGGTCAAAAAAATTACTAATTTTTTGGGGGAGGCAACATGCTTGAGCCAAGAACCTACGATTGAAATTCTCCAATAAAATCCCTCCCAGCTGGAAAGAATTACTAGTTGTGTGGCTGCAGCCATTTCAAAGCAAGTTAAGGACTCATTTTTCCTCCCTTACAAATGGGTTCCCTGGGGTACCCTCTAAGCAGGAGATGAAGGTTATTGTCAAGTTGATTAAACAAAGTGGAGCTCCATGGGAAAAATGGGGTCACCAGAAAAATGATTTTCAGAAATTTGAATTTATCTATAAGCTATTGAGAGCACAAATACAGGAATAGACACATGGTAACCAAGCTCTCCTGCTGCTCAGAGAGGGGCAGCCATTCAGGGCAGCCCCTCCTCGTTCCTGAAACCCATGCGGGCACAGGACAGATGTCCCCTGGCTCCTGTAGAAAGTTACAAGTGAGACCTGCAACAACCTCAGGAGAAAGTTAAAAGTAACTATAGACAAGAATTTATATCAGTTTTGAAGAGCTGCCTAAGGGAAAGAATATTTTGGTTGATATTGCCTCTTTAAAATGATTCTGAGTTTAGCTGGTTTCAAACCTAATCTCTGGATACAGCAGTAATAGGTTAACTAACATTAAGATTAAAAAATTATGCAGATTGTGATTCTTCATTTACCATAGACTCTTTAATATATTAAAATTTTTTTTAACGTTTATTTATTTTTGAGACAGAGAGAGACAGAGCATGAATGGGGGAGGGGCAGAGAGAGAGGGAGACACAGAATCGGAAGCAGGCTCCAGGCTCTGAGCCATCAGCCCAGAGCCCGACGTGGGGCTCGAACTCACGGACCACGAGATCGTGACCTGAGCTGAAGTCGGACGCTTAACCGACTGAGCCACCCAGGAGCCCCTTAAAATTTTTTTAATGTTTATTTATTTTTGAGAGACAGAAAGAGACAGAGCACAAGCAGGGGTTGGGGGAGAGAGAGAGGGAGACACAAAACCTGAAGCAAGTTCCAGGCTCTGAGCTGTCAGCACAGAGCCCGATGCAGGGCTCGAACTCACAAATGGTGAGATCATGACCTGAGCCAAAGTCAGAAGCTTAACTGACTGAGCCACCTAGGCGCCCTTAAGAAATTTTTGTGGACAGGAAGTATATGAGAGCTGCTACCATTTCAGTGCATCACATGATTCGTATAGGCAGAAATCATCATTCCAAATTCAAAAGATGCCTTGAAGCAGGTTGTTGGAAATTATTGGCAGAAAAGATATACTTTCCCTCCTTCATTTCTAAATATAACTTTATATTGAGTCTATGTGAGTATTTATGAGATGATACCTCAACTTTTGCCTGGATTGTTTTCTTTCAAATGTAGTTGTGACACTGAAGACCTGTCTTGGATATTGCATGATATACACCAATAGTCCCAAATCCTGATGTATGAACCTGTGTCTCTTTGACTCCATGAGAATAACCTATGGAGTTTATTTAAATCAAGATTTCTAGACTGCAACCCCAGAGATTCTGATTCAGCGTCCCATGTGATTCTGATGAGTATGCCCATTTCTGGACTACTGGTCTACAATTTACTTTGCTAGAGACTTGGAGGCAGGCCAAGGTGAAATTCTGCCACTATAATTGGCCTCGTGGGATCAGAGTCATACAAAGTCCAGAGTGTACTGACTAACATATCATCTAAATATGAAGGTAACTAAGAAGATGCCAAGCACCTTCTGCAGAACTCTTTGGCCAAGATGTGTGGCTGTTCCTCTGAGGAAACCCAGAGGGAATGCATCACTTCTCAAGCTACAGCAATAGAGTCATCCACATCAGCTGCAGTACCATGGATACCAGCTTCTCAGAAAGTTACCTTTCCATTGCTCATGCTCATGTAATGCTTATGGCAGCTAATGGGGGAAAATATTACATATACCAAAAAGTGTAAGAGAGTGCAATGAGGAAACTTGGAGCTTCTTAATAAATACAGGCAGAAGAAGATAATTACCTCTCAAGTGGTTTGCATTCCAAATACAAGAGAAGACTATCTCTCATAGACATTGTGTTCATAACCCTTTTGACTTGTTTTGGTATATTTTGTCACCATTAAACTCAATGTGATGTTAAGAAATGAAGTTAAGCCATTTACCCTCCTTTTCACCTCTTTTAGGGAAAAGATCAAAGACTTCTCAGCCTGATGATATTTTCAAAATGTGGAACGATCATCCAGTCTTTTTCTACACACCCAATGCAAAAGGTGTGCCTAATCCCAAGGAATTTACTATACAATAATAAAAAGTATATCTCAAAAGTTGAATTTAGTATGAGACCCAGGATCAGAAGATTTTAGAGCTGGAAGGGTCTTTGTATCTGAATTTTACTATCCTATATGTAATACAAGACTAAAACTCAGAGTGTGTCCTGGAGGTCACGCACCATCTTCTTGTGTTAAGTAGAACACATGTAAGTTGCTTTTCACTCCTTATCTCTCTGAGTTTATGCATCTGGGGCAAGCCAACAAGGAAGATCAGTCATGATCTAAGGGTTTACTAAAACCCTCTGTTTCATTGTGTCCATGCTAGCCAAAGATTGCGTAACACTGCCTTTTTGCTTGTTATCTGACCTTTTGATTTCCTCCCTTTGGCAGCCCCGAATTAACTAATTATTTCATTAATTAGTTTGTTTATTTTTGAGAGACAGAGAGAGAGAGCAGGGAGGGGCAGAGAGAGAGAGGGAGACACAGAATCCGATGCAGACTCCAGGCTCCGAGCCATCAGCACAGAGCTCGATGTGGGGCCCAAACCCACAAACCGGTAGGTCATGACCTGAGCCAACTGAGCCACCCAGTGCCCGTATTTTTTTTTTTTTTTTGAAGCTGTTTATCAAAGGAATGGAGTCTCCTAAACTGCTCCTCACTAACCTTTGCTCTAGTATTTGCATTTCCTGCCTCTGGTTCTAATTAAAATGTAGAAGTGGTCATGCTTATGGCATCAAGAGGTACCACATTTCATAACTAATCACCAATAAGCCTTTGGACAAGGCTTGCCAGCCCACTGCCTCTCAGACTCGTGCCCAGCAGCATTCTCCTTACCATCTCTTCCACACTGCCTGAATTTGGACTGTCACGGGGAATTCTTCCTGTGTAATTATATCACAGTCTCAGCCTACACCTTCCTACCTCTTTCTCAACAATAAAAACATATGTGTATAAACAGTATGTGTAATTGTCTCCCCACATTGGAGGAGCTTCCTTTCTATTTGGGATTGCCAAGGAAATGTATATGAACTAATTAGAGAATCACTACATGCTGAAACTGCCAGATCTGAGAGTTCAGACAAGGAAGCCATCCAGACAGGCTGGAGTATTTGGGCAAGGAGTCCTGCAGATAGGGGGCTAGAGGTGGGAAGGCAGCACTACAAGCAAATGCACAGCATGGGCCTCCCCAGAAATGACTCTGCTTCAGGGTCTCTTGTTTCCACTCAGGGATACAAGGAGACTCCTGACACTGGAGGCTCCCATGTATCCTGCCATTCAGGTCCAGCTTTCTATTTAAAAAAAAAAATTTTTTTTAACGTTTATTTATTTTTGAGACAGAGAGAGACAGAACATGAATGGGGGAGGGTCAGAGAGAGAGGGAGACACAGAATCTGAAACAGGCTCCAGGCTCTGAGCCATCAGCACAGAGCCTGACACGGGGCTTGAACTCACGAACTGCGAGATCATGACCTGAGCCAAAGTCGGATACTTAACCGACTGAGCCACCCAGGCGCCCCAGGTCCAGCTTTCTGTAACCGTTAAAGTTCAACCTTCCTGTGTCCCTTCTCTGAAGACTATCATCAGCTAGGGTTAACTTGTTTGCCTTTTAATAAAAGATGCCAATGCTTAAATAAGGCATTTTTCATGAGCATTTTACAGTGAGGAAAAGTAAGCATGCATCCCAAAATGTTAGGGAAAAGAATCAAAGGTCCCATAGTGACACCCAAGTAAAACAGCTTGACTTTTATGTTTTATTTTTTACGTTAAGAAAATGTACTTGCTCTGTTGCTCTTCTCACAGATAGCCATTCACACACCTTGTTCCCCTTTCATTCTCTTCTTGGCTCAAATGCCACCTTCTCAGAGGGGCTTCCTAATGGCCCTTCTGAATATGGTGGCCCTGTTAGTCCACATTGTTTTCTTTTAGTCAGCATTATTTCCTACTATTGACCTCTTCTTTGTATCCCACACTCTTTGCAAGCTCCCAGGTAGGACTAGAGCTATACATTTGCACAAAATAAATATGCAATAAATATTATTAATTGAACAGTTATTCTGTGATGTGTATGGTTTTACTTTTAATTAAAAGTATTGATGTTTTATCAGTGAATTTTTTACCTTTTTCATAATATATTTGGAGAAATCCATTGCTCCATGAATATACATCTGTCAATGCCGTGGCTTTGTTATGTCTCATGTCGTCCTACCCTGGGCTGCCAGGAGTGCTTATGACCCATATTTTAAGCCCAGCTTCAAGTGTGAGGGGTGAGTTCTGCAGAGGTTCTGGGTAGCTTCTGGGGGACTTGTCCTGCTGGATATCACTACGTCATGCAGGGACAGGAGTAAAATGAGCACCCACCTCTTTTGCTACATTTTTTCAATCTTCCTCTACTTTCTGCCAACATGTGGGTTTCCCACCAACCATATCTTTGCAGACAAACTCTGAGATGGCCTAGGGCTTGAGACTCCATTGACATCACAAAGTTTTGTTATAACCAGTGTAGGAGGTTTCTATGACACTGACATCAACTTCATTCCCAGAGTCTGCCACATGAAGAGTCAGTCACATGAGAGTCTAGGAGTCCAGAAAAGTTAAATGGGTGATTGTGGCTAGCAGAAGCCACTCTGGGGGATCATGCTGGAGGTCATCTCAGATCTCAGTCTGCCTTTGTCACCAATTTCCAATATAACTTAAGTAAGTCACTTAATTTGACCTTCAGGCTCATCATTTATAAAATTAGGAAATGGTTTTAGATTAATTTATTCATTCATTCAAGAACTATGTAATGAACTCCTATTAAGCTCTAGGCAGTCTCCAAGATTGATCCTACCTCTGGAATTCTGACTCCCATCTCCTCTCCCATATGGAGTCCCCCCATTTGACACAATGGCTGTCCCATGGAAGTTACCTAGGGAACACTGGACTAGCAAGCATCCTCGGGATGTGCCCACACACCATTTGGTGTGGCTGAGGGGCCATGAGCAAATCTGTACCAAAAGCCAAGGTTTTGGCTAATTTTCCTTGTGCTGTCTTACTTGCACAAAAATAGCAGTGCCTGGATCAAGCCTTCATTGCAACAACTGCAGGATGAGCGTGCTCAGTGGGGACCTTGTCCAGGATACTAGTCCCATGACATTGCTAGAGTATTCTGAGTCTCCAATGAAGTTGTGCAATGCAACAAGTGCGTATAAATCAGGGTGGATGATGCAAAGTACAGTTTCATTGAGAACATGACGAAAGTATTTAAATGACAGAATAGTACGTAATTAAACATACATCACACTATATAAGTGAAGAGAAAAGTAAACAATGGGGTCAAAAAGAGAAATGGGAGGGGCGTTTGGGTGGCTCATTTGGTTAAACATTTGACTTTGGCTCAGGTCATGATCTCACTGTTCATGAGTTCCAGCCCTGCATTGGGCTCTGTGCTGACAGTTCAGAGCCTGGACCCTGCTTCAGATTCTGTGTCTTCCTCTCTCTGCTCTCACTCAAAAAGAAATAAACATTAAAAAAATAAATTAATGAAAAAAAAAAGAGGAATGGGAATCCTAAGAAGCAAGCTGGAGTAGTCAAGGGAGGGG
Source organism: Panthera pardus (assembly GCF_024362965.1). Classification (NCBI taxonomy): domain Eukaryota; kingdom Metazoa; phylum Chordata; class Mammalia; order Carnivora; family Felidae; genus Panthera; species Panthera pardus. Next base: position 8,209,352 of record NW_026527024.1, read on the forward strand.
AGTCTCATGGAGAAAGTGACCAGGAAACTTGTTACTGGTTACAATAGTGCAGCATCAGGGTATGATCTCTGCCTGACCCATGACATCCAGTGGCATTGGGGGTGCATTCTAGCTACAGAGGATCTACAGACTCCAAATTGGCCTAAGCATGGTCTCTCTAGTATGTTTTCTTTACTCCTGGGTGTGGTTATTTCTCTGCTTCTTGTGGCTGCTTGTTCTTAATTTGTTTTCCTCTGAACTATTTTATTTTGTGTGGGTTCAATAGTGTTAGTTGACACAAATGCTTTCTGAAAATAAGTGCAATATAAATCATACTTGTTTCCTAATTAAATCTGAATATATTCCATAATAGCAGCCTTTTCCTAGGCCCCTGGGTCTTGATCTGCTCATCCTGAGACCAACTCCAAGAATTTTTAAAACATACTATACTTTTAACAGTTTCAAATAATTAGTTTGTTTTTTAAAAAATTCAACAAAGTCACACTTTTAGTAGTCCATAAAAAGATTTGTAAACATCGAATGAGCAAGTTTGATGAAGGAAGAATTGGCTCTGTGGCTGGGTTTTTGTTAATGTTTACTCACTGTTTTCCCTGTGAGACCACTTTCCAGATGGCATTTGGCAAAATGTGTTACAACTTATCAGATTCAAGGGAGAATAAGATAGAATAAGGTTGGTCCCTGGATCCCCTAGCTCCTAAAAACCATCATGTAATTTATGAACCATATTCTAAATCAAAGTATACCATAACTAGCCATTAAGGTTAGGGTCAGGGTCAAGTTGCATACATTAATTATGTACAGCTTTCTGTATCCCAATCATTCCTCCATGAAGTGGTTTAAAAAATAAAACAGGAAAGAATAGTCATTAAAAGCATTGAGAATATTACCTGTCACAGTAAATATGTAAATAAACACAATTATTGTTTAATGTTAGCTGAGGACTGGGAGCTAGTCCTACAGGTACTTGGCAGCTAGCATCTGTGGCCAGCTGCCCCTCCCTGCCCTGACCCCCCCCAAGGCTCAGCACATGCTCTACTATGCTCAAGGGCAGCCCAAACTGAGGGACCAGGTCCAGGTGTGGCTCCCTCCTGTTAGGCATGGCTTGCTTCCAACAGGCAGAGAAGGTGGCCAGCTCACAGACACATAACATTTTCTTTTGGTTACTTGCTGCCTCCCCCTTTTGTCACTCTGGTCCTTAAACTTTAGCTCCTATGAGAACTTGGGTTTGCAGATTCCTGTTGACATTTTAAAGTGCGCGGATCTGTGTTGCCTTTGTTCCCCGTCCTTGGTTCTGGAAATAAAGGTGGGAAAACTTAACATACTGTGAAAACAACAACAATAGCGTGTTCTGCCCTCGTATCTCAGACTTGAAATAAATGGCAATTGCATACCTCTTGTTACATACAACCAGCTTTAGGGACTCATATGAGTATGTAAAATGAAATTGTGCTGAAAGAAATCTTATTACTGAACTTTTGCCTTCCAGAAGACAGTTTGGCATAAAAGTCTCAAGAAAATGTGTTTTTTAAAGAGTGTAAATACAAAGTATGTTTCATGGGTAGAATCCTGTTCCTTTCAGTGAACGTGAGATGAACAGACAGTATAGCTCAGATTCCAGCTGGATTTCCATCACTAACTACCATTGGGGCGTGTGTGTGGGACTACAGAGGGCTGGCCAGCTAGGAGGGGCTTACAGTCTTTGGTCTGTAGACTGCAAGGATGGTGGGGTTCCTTGGTGCTCTGGGTCTGGCAAGACCTGAGGTGGGTGAGACGGGGGTGGGGGGTAGGGGGGTTTGATGACACAGTTTTTCCCAGAGCTATCAGGGTGGATGGTGGCACAGGGGGAACAGAGGGCCCGAGTAGGCCTGAGCAAACCCAAGGGACTAACTGAATGTCTTGGGCTGGGACAGCAGTTGCTTTTTTCTGTTGCTTGTTCATCCCTCATTGATGCTCCCCCAACTCACCACCCTGTCATTTTCCTGTCTGGTGAATGCCGGGTCACCCTGACATGTGTAGCCATGCAAGGACACAAATGTGCTCATCCTCTTGGAGCATTCCCAATCCCTCCACACCCTGGTCTGGCTGACTCTGCTTACACACAGTCCTCCTCCTGAGTATCCTCTGCAGTAGCACTTTTCGTGCCGTTGTTGTCTCTCTGTCTGTCCTTTCTGCCAGGAGATTTCTGTCACACCTGCCTGGCTGGATGACAAATGGATATGAATGGATTCTGGATCCTTTGTCCTGGAACAGCAAGCATCCTTCAAAACCTTGATGAGCAGGGTAAATCTTTGTCTCTCTGTGTGCCCCAGCCATGGTGCCCAGGACAAGAGATTTTGTTCTATGAAAGTGGATTCCTTCTGATATCACTATGTAATCACTTAACATGGCCATTACTGTGAGACAGAAGGCATTCTACTGTATTGTGTTCTACTTGCATACTGTGGTTAACAAAGAGTAAATACACACTGACACTCACACATTTACACTTGCACCTCCATTTCTGACATCACTACATGGACACTACAGTGAATTCTCATTGGGTTCAGGCATGTAGATGTGCCATTAAAAGTATAATTAGAGGGGGCACCTGGATGGCTCAGTTGGTTAAGGTTCTGACTCTTGATTTCAGCTCAGGTCATGATCATATGATTTGTGAGATTGAGCTCCGTGTTGGACTCTGCACTGACAACATGGAGCCTGCTTGGAATTATGTCTCTCCCTCTCTGTCTGCCCCTTACCTACTCACTCTCTCTCTCTCAAAATAAATAAACTTCTAAAAAAGTGTAAATTGAGGAAGATGGATATGGAGGTCTAGTTAAAGTGATGGGCGCCCTTGCCTATGGGAGTAAATTTTATCCAGAAGGCACTATACTCTACTCAAAAGAGTGACATGATAATATTTATCTTTTAGAACAGGGATCAGTACAGATTTTATGTAAAGGACTTTCTGTAAGATCTTCTGTAAAGATTTTCTGTTTACAGAAAATATGTTAGTTGTTGCAACCCATGTGGTCTTCCTGACAATGACTCCACTCTTGCATTGTGACTGGAAAGCAGCCACAGAATGTACATAACTGATGTGTGTGGTTGTGTTCTAACCACATTTTATTTACAGAAAATAGATGGAGGTCACATTTGGCCCATGGGTGGTAAGTTTATAACACCCCAGATTTGCAACTTGATGGAGGATGGGTGAAAGGGCTCTTGGTTTTAAAATCTTTTTGTAATGTTTATTTATTTTTGAGAGAGAGAGAGACAGAGAATGAGCAGGGAGGGGCAGAGAGGGAGAGAGAGACACACAGAATCCAAAGCAGGCTCCAGGCTCTGAGCTGTCAGCACATAGCCCAACGTGGGGCTTGAACTCACAAACGTGAGATCATGCCCTGAGCCGAAGTCGGACGCTTAACCAACTGAGCCACCCAGGCACCCCTCGGGCTCTTGTTTTTAAAATGGCAGACTCGGCGTACACTGGGATCTATCCTGCTTGACCCTGGCCCCTAAACTGGAAAGGGAAAAAGAATGATGGAGGAATTAGCCAACATTTATGGCCTCAGGAATTCTCCCGCATTTATCTGTGTGCCTCCAGCTTCCTATGAGATGTTTGTCTCTGGTTGAATTACATGTGGGTATTGTTTGGCTGAATATCCCCATTGATCCGTGGGTATATCTTGTGGGTTATATACCATGCAGATGGTCATCTTGTTCAGGTCAAGACCCTGAAGGCATTTATGGTTCTCATGAGTTAGGAGAAGGACCTAGCATGTGTGGGATTCAAGAGTAGTCTCTCAGCAATATTACTGAGCACCCCGTTTCCTGGGCCCTCTGTGGTGGGGGGCACTGGCCTAGCCTAGGCCACTTCTGCCATCCTGATGGAAAGGTCTGCAGCCTGGGTGGTCCACCTCACACTTTACTCTGCAGGTCAAGAACTGAGGTTCCTGCTATCTCATTGACTGGGACCAGGTCACATGCCCATGGATGAGTCAATCCCTGTAGTCAGAGTGTGGCGTTGTGGAGATTGGAATAGACTGTTAGGTCCTCTGTTGTTAGGACTTTTCCAGTTGCCATGGTGGCAACATCTTTTGAGATGGATCTGTTGATAAAATGAATACTATTTTTGGTAATGAGTAGGTCCAAAGTGCTAGCTTAGTACCCAACACTTCAGTCCTGGCACCTCAGAACTACTGTACTATTGTGAAGAGACAATGGCAGAGAATGAGCTAAATTGATGGAAACTGGTGTGGAACATACAAAATAAGGGGGAGTGGGGGGCGGTGAGGATTGGGAATAGCACCTGGCCAACCTGTGTCTACAATTTACTAGGTTCAAGAAGGTGCGAGGAATCTGTGGTGTTTCACTGTCAATAATTTTGCAAATAAGGAATATGCCTTTTGCACCGAGGATGGCAAGACTTCTATTTTCTAGTTGGTACAGAAATCGGGGAGAGTGGCACCTCCCATCTGCTAGTATAGGTGTAAGAGACTGACCACTCTCAAGAAGGTGTCTGGCTTTCGCAGGGCTCACTTTTAGCCTACATGTGGGACTGACAAGGACAATACAAGGTATTGTTCTAAAGATGTGATATTGGAAG